>NC_083285.1:24796144-25096144 GCF_963506605.1 Zootoca vivipara | reverse complement strand
GTATGAGCTTTTGTGTGCACACACACTTCTCACAGGGTGTCTGTTGTGGGGGAGGAGGGGAAAGGAGATTGTTAGCCGCTTTGAGACTCCTTCGGGTAGTGATAAAGCGGGATATCAAATCCAAACTCTTCTTCTTCTTCTTCTTCTTCTTCTTCTTCTTCTTCTTCTTCTTCTTCTTCTTCTTCTTCTTCAGATACGAAAGCTCATACCAATGACAAACTTAGTTGGTCTCTAAGGTGCTACTGGAAGGATTTTTTTCGTTTTGTTTCGACTACGGCAGACCAACACGGCTACCTACCTGTAACTAAGTTCTTTAAAGTTCCTTTTCCCCATTCATCCTTATCTCCATTGGGGAGATCAGGCTTCCACGAGGTGATGATCAGATCTCTCTTGATTACAATCTAGAAACGTTTCTTCCAGTTCGAATTTCAATAGCTCCTGTTAGCTGGAAACTTTGCTAAAACACAAAATGAGCCAGATCAGCAGGTGGCGGCTGCTGTTTCTGCTTTTTTTTTCAACGTCATCTCATAGTTCAGTTACCAAGCTGCAAAATCCCTTTCAAATTGACGGTTGCTTCAAGCCAACAAAAGTAAATTGTAGCAGAGTTTTAGATCACAGGAGAGACTCCCTGAGCCTGAAAGAGAGCTGCGTTGAACAGCTGTGCCTAGTTGTGGAGGGCACTTACGCCTTTGCAAGCACAAAGCATGCTAACTGTAGACAGTAAATTTTAAGGAACGCCATGAACAAGGTGAGTCAAAGGGCTATTGACTATAATCAGTGAAATTTCAACTTCAGGGAAAGCATTCTGCATGGAATGATTGGCGAAGTGGGAGCAATAATTTGCTCCTTACAACTCTGCTTGGCAAAACATTGCCTCCAACAGCTTGCCAGGTAGCTTTTTCTAGCATGCAGTTTGTAGGCGACAAATTTCCTCCCAGGATTTCCAGAAAGTGCAGGATTCGTGATTAATCTGATAGGGCAGTGCTGTGCATTCTGCACACACACAGGGGAGAGTGCTAATACCAGGAGAGATGAAGCTTTGCTACTGTAACACAGAAGTTATCATCAAACAATTGCTATTGGGATGAACCCCGTAGACTTGCAAAAAAGACTCTGATGGTAAAAGTGAAGTCAGGATTCAAGTGAGACTTACATCACCCCGCTGCAAATAATGGGAGAAGCAGGAACTCACAGATAACTGTAGGTCACCTAGAAAGCATTTATCTAATCCCACCTGTTGAAATGAGCATGGAGGCAGTTGGCCCTATGAAATTTCTGAAGGCACATAGATTTAAAGTTCATGTTAGCATAGGAACCTAGGATCATAGACAGTTGCCTTATCATGAGCCATGCCAGGGGTTCATTTAGCTCAGGACTGTCCACACTAACTGGCAGCAACCCTACAAGATTTCAGGCACAGGTCTCACCCAACCCTACCTAGAAATGTTGAGGATTAGGTCTAGGACCTTCTGCATGCAAAGCAGGTGTTTTACTGATGAGAAAAGGCCCTTCCCCACAATTCCCACATTCCTGCATGAATGAAACAGGGTGCATAAAGTAAGGCAGCAGCTAGTGGCTAGTGCAGAAAAATGGGGCAGCGGCAAGTTCAGAAAATGGCCACTCAACACATTCCTGGGGGGGGGCAGTGTTTGTGGTCACTCATCCTCCTACCTCAATCCCCACCGCTTGGCCTCACATGCTTCTCAGATGTTGTGGGGAAAGTAGGGGCGCAGGTGGTGCTGTGGTCTAAACCACTGAGCCTCTTGAGCTTGCCGATCAGAAGGTCGATGGTTCAAATCCGCATGACGGGGTGAGCTCCCATTGCTCTGTCCCAGCTCCTGCTAACCTAGCAGTTCAAAAGCAAGCCAGTGCAAGTAGATAAATAGGTACTGCTCTGGTGGGAAGGTAAATGGCATTTCCATGCACTCTGGTTTCCGTCACAGTGTTCTGTTGCACCAGAAGCGGTATAGTCATGCTGGCCACATGACCCAGAAAGCTGTCTGTGGAGAAACGCCGGCTCCCTCGGCCTGAAAGCGAGATGAGCGCCACAACCCCATAGTTACCTTTGATTGGACTTAACCGTCCAGGGGTCCTTTACCTAACCTGTTGGGAATGCCCAGTGGCCTCAGAGTTGCAGGGTGGGTTCCTGACATAAGGGACCCTTCAAACCAGCCAATCAGCAGGGGGGAAAGCACTGGAGCAAAATAAAAATAAAAATAAATAGTGCTCAGACATGGCACTTTAAAGTATGGATCTGTGCCTAGAAACCCAGCAGAAAAGGAAGTCTGGATGAGCACTATGCTGTGCTTTAACATATGCTCAACCTATGTATTTGTGCGTAATACAAATATTTAAAAAAGGTAAAGGTAAAGGACCCCTGACAGTTAAGTCCAGTCACAGACGACTCTGGGGTTGTGGCGCTCATCTCACTTTACAGTCTGAGGGAGCCAGCGTTTGTCCACAGACAGTTTTTCTGGGTCATGTGGCCAGTATGACTAAGCCGCTTCTGGCACAACAGAACACCGAAACCAGAGCACTGCACGGAAATGCCATTTACCTTTCCGCCGGAGCAGTACCTATTTATCTACTTGCACTTTGATGTGCTTTCGAACTGCTAGGTTGGCAGGAGCAGGGACCGAGAAACAGGAGCTCACCCCGTCGCGGGGATTCAAACTGCCGAGCTTCTGATTGGCCAGCCCTAGGCTCAGTGGTTTAGACCACAGTGCCACCCACACCCTAATACAAATATTACTAAACACCAAAAAGCCTCCAATGACCTCTCTCTGAAGGAAACCCAACCCAGATAGGTGCTGCGGCACTGAAACACCCCGTCACTCTGAGAAGCAGGATGAGCACAGCACTATGCAGACCTCCTCCCTTTCTCTCCATGCCACGGGGAGTCATGTGCACAAGCCAAAAATCTGTGTGCTCGCTATGACTCAGAATTAATTGAAAGTGTTCATCTCTGCAAAACAGCTTAAAAGCTGTCGTTTTATAACACCCAACTTTGCTGAATCATGTCAGGAGTTCACAGCTACACCCGCCTTCATATTTAATTAACCTTAGCATTTTAACGTGGCAATGTGATAGTCTCTGGTGAGCCTTCCAAAAGCTTCATCTGAAACAATTCCCTCTTCTCAGCGGATACACGCAGATATTGAAATTTTGTCTTCACTAACGCTAGGCCCAGTGTCCACCACTGCTAACAAAGGCCCTGCAGAGCAGCAGCAGCCGAAAAGGAAATGCAAGCGCTAAACTTCCAAGGTGACTGAATGTACCAACGTCTATGGGCTCTTCCCTCCTGCAAGATGGTGAGAACTTAGTCGTCTCAGTGAAAATCAAACTAGCTGTGGCATTAACTCCACCCCACCCCACCCCCAATCCCCTTTGTTTCCCTCTTTGCCAAAGAGGGGAGGGGTTGCATCAGTTCAATGTGCAGCTCAAATTATGATGCAAATAAGGGTAATCCAGTTTCACTCTGTCAACTGACGTGCCCCCAAGGCATTGCCCTTTGCCACGTAATATAAAATGACTGCTGCATCTATTCATTTTTTAACCCCAAAACTAAGCTGCTTAGGGATGTGTTGTGGGGAGCGCATTTCATTTTGAGCTTTACGCTTTAATCACAGATCATTATATTACCAGGGCACTCCACTCATAGTGGTTTGGGGGAGTTGCCTCTGACAAATCATCTCTGAGGGGGATTGCCATATTTTAAGGGGTGGGGCGTTCCAAAAAATGGAGCACCACCACTGAGAAGACCCCGTCTGCCCAATCATAATCATTGGTGCTATTTTTCTAGAGAAAAGATGGGCTGGGACTCAACTTGAATGCCTCCCTCATTCTCTTATAATGGCAATGGCATCCACCTGAGAGGGGCCGGAACTGAGTTGCGATTAGTTCTGGCTGAAAAAAAGTCTTGATCACCATCACCAATAAGGCCTCTTTTTTTGTATGGGAAGAGGTAGTACCTTAAAAACTGTCTGTTCCTTTATATTCCACATCAGCTACTGAGATCTGCTGATGGAGTTTCCTACACTCTGAGGTCCACTTGGCCTCCACTCAGGATTGAGCCTTTAGTGTGGCAAACCCTTCCCAGGTGAGGTTCTGCAGAACCATCCCTGCTTCTTTCAGGTGTCTCTTAAAAACTTTACTTGTTAGGACTTCATAACATGATTCCCCCCCCCCTTTGACCAATCTGTTCCTGTTTTATTGATTTTGTAATTAGGTTTTACAGATACCGTACTGGTTTATGTTTTGTTTTGCATTGCTTTCATTGGATTTTATTTTGTAAACTACCTTGATTTATTTTATGAAAGTGGGGGGGTTATAATTATTCAGATCATTGTACAGTCATACCTTGGTTTTCAAACAGCTTAGTTCTCGAACGTTTTGGCTCCCGAGCGCCGCAAACCCAGAAGTGATTGTTACGGTTTGCGAACTATTTTTGGAAGCCGAATGTCCGATGGGGCTTCTGCGGCCTCCGATTGGCTGCAGGAGCTTCCTGCGGCCAATCAGATGCTGGACTTTGGTTTTGGAAGTCGAATGGACTTCCGGAACGGATTCTGTTCGACTTCCAAGGTACGGCTGTATAAAAGGGCACTTTGTTGGTGTGTGTGTGGCTGAGTTCACTCACTGCAGGATGGGATTTATGAGGGCTTGGAAGGGGGTAAAGAATTTAATCCACACATTATATGCTTTAAAATGCCCTGTTAGAAATACAACCCATTACATCTTTAGAATTCTGATATTACTGAGGCACAAGATAAAAAGGCCCTGTTGACTGCTCCCTTGCAACATCTTGTGTGTTTCAAATGATGCGATGGTATCGAACATTTCTTTTTGTCCCATCGCTCCTCTAGCTATTTCTTTTTATGCTGAAACCTTCAATTTCTTTTTCGCTGTAAAACTTATCTTGCTGCATTATGAGTCTTCCCCAAAACTGCCTTGTAAATAGAATGTTCCTATGATGCCTCAAGGCTGCTGTGGCAATAGCAATCGAAACTGAGTTTTGCATGATGTTTGGGTTGTACAAACTGGCACAGTCCACAGACTGGAAAACATAAATCTGGCCTGGATGTTTCACAACAAACCAGAAAAAAACCAGTCGGGCATTATTCTCATCCAACTCTTGTTAATCTACTGTATTTAATTTTGGGTTAACAGAAGCATCATTGCTTTTAAAAGTTCACATAAAATTCCACTCTTTACTTCAGTTTGATGCTAGACAAGATCTGCTTTGGCAGGCTGGGAAACCTATGTTGGGAAAATGTTCATGTGAACTATTACTGTGGCTGAGGGCTTTAGGATATACTTACGGTACGTAAGTATTGAGCAAACGCTATTATCTGAGCCCTAAACAGTTTGGGACCCATATCTTGAGATTTTCTGCTGAAGTTCTTCTTCAGCTGCCTTCTTTATTGGAAGTGTGCTGTGTAAAACCAAAGTAATTGGTTTCTGGTAGTGTTGGCACCCTAGTTGTGGAATGCCTTCTCTAAAACAATGCCTACATTGCATGTTTTTTCACTGCCAGGTTAAGAGACCTCTGTTTTTGTAGCATCTGAATTTGTGGAAATCTTCAGTCTGCTGTTTGTATGTGACTCTGATTAGCTGGAGGTCAATCGGCTGCTGTCAGACCTTCATTGGAAAAGAATTTCTGGCGTTTGGTACACATTCAGATCCAATATTATCCATGCCACCTTAGAACACAAATGCAGAGAATAATGGTATATGCAGCATGTTGTAACTGCAGTCCCTGGAGACAGATGGTCATCCAGAGAAGGAATGACTGCTGGAAGGAGCACAGAGAGAAGAAATGCCATGGTGCATCTGCAGCAGCACAAACGGACACCTTCATTTGCCCCAGCTGCAACAAAACATGTCTCGCCCCTACCCATCTCTACAGCCACAGGGGGCACTGCAACCTTCCAACAGTTTGACTTCAACCGCAAAGGTGCAACTCCTCCAAGACAGACGGGTGCCAACAACAGTTACTGAAAAGATGACATGGACTCTTTGGGGAGGAAGGGTGGGATAGATATTTAATATAAACAAACAAACAAACAAACAAGACATGGTACCCAAAATGCACATTAAGGCATAGATCACATCCAGTTTTTCTACAGTGGAACCTGGTTTTACAGATGGGATCTGTTCCGGAGACCCGTCCGTAACATGGAACTGACACAAGCTGAAGTGGTGCATCTGCGCACGGCGCGATTTAGCGCTTCTGCACATGCGTGAGCAGCAAAACCCCAAAGTAACCTGTTCAAGTACTTCTGGATTGCCGCAGGACGCAACACGAAAACACGTAGCCTGAAGTGGGCACAATTCATGAGGTATGAGTGTATTGAAAAGTTTTGAATGTTTGATGTTTTACTGTGCTTCATGTTTTAATTTGTTGGAAGCCACCCAGAATGGCTGGGGCAACCCAGTCAGATGGGCGGCATATAAATAATAAAAAAATTATATTATTAATGACCACATTCGATCCACACTATTGCATGCAATATTAAGAAAAGTGCTTCGTTTTCTATTTATTCCACCTGCATTTGAAATATTTTTAAACATTCTCTAGTAGCTAATTGGAGATTGAATGCAATGAAGCAAGAGATAAAAAGTCATTTCTCTGATAGTTAGCTGGATACTGTCTCCCCCGCTCCCAGTCACTTCCTTTAATAATTTTGTGTAGCAGCATGGACATCCCCTTGTAAAGACCTCTGGCAGTTTGGAGCAGCTACTGTCTCTTATTTATGCCTGCCAAGCCTGTTCACTTAGCAGCAGGTGATCATTCAATGAGAGTTTATTAACAAGTCTCCTCTTCAGACTGCAGCATGTCGAATCCCTCATTAGAGTGAGGATCTGCCTTTCATCATTAACCTGGAAAGTACCAGTAGAAATGGCCACATACCTCTAACAAATCCAGACTTTCTGAACACTCCCGAATTATTGTTTCTGCAGTATATGTGTCACCAAAGCAGAGCTTGTTTTGTTATGGTCTCCCTGGTGTTTTGGTTTCCCTGGTGGTCCTTATGGGCTGGGCTTGCAACCTGTGACTCAGCCACGCCAAGCAAAGAGCTCCAGCCACATATTATGACCTGCTAGGCTTTTTTTGGGGTGTGTGTGTGTGTTCAAAAGCAGGAACTTGATCAAAGTCCTGATTGCCACAATGCATGGCTGGGCTGCATGTGACTTGACAGGTCACAAGTTGTACAAGCCTAGTAGATACAATATGCTCAATTGCTGAGTAGCCATCAGTAGCCCTCTCCTTCCTTGAATCTGGCTAATCTTCTTTTTAAACCATGTAGGTTGGTGGCCATTTCTGGCTCCTGTTTGGAACAAGTCCTACAGTTTGATTATGGGCTTGTCCGAATTGCTGTTTGAATCAGAAAAAGTGGCTTTTTGTGGTGAAAGTGTCGGGACAGAGAAAAAACAAAAAACCCATAAGAACACTCAGGTGTAGCATTTTAAGGCACTGACCTGTGCCTAGAAAGCATGGGGCAAAAGTTAAGTGTGGATGAGACCTATGTGCTGCCCTCTGAATAGCTCAATTGGTAGAGCATGAGACTTTTAATCTCATGTTGGGCAAAAAATTCCTGCATTGCAGGAGCTTGGGCTAGATGACCCTGGTCGTGCCTCCCAACTCTGCAATTCTATGATTCCAAGTACCATACTTTCTTTCATCTGCCCAGCTTCATTGGATGTCCATAAATTCAAGCGCTATGGGAGAGGCAGAGAAACATTTTCCCATCTACTTTCTCCATCCATGGCATGCATAACTTTATAAACTCCTGCCATGCCTTTTCTCTAAACGAGAAGGTCCCAAACATTGCAACTTTTCTTCAGTCCATCCACATGAGCATTTTAGTTGCCCTTTTCTGATCTGGTGCTTTGAGAAAACGACTGTATTATATTTGAACCCCATGACTGTGTGGGAAGCATTGCTTACATAATGAATGCCACTGTTTACAGTACCGCTACTGCTATTCATAGCTCATCATCAAGTAACCATTTGCATGCCTCCAGGAACATTGTAATTTATTGGTCTTGCTGTGTCACATTAATTTTGACATGTCCTTTTCCTTTTTTTAAAAAAAGACTTTTTTAAAGGAATTTAATGAGGCTTGTGCATGCAGTTGAACAAAGTCCTTTTGTTTTACTGTTTTGCTGTTTTTAAAGTTTACTCAGCCATCAATCCTCATTTGTGTTGCTGCACCTAACAGGTTTTTTTGTTTTGTTTTTCGTTTTGTTTTTTGAGGATGCTGGTGACACTGAGAAGGTATCATTTAAAGTGTGATATTCTGTTGTGTTGTTGTTCTATATTATGTTGGAAGCCGTTCAGAGGGGCTGGGGCAACCCGGGTGGGCGGGGTAGAAATAAGTTGTTGTTGTTGTTGGTGGTCTGCACAGTTTTTCTTTAACCCTTGTAGCTCTTGGCTCTTCTCTTGACTTTACGGTTGCCATACTCTGACATTGAAGTGTGACCCCCCCCTCCAACTGATAATGCTGAATCCACCACACAGCAAAGTAATCTACAATGGTATAGATAAAATGTTTGCTTCCAGCCACCCCCACCCTTCTCCAGTACTCTCTCATCCTCACTCTGTTCATGATATTTTTTTGCTTCAGGGCATATACTTCTAAGCAACATTGATTGTGCAGATTAGTGAGCCATTTCATTGGAAGGATTACCTCAAGTCCCTCTGTAAGAAGCTCAGAGAACCATTCTTTCTTTTAAACTTTATTTCCCTATGTTATTATAAGCCTACTGGTACCATTTTCCTCCCTACCCCACAATCATGTGATGGAGAATTATACACACAAAACAACAGGGCCAGAAACGTACCAGTGAATGTTAATGGCTACTATAATCACTTAAGTAAAACAGAGTTCAAGGAATGCACATTTCAGCACATCAGTGCTGATGTAACTCAGAACAATGACAACAAACGAAGTATCATTAGTATAATGGCTTAGATTTGAAAATGTTGTGTCTGCGATTCTTTAAAATACAGGTGAAACTCGGAAAATTAGAATATCGTTGAAAAGTGCATTCATTTCAGTAATGCAACTTAAAAGGTGAAACCAATATATGAGATAGATTCATGACATACAAAGCAAGATATGTCAAGCCTTTATTTGTTGTAATTGTAATTATTTGTCATTAGGCGGGTCAATTATAAAGGGAATGTAATTAATGAAATGTAATAGCGATGTTTATTTTTGTTTATTTTTGTATTATTGTAACTATTTGTTTTATTACTGTGGAATTTCCAAAAGACAGCATTTGTAAAAATCAAAAGAAAAATTAAAAATAATAAGTTTCATTACTGAAATAAATGCACTTTTTGACGATTTTCCAAGTTTCACCTGTAGGCATTGTTATACATTGGTACTTGTAGGAAACCCAACCAGCTCACACCTTCGATGACCAAAACAGCACTGTGGACCTTGCATTAATGTTTGATTACTGTGAAAATCTCCACCATTCCTAATGGGCTCTACACTAGAATTGGTGTGTAGATTGTCAATAACCATGGACAAGATATAATATTTCCCTGCATATTATGAGTCAAGCTGCATATTCAGCTTGAACACATGTCTGATCATGGTTCAGCCTTGCAGATGAATACAACGAACAGACTTTCTTCCAAAAACGTTGCACACATGCGTATCCTCATATGCATGACCGGTCAGAAGGAATGTTTACTTCCCTTCAATGTGTGGTTGGCCAACTTCAAGGCTATCAAGGTTAATGTGGTGTTATCGGAAATCAAGCTGGATAGATGGGTGTGTTGGGCAGAAGCCAATCCATATCAGCCCTTGAAGGTCAGAGGAGATTGTCAGAGATGAACCAAGGATTACATCTTGAGAATGAGTACAAACCAGAAGGACAAGGAAATCCAAGGCATTAATTTAAGTCAGAGCAGGAGAGCGAAGGAATGGCGAGTAGGAAACAAAAGCGTTTTCTAGCAACAGGTGCAAGAACACAGGATGTTGAAACAACAAGGAAGCAGAGAATTTTCATACCTGGGAGGAATTGCTCCTGAACAATAGTTACAGATAGGTTTTTTTGCCAGACAAACTGGTGCTATCTTCTGGATGCTGAACATGTTTCAATTTGATTCTTCACTATTTTGATGCTGTGTAGGTCTCAGATTTGCTCTGCAGAAGATATCCAAATGCTGACTTGAATTGGTGCCTCTTGGCATGGTACCTGTTGGTATACTTGCCATCATTTCTACAGTAATATTTTCTTAACTCTTCTCAGTTGAGAAGTCTTTCCCCATAACTGCTTGCTGCTGCCTTAAAAACTGTGAACCAGTTTACCTTGCCTGAGCATACATGAGACACTTGGAGAAGGGATTCTTCTTGAATAATAATAATAATAATAATAATAATAATAATAATAATAATATGTTTATATGCTGCCTATCTGACTGTGTTGCCCCAGCAACTCTGGGTGGCTGCCAACAAAATAATAAAAAGACAATAAAACTTCAAACATTAAAAACTTCCCTGTACAGGTCTTCCTTCTTCTAAAAGTGATATAGTTTCTTAACAGTTTGACACCTGATGGGAGGGCATTCCACAGAAGTCTCTCTACCTTGTTCCCTGTAACTTCACTTCTCATAGTGTGGAAATCTCCAGAAGGCCCTTGGCACTAGACCACTGGATGATGGGGGTGGAGATGCTCCTTCAGGTATACAGAGCCAAGGTGCTGGGTCCTGATGCAGTTAGTGAACCCATGCTCACAATGATCATACAGTCCTCCTGTATGTTGATCCTGTTGATCTAGAGCAGGGGTGGGCATCCTCTGCCCCAGGGGCATCAGGTGTGGCCAGATCTTAGACAAAAGTGGATTTGCAAGGCAGCTGGTTGCTGGTGCCTGCAAAGTCCCTTGCACAGTGCTTCCCATGTGCCAATTATCAGCTAGTTTCTAGTGCTTGGAAAGTATTGCACACATTTTGGTTTTCGCCTGGGTGTTTTGGTTTCTAACTATGCAGGCAAAAATGGGTCAGCTGACATCATTGTGATGTTAGGTGATTGACAGTTGAGTTGCCCCATCCACCTGTCAAATTAGGAGCACAGGGTCATGTGGCAATAAAGATGTGGCGCTCTGACCAGATCCAGTTCCCCACCTGTGATCTAGACAGCCACATTCCTCCTCCTCCTCTTGTCTATGGATGTATTCCAACTCCTGTTTGACCCTCAAATGGAAAACAAACAAACCAGCCCTGTTTTTGCATAAATGATGGCCGTAATGAACCTGCTCAGCAACATGGCCTGCATCCCAAACCTGCAGTTAGCAAAGGACCTGATTGAGAGCACAATGGCTATGGCCATTAAGTAGTCAAACCCTCCAGTAAAATATCTCAAATTATATCTGAGCTCTCCTATGTCTACCCAGCACTTCTTTTCATTTCCATGTTTTATAAGCCCAACCAATTTTTAACCACACTCTTCATTTCTCCTTCCCAAATTCTCCTAAATTCACTTCCCCATTCCATACCTTTACCATCTATGTTCTTATGTTAATGGACATTGCTACAATATTCCAGAGCTTTTCTGAGAACCTGAGGACCAAATAAGGCATGACACCACACACACAATTAACATTAATGGGATGCAAATAGAAGGCATAGGATCCCTGAGCTAGACTGGAACCAGCAGAGAACAAAATCTCCTGCCAGAGGCCTGATCTGGTCCCTACCACTTGCAAAATAAAATAAAATAATGCAATAGCAATTGTGTTTCGCATCCAGCTTGAAACCCCAATACTTAAGAGCCCTGATTTGCCCTGAAACCCCAATACTTAAGAGCCCTGATTTGCCCTATGCTTATATATATATGTATATATGCAGGTGGCGCTGTGGGTTAAACCACAGAGCCTAGAGCTTGCCGATCAGAAGGTTGGCGGTTCAAATCCCCGTGATGGGGTGAGCTCCCATTGCTCGGTCCCAGCTCCTGCCCACCTAGCAGTTCGAAAGCACGTCAAAGTGCAAGTAGATAAATAGGTACCACTACAGCGGGAAGGTAAACGGCGTTTCCGTGTGCTGCTCTGGTTCGCCAGAAGTGGCTTTGTCATGCTGGCCACATGACCTGGAAGCTATACGCCGGCTCCCTCGGCCAATAATGCGAGATGAGCGCTGCAACCCCAGAGTCGGTCACGACTGGACCTAATGGTCAGGGGTCCCTATATATATATATATATATATATATATATATATATATATATATATATATATATATACACACACACACACACACACACACACACACACACACACACAAATTATTTGCTTCTTAAATGAAAATTAGCTTACCAAACTTAACTGTAAGTATTTCAGTTCTCCTGGGCCCTTTCTGATTCGTTAGCAAGTAATACAGCTGACTTGTCCATTGCAAAAGGCTACTGCCATAATAATGCGCTACTTTGTACAAGAGGCATTAATTTTCCTGATGGCAGCAGACAATGCAGGCAGAAATATATAAAGAGCTCCTTGTAATGGTAATTAAGGTACAACTGTAGTGCTGAGTCAATGCAAATATCTTGTAAATACCGTTCTTATTGTTAATGAAGTACATTCTAACAGAGCAAAAAGCCCAGAAATGTTCTTCCCTTGATGAACATGTTAATAGCAGTTACTCAAAGCATCCAGAAATTCCTGTGACTAGGTAACAGCTGGAAACAACTCTAATGAATTGCCGCAGAAATGACTATACCTCACCGCATAGTGACTTACTTTTGATGCATGCGCCGATTTGAAAACCATTCACTTCATGTCTTACAGGGGCTTCCCATTACAACATTTTTAATGAACCAATTACATTTGGCCCGTCTGTTTGTGAACAAACCCTCATGTAGATTGTGGTTTAAAACAGCTTTGTGCAGTCATCAAGAGAACTAAAATTCTGTTCCAAAAGCTCCCAAGTTTATAGAAGCCATTCCAGGTTCTGATTTGATCCCTGAATGGCCCGGTTTTCATCAGAGAAATGTTGTATAATATGGAGTTATGCAACCCTGAGCCAAGGAGATAAATAACTATACTATGCTATAGTGGCTTGGGCAACCCAGTCATATGGGCAAGGTATAAATAATAAAGTTGTTGTTGTTGTTGTTGTTGTTGTTGTTGTTGTTGTTGTTGTTGTTGTTGAATAGGACGTTCTTATCATTCATCGGGCAAATCTTGGAGGGTATGACATTTAATGGTTTTTAATGTTTTTAATTTTTTTAAGGAAGTATTGTTTTGCTGCTTGCCATTCTTTGCTCCTTTGGGAAGAAGGCTGGGGTAGAAATAGAAATATAAACAAAATTAATTATTTCAAAATTATTGCTTACAGTTGTGTTTTAAGGAGAAGAAATTTCCACTGTAGACTGAGTAAATATTTGTTTCTTTAATTGAGACAGATGTGGGGAAGCTGTGGCCCTTCAAGTGTTGCTGAATCACAACTCCCATCATTCCTATTAACTATACTCACTGGGGTTGATGGGAGTTGGAATCCAACAACATCTGGAGGGCCACATGTCCCCCATTCTTCATTTAACACATCTAAATCCCACCTTTTTTCTGTCATGGAATTTAAGGCAGCATATATATTTTTTCTCAGGTGGTCACCCATTCAGACACTAGCCATGCCCAGGCCTGCTTAGCTTCAGCAAGGTGGTAATGTCATGTGACATCAGACCATATCTTGGGTGAGAAACATGGCATGTTTTACTGTGTGATGGGGGAAGGAAGTAGACTGATGGTTAAAAGACGTTTTGATTCTCCCTACTGAAAGATTGCATCCTCGTGTATAGATCAGTCTGTAGAGCATGAGACTCTGAATCTCAGAGTCAAAAGATGGGCAAAAGATTTCTGCATTGGACTAGATGTCTCTCATGGTCCCTTCCAACTCTACAATTCTATGATTCTATGCTGATTCTTAAGTATAGATCGGAAGGCATTTTCAGGACTGCCAAAGGGAAAGTGTTTGTACAAGAAACAACGACTTCTGGCACCCACACAAAGAGTGCAACTCAGATTCAAAATTTGGGGTGGTGGAGAGACATTTCTTTAGCATGGAGACCTGTGTTTGATCTCTGGTGAATACATTCCATTAGCACTTCTGGTTTACACAATGGTTTCACACGGAAAACTCAAAGATAAAGAGAGGCCCTCATAAACAAGAAAAAGAAGGAGTCATGTGAATCCAGAGCCAGATTGAAATACAAGCTACATAAGCAAAAGTTTACAGTGGATCCTCATATTATAAGAAGCCTGTAATGAAATGATTTACACTTCAAGTTTTTTTATGATTGCATAATAATATAGATTTTGCTAAAGCTATGGGGCCTCTTAAACTTGATGTAGCTTAGAGCCTAGGGTATCCTTAATCTGTTTGGATCCAGATCAAGTGTAATTCCATGGAGTTGGTAGACAGCAGTAGATGGGACTGAAATCATGTAGAAGATTTTGTGGAGGCAAGACACAGGCATGCTGAGAAAGGGGGGGGAATATGCAAAATATGCTGTGACAAGCAAAAAGCTGTATAGAGGTCCTATGCCTGAACCCCAGTATGCCCCAGTTCGAATCCCCACAACAGGCTGAGCTCCCATTGCTCTGTCCCAGCTTCTGCCAACATAGCAGTTCAAAAGCACACCAGCGCAAGTAAATAAATAGGTACCGCTATGGCGGGAAGGTAAATGGCGTTTCCATACACTCTGGTTTCCATCACGGTGTTCTGTTGCGCCAGAAGTGGTTTAGTCATGCTTGCCACATGACCTGGAAAGCTGTCTGTGGACAAACGCCGGCTCCCTTGGCCTGAAAGTGAGATGAGCGCCGCAACCCCATAGTCACCTTTGACTGGACTTAATTGTCCAGGGGTCCTTTACTTTTTACCCTATGCCAGAACCCTAGAAAGCTGCCCACCATTTTTTTTTTCAAGTAGTCCTTGCATGCTAAGACATCAAATGAGTTTTTCAGGGGGGAGGCCAAACCCTTTCATTTCCGGTTTGCTTTTTTGCTGAACTAAAATGTGGTTTTAGCAATCTCTGATTTGATTTATTCCTTCCCCCTTTTTCTGTTTGGTCTTGGTACACACACATTGATTCCCTCTTTGTTTTGGGTGGCTGGTGAAGAGAGGGTACCTTTCTATCCAGTGAACCTGGAATGTCATTTGATTGAACCAAAAACTGTGCTACTTCAGCAAACATAGTCCAAGTTGGACAATTATCCCCTCCCCATTGCTAACACCCACCCACCAAGTCTTCTTTGAAATGCAGTCAGAAACATTTAATTTATTTCTGCCTGTTCGTAGAACAATTCGGGAATTGAATGACAAGGTTGCTTGTTGAGATTGAGTCTTAATAAAATTCAGATGAATGCTGGTGAGGAAAAATTAAATTATATGACTTGGTGATGCATTTCTCTCTCTTTTCTCCAAGGATTTAGCAATGAGAGCAGTTAAAGGAATCGCAAATTGGTATCTGGGCAGGCACCACAAAATAATATCAACCAATTTCCAGAAAGCTCCTGACTCCCACCAGATATTTAGATTTTCAGCTTCGTAGTAGAAAGCTCCCCTGGATGTCGCTGGCTTTGACTGCATTATTAGACAATCTGCCTTCAAACTCTCTATAGCAAAGGTACAAATAACGCAGTCCATTTGTTCACATTAACAGAGCTTCTCTTCAATTCTCCATAGTTCCATAATTCCGATCTGAAAATGTGTAATGTTTTTAATGATAGAATTTTAAATGTGCCTTGGCTTTTAATTTGTGTGCATAATATACCTTTACTTCTGTGAAACAGAACATCTATCTCTCAAAGGGGACTGCTAGGTAATGTGAAGTGCTTCCAGTGCCACCTATTGGCTAATAGGAATTATGCCCATTGGTAAGAAAGCAGGAACATTGTTTCTGGAAAAGAAATAGAATCATAGAATCGAATCATAGAGTTGGAAGGGACACTGAGGATCATCTAGTCCAACCCCCTGCAATGCTGGAATATGCAGCTGTCCCATACGGGCAATGAACCTGCAATCTTGGCATTATCAGCACTACACTCTAATCAACTGAGCTATTCACATATTAGTTAGTTAGTTTTTTAAAATAATAATAATAATGTACTGTAATTAATTCAGAGGTCTCAGACAAGGAGAGAATCTTGTTTTCCCAGATGCAATACAACATAATTCCATACTGGAACTGCATTAGCAGACAATGATCTGAACAATTCTTTGCCGCTATAAGGCCCAGCAAATGCAATGGGATATGGCAACCCAGTTGTTGTTTTTTAATGGCAACTTAACAAAAATGAATAGGATTATGCAGATACGTTTCCAGAGGAGCCCTCACCCCTTTGACTGAAGGAAGCCTATTGAGAGTAACCTTGCGAAATTTAATGGAAGTACTCTGATGTAAATGGATCATGTATCACAGCCTAAATTAGTTTGGGGCATAACAGTTTTCAACTCCTTAAAAGCACAACCCTACACAATGCCTACTCTGAAATAAATCTCATTGGGCTTAATTGGGTTTCCTCAGGTAAGTCAGTACAGGATTGTTTCAGCCTTACACACATAGAAAGCTAGGTGTCAGGGAGAAGAATTCTAGCCTAACTTTGCCCCTGATTGATTGATTGATTGATTGACTGAATGACTGATTAAATAACACCAGGGTTTTTTCATGTCTAGGAATTAAAGCTGGGGTTTTTGATCCATTAGATGGTTATAAAATTTTGATCAGGTAAATAAAAGGATTATTTGGGAAGTGGGTATTTTTGTTTTTGTTTTTTAAAAGTAATAGAAGTCTGCCAGTGGTGTACACCATCTTGGAAGCATGCACTCCATGTTTCTCATACACAATTTTTTTTGTTTTGACCCTATACTTTCCCCCCAGATTGAATCAATTAATTACATACAATTAGGTTGCAATCCTGTGCTCATTGAACTGGGAGTAAGCCCTATGGGGACTTCTGAGCAGGCATGCATAGGATCAGCTATAGTTTCTGCAATTGTATGCCGCTCCTGAAACAATTGTGCTTTTTCTTTCCCAAAGGGAACATTACACCACGCAAACCCCCCATCTTCAGCCTGGCAGTGCATTTCTCAGGCACTTATGATTACCACCTCTTTTGCTGCTTACTGTATGTGAACTACACTGTAGGAAGAGGGAGAGGAAAGGTGTGTGTGTGTGTGTAGGTGTGTGTGTAGAGTAGCCAGGAAACAGATTAAGCTGCAATGGGAAGATACAAGTGACTATTTGAAGTATTTTGTTCAGATTATTTTTCAGCATTTGAGTTGGACAGTGTGGCTGACTTTTACTCTTATGCACCAAGGAGATAACGCCGAAATCCACCTAGGCGATTTCTTTTTTAAAAGCAAAGCTATGTTCCAGTGTAATTGCACACAATACCGCAATGCAATTGTTCACAATGTGATCGGATTCCCTTTCATTCTAGTTAAAATGGCTTCTCACAACCTCTTGAGTCCTACTAGGGCTGCTGGAGCTATTATTTTTTTGCTGAAGTGGCAGGCTGGATAGTACAGTAGGGTAAACCCAGGGGCCATTAGGATGACACCTTGCTAGATATACTGTATACAGCGCACAGTAACTGTGTAAAACACAGATAGTCGGTAGTCCGTCTTCCATCAAATGATAGCTAATCCCCTCGGCC
Organism: Zootoca vivipara; assembly: GCF_963506605.1. Taxonomy (NCBI): domain Eukaryota; kingdom Metazoa; phylum Chordata; class Lepidosauria; order Squamata; family Lacertidae; genus Zootoca; species Zootoca vivipara. Next base: position 25,078,482 of record NC_083285.1, on the reverse strand, counting down.
GAGGGATAAGATCCCCACGGAACTATTCAGAATAGTGGCAGCTTTATCCAATGTCAAGCGGTGGTTCCTTCTAGGCTAGCGGCAATCTTGTACAAGTGACATCTAATGTTTGCTTCAGGACTGAACAATTGTGTCCAATTTTCAAAACAGATGGCCAACAAAGATTTCACATGAAAATATGGTTGGAGGCAGTATGGCTCTGAATACCGGCTGCTGGGAATTATTATTATTATTGCCATTTGTGGACACTGTACTTATCTGTACATCTGGGGGGGGGGATAGTTATAGATAGCTAGATACACAAGCAGAGATGAGCACACACAATAAGTTCAATGTAAAAATGGTCCACATAAGAAACAAAAACAAATACATAAACAGCATAAATTAACACGGAATCAATAAAGTTGGAGAGCATTGCAGCATAAGGTACAATCCCAAACGATATAAAACACACTGCTCATACGACCATCCGCCCAGTTTCATTCTCACCATCCATTCCACTACTGCCATTCACTCTCTCACACATTTTCTCTATCAATCAACCACTCACATGCAAACTAATTACAGTATACTCTGCAACATTACTACCCACGTACAAAGGAACTCTATGTGCAGGGCTTTTTTCCTGAACTTGCCAGAACTCAGTTCCGGCACCTCTCAGGTGGGCGCCATTGACATTCTAAGATAATGAGGGAGGTGTTCATAGTGAGTTCTAGCACCTCTTTTCCTAGAAAAATAACACTGCCTACGTAAGATATTCTCCCCACCTCTGAAGCACTCATGGGTACATTACACGCAGAACCATCTAATACCTCTCCCAGCTCTCACCTGGGAGAGTTCTAAATCATCTTCCATCCATTCAGTTGGGGAGCATGCTGCTGCACTCAGGACTTGCTTCTGAGCATCTCATGGGCATCTAGTTGGCCACAGTCAAAAAAGGATGCTGGACTAGTTTGGCCGTTGACCCGATCCAGAAGGGTTTTTCTTATGTTCTTATTGGTGCTTCCGATGTCTCCGAAGAAAACCAGACTGAGGTCTGGAACTTCTCACTGGTTGGGGTATTGGGGCGTACATAAACATTATCAATAGAACTGAGATATTTGAATGGATGACATAAATTCTTTCACCCTGTTCTGCTTCTTAATGCAAGATGATGTTAATTTCCTCACAATTATATATCAGTATAATTCCTGTCTTCGAATAAATGGAAACGATTTTGTTTGATCATCCAGGAGAGTCTTTCACTTTTACTACTCATGGCCACATTATTTTATTTTATTTTATTTTATTTTATTTTAATCGAGCATTTTGTTATTTCCAAAGTGTTTTGTTATCCACAACTAATAGCAACTGCAATGCTGGCTCAGGTCATTCAATCCATTCCTTCTTTTCTCCTAATACAGCCTTCCCCAACCTACTACAAGTCCCATAATCTCATGACCATTAGCCATTTTGGTTGGGGCTGATGGAAGTTGTAGTCCAAAATATATACAGAGCATCAAGTTGGGAAAAGATGTTCCAATGAATGGTGCAGTAAGGATTTTTTTGGTTTGGCCATGGGAATAGACCTACAAGTCTTATTTAATCAAAATACAACTTCAAATACCATTTCAACAAACTTTGCCTCTTTCATAACGTAATTCCTGAATTTTACTTCATATTATATTAGAGATGTTTCTTATTTGTCAATATTCTGGGCCAATAATAAATCCATCAATATAATAGACTTAATGCATACACACAGAAGACAAAAGCTTCCAGTTACCATACTGTTAGGAGAGAATGTCCAATTAGACTTCAAAGGCTCGGTTTGGGATATTAAAGATTTGGGAAGTGTGGCTTTGCAAAGAGGAGGGGTACTCAACTGCTATAGTGAAGATATCATCTGTCAAAAATGGTTCATCGGCAAGTACAATTCTATTCTAGATGTTTGCAGTGAGAACGCTCCCATTGCATACCATCCACAATTACCAATGCACCATACATCCAGAGGCCACACACAGCCTGAAATTAGGCCTATTGTACCTTAATAATGGGCTAATTTTACCCATGTGAAAGAACCCAAAGTCCTTTCTGGCATCCCCCATTGACTTTTGAACAAAGAGAAATGCATATATAGCTCTAGCGGTGTTTACATATATGATTTCTGATTGTTTAACCAGGCAAAGTGAGCATTCTTCACCGGAGCAGTATTTGTTATTCCACACTGTGAGAAGCAGAAGAGGTGTTTGATCTTTATAATTGAAGGATGACTTTAGCTGCAGTGATAATCAATGTAAACACCTAATGTAGACACATCATCTTCCTTTGTAAGGTTCTCCCACCTCCCTGGCTGGCCAAAGTGTATAATTCATGTGCACATTTTGTGCGAATCTTGCTCTCTGAAGTCCAGCTATGGTGAAGTTAGTTTAAAACTCTCACTCCGTCTCCTTGAAGAATGTCTGAAAAATAATAGTGTTATGCCTATCTATCTATCATCTATCTATCTAGAGCAGGCATCCCCAAACTGCGGCCCTCCAGATGTTTTGGCCTACAACTCCCATGATCCCTAGCTAACAGGACCAGTGGTCGGGGAAGATGGGAATTGTAGTCCAAAACATCTGGAGGGCCGAAGTTTGGGGGTGCCTGATCTATATCATGTGAAGAGCCTATTTGTGTGTGCAACAGAAACCCCCTTCAAATCAAAGGTATGCATCAAAGCTGGACTAGACCAATGGAGGGTGTGCGACCAGTATTTTCAACCCCGTTCTCCCATTCGCATGCTTGTAATTGAGTGAAGGGTAAACACCCCCAGTAGGGGTCATGTGATTTAGCAACCAGATGATTGCTTCTTTGCATTGACAGGCTGTTGTTGTTGTTACTAATGATGCTACAAAAAATAGGCTTCCAAGCAGTATCCAAAATATCAAACCAGTTACACAAACATTAAAATATAAACATCCATAATTAAAATACGCAATGAACATTCCAGTTAACTGAAACATCCACTGTTCAAATATGCAATACAATACTCCAGAGGTTTTCAAACTTTTTGAGTCCACGGCTCCCTTGACCAACTGCATTCTTTCTGCTGCAACCTTGTGGGGCTCAGGAGCCCAGTTATGTCACCCCTTGCCTGCAGAGCTGGGAGCCCCTCACCCCTTTTTGAACACCCTCCCTTGTGGAGTGTTCCCTCAGCCTCTTCCCTCTCCTTTGGAGCCCTCTGGGTAGCTACTTCTGCCGCCCCTGGTCTCTGAGCTTCCCCCCCCCCGCCCCAAAGAGAGGTGCCTCCTCACACTGCCCCACAGGGGCCTGGGAAGCAGCCCCTGGCCAGCTCCAGAGGCACCATTCACCTGAGGAGCTTGTAGCCAGGGTTGCTGCAACAAACAGCAGTGCAAGCCTTGGGGAGGCAGAGATGCAAAAGAGCATCTGAGGAGGGAGGGAAGAATGCCTGAGATTTGGTGGGAATCCTCAAGGAAAATTAGAGGGTGCATTGTACACCCATCTGCAAAAGCTCAGTTAGGTTCTGACTGCACAGATGAATGTCTTCAAGTGTTTGTTTGTTTGTTGCCTCAGCCATGAAACTGTTTGAATATACATTGGCATCCATATAACATAGCTGCCAAGTTTTCACTTTTCTCGTGAGGAAGCCTATTCAGCATAAGGGAAAATCCCTGTAAAAAAGGGATAACTTGGCAGCTATGCCATATAATTTGGCTCATTTGTTTTTAACAATGTTCAGGATGGCGAGATCTCTTTTTTGAGCTTAAATTGGGGGCGGAGAAAAAAAGTCATCCCCATGAGGGAAGTTGAATTTGCACAACGATCCTGATATAAAACAATCTAGAGTTTCTTCTACTGAGTTATGCAAATGAGAGATAAATTCTCCCCGCAAAACACCTGCAAAATAGAAGAATGAAAGACGTTTTAAATATACATGAGGTGACATTCTTCAGATTCATAGCAGGATAAATAGTAAATAGGGTAAACGGTAAGAGGTAAATAGTGTTACTGATGTATTGATTAGACTAACTGTGCAATCCTAAGCATGTTTACACAGAAGTAAGTCCCATTGAGCTCAATGGGATTTACTCTGTAGTAAGAATGCTTAAGATTGTTTGTCTCATATGATCCCCTGACCCCCACATTAAAAAATTCCTTCCAGTAGCACCTTAGAGACCAACTAAGTTTGTCATTGGTATGAGCTTTCATGTGCATGCACACTTCTTCAGATACACTGAAACAGAAATCACCAGACCCACCTATATATATATATATATATATATATATATATATATATAGTGAGAGGGTGGGTGGGAATGGGTGATTGGCTGATAGGTGTGGTAAACCTGTGGACGACTGTTAACAACTGCAATTGGTCTTACAGGAAAAAGCAAGGGGTGGGATGGCTAAAAATAGCTTTATCGTGTATAATGAGATAAGAATCCAATGTCTCTATTCAGACCAGGTCTCTTCATGGTTTTAAGTTTGGTAATAAGTTGCAACACCTATCAGCCAATCACCGATTCCCACCACCCTTCTGAGTAATACCCCTCCCCACCCTCTCACTATATACAAGGGTCTGGTGACTTCTGTTTCAGTGTATATGAAGAAGTGTGCATGCACACGAAAGCTCATACCAATGACAAACTTAGTTGGTCTCTAAGGTGCTACTGGAAGGAATTTTTTTATTTTGTTTTGACCACAGCAGACCAACATGGCTACCTACCTGTAACTTGACCACCACATGTTACTAACCACCACATGTTAAATCGATTTAAATGGAAAACATTTTGTATTGGATCTTCTGGTCTCTGGAAAACCCATATAAACATCGTACTGTTCCAGTAAGACAGATATTTACAGTATCTGGCAAACACATAAATGTCCAGAAGTTGTACAGATTCAAACTTCATAAAAAGCAAGGAGTCTCGTAGTACCTAAAAAAAACCCAGAAATATTGTTCTGTGAACTAGCTCTTGAAAGCTCCAAAAAGAAACTTAAAATCACAAAGCAAATAAAAATAGACAAAACCTTGGATATTATTTTATATTTTTTAACAATTCGTATGTTTAACATTGCCACTTTTTATGATAAATCTCTGTGCTTTTAGGAACTGTATAATTAGCAGAAATGAGTTTAATAGCTTTAACCAACACTTTTCCCCATGTTGAAAACACACCCACCCAGCTCTTGAATGTACAGTTCCTCTCCGATATTTGATGTATTTGATAAGAAAGCATAGAGGCCTATGGATTTGCTCTTTTAACAGACACATATTTGGAGTTCCATATCTTGCTTCTATGCACAGGGTTCTGTCATGTGATTGCTGACATGTCAAGATGGCAACTGGAGTTGAAGATTCTTGGAAAGTACAATTTTCATATGGGAATGATAAATTAGTCTGGCCTGGATGATCCTGCACTGGCTGAAGCTAATGGAAAAACCTTCAATTTCTTGTCAATACGAGAACAGGCCTTTTCTGTGGTGGCTCCCCACTTGTGGAACACTCTCCCACAGAGACTCGCCTGGCGCCTTCATTTACATATCTTTAGGCGCCAGGTGAAAACATTGCTCTTCTCTATGGCCTTTTAAGCTCTGTCTATATTTGGAGTATTGTTTTTGTTTGCAATCATGCTGTATGTTTTTGTGAAGGGTGGCATAGAAATTTAACGAACAAATAAATATAATTTCACCGGGTCCTTCCATTTCAACTACAAAGCAAGAACAGGCTGTGGATGCTTAATAACCAATAATAAACAAGGTGGAGGGAGTTGTTGACCCACGAACAATACTGCCGCCGTGGATTTGTTGAGACTGAAGCTTTTTAAAATAATTCACCCAGTGATGCCTTTCATCATTCAGCTTCTTTTGTTTATGCTTGCCTATAAATAAATCCCCCCTGAACATCACTGCATTTGCCTTACCATCTAAAATAGTTCTGAAGCACAAGACATTCTCAGTGTATGCTTCCTGGCTGCTTGGTCTCTTTGTAGACTCCTCCACTTCCTCCACTAGGGGTCTATTCATCAGGAATTAATTAAAGTCCCACTTCTTTGCCAGGGCCGCTTTCCAAAGAATTACAAGATGATTCCCAGCTATTTGATGCTGGGGGACTTCCTTCCCCTTTTGACTGATTTCCCATTTTCTTCGCTGCTGTTTTAGCAGACAACGGGACATCACAATTGTTTTTCAGAAGCTTTTGTTTCTGCCGCCCATGGATACAAGCCTGGCAGGAGCTACATATTCACTGTGACTCCAAAACAACTGCATGTGTGAACTGGCTTGAAGCCATCTAAACATGAGAACAATTTCGCTCATCATTTTGTTCATCTTCCTGCAAATATCTTCTGTTTGTGACATTAGCCAGGGACAAACAATGGCAATTTGAGAGACACAGAAATCTTCCCCGAGATCTTTCCGTTGTCAACAAGCACTGCAACTTCTGGGTTCCTGCCCCACTTATGGGCATTTATTTATTGATATTAAAACTTCCGAGTCACCTGCCCAGTGGGGGAGGGTGGCGTGGAGGGCAAATTTCACCCTCCCCAGCCTCTGCTGCTGCCAGGAGGGCACTGGTGTGCCGTGTGGGTGCAGGATGGGTCACGTGACGCCAGACCCCCTCAATGTGGGGGGCAAGTCGGCTCCTGGGCATGCAATACACATTTGTATTTCACAGTGGATTATGATAAGGTAGGCAAAGTTTTGCTCGCTTGTGTGGGGTCAGTAGCAAACTCCAATTTTGTTTTGAGTTATTCTCTGTTGCTAGGAGGTGATTCAAATTACTTATATAAATTAGAACAAAACAGAATATCAATACCTGACATATAATACCGTTCAGCGAAACTTCGGGGCTAAAAGAAGCTCTTCTTTTTGCTCTTTTGGTGGCAATTATAACAATAGCTCAGTGTCCTTGTGCTTATTATGGTATGGCTCTGCTCATGTTTGGTGCTTTACTGGTGCTGTTGGCTTTCGTAAATGCTGCATCCATTCCAACATGGGTTTGAAGCTTCAGTCAACCTTGCTTTAGGTGTTTTTCTATTGATCTCAAAAATGAAGAAAACACATTCAAAATAATGGCTTTGTGAGGAGGCCAAAGATACTTTAAAGAAATAAACAGGGCACCTCTAACTTTCTCTCAGCCTGGTAATTTCCTTCCACTACAAAATTCAGACTTTTCACACAAAAACCCCATTCCTGAGTTTCCCTCAAGTTTTCTTCATTTCAGCAGTGTACTAACTGATTTTGGAAGCTGTTTTGGTTCTGGTAGGTTACTGGGAAAGTGTGATCACGGTGAAGTGTAGCTTTTATGATTCTGCACTATCAGACCCAGTGCTTTCATAGCCATGTCTGCCCTTCCCTCTTGTTTGTGCTGATAGGCCAGTCCCGTTTTGTTTATTTTACAGTTGCCTGCCGTATCCAAAGTGGGGGACTGTATTATATATCCTAACTGGTCTAGTACTTCAGAAAGGCATGTGGAAGTTTTGGAGCTAATAAATAATCATTCTTTAATACGGAGAACCTAGTGTTGTGTTCCATCAAATTGGCAGATAATTTATGAAGTAAAATTGTTCAATTAGCGAATAGGTCTATTGATTTGCTTTGCAATATTTGCATGCCCTTGGAGGAAATTATGTGTATGAGTATCTTTCCTTAGTTAAATCCAGATGCCAGTACTGTGAACCCATAATTATAATCTTAGCACACAGAAGAATAAGCTGTGACGGTGCAATGGCGCCATTGGGCCAGCCCTCACTTAAATATAGTGTACCCACCTCACAGAACACCAATTCCACAAATTCCTACAAACTACCCTGGATTATCTTGTGAGGGACTTGTGGGAAGGAAAACTTAATAATTTGGAGTCCCAGGCAGGATTTGATCAAATAAACAAGAATGATTTTATTAAATAAAGGAAGCTTATGACACAAAGTGGGTAAAACCTAAGATACTTCAGATTATAATGTTATTTCACTTCAGTTCTTTCTCAGTTGTTGCACAGCTGTTGCCACTTAATACTTTGCTTCTGAAACAAGGCGGTACTTCCTGTCAGTTACACACCCCTTAGACAACCCTACTTCTGATGTACTCCAAGTAACAGACCCAAGGGATCTCCACTCCCCTCTAAACTGGTTTGGGAGTCGTCTCTTTTTGTAGAAAAATCTCTCCCCTCCTGACTGGAATGAGTCATAAGTAGACTGTATTCGCACAGCTTCTACTTCTCCTGGTTCAGCCTCAGCCTCCCAGTTAATTCCTGGCCTATTAGTCTTACAGGACACCACACACCATCCTTCACACTAAACTCAGAGACTCCTTTCTCTAGCTTGTGTTACATTCCTCAGAGTGGATGTTTCTACCCAGAACCAACTCTCTCTCCTCTCCCTCCCTATCTCCCTCCCTATCTCCCTCCCTATCTCCCAACCTCCAAACTGTCTCTCCAAATCCTCTCCTTTTCAACCCCCTCGCCTGGAACCCCGGCCAATCAGAGGCTGCCATTCGCTAACCGTTTGCTGGCAGGGAAAAAGAAAAAGAAAACACTTGGGGACCCAACCTGCCCAGCAAAACAAACTTTTCCGTCACATAAGCCATAAGAGAATCCCTGCCTCTGACAAAAATAAATGCAAGAACCACACATTTCTTATAAAAATATACGGTACCAGACAACCTATAACTCCCTTTGCCAACTCTTAGGATGGCATTGTATGTGACGCTTAGGGTTGCCAGACTCAATAGAGGACAGGACTTCTGTGCCTTTAATTGCCCTGCTCTCTTTTGAGTGTGGAAACCTTAAAGAGAAACCAGCAGACCCTTTGCTTGGAAATTAAACAAAGGGTCTGCTAGTTTCTCTTTAAGGTTTCCAGGCTCAAAAGAGAGCAGGGCAATTAAAGGCACAGAAGTCCTGTCCTCTATTGAGTCTGGCTACCCTAGTGATGCTCAGAAAACCAGATAGCTCCTTGTTGATATTTGTCTCTTCATTTTAGTCATGACCCAACACTAAATTCTGATAAATCTGTGCCCTTTATAAAAGCAACATAAGATGAGCCCGCCAGAGGAACATCCCTTGCATAATTTCTCAGGATGCTTAACTCCTCCTCATTGTAGCCAATGACATATAATGCATGGCACACATGTCACCTACACATTCAAGCCATTTCCCCACTGAAATCTGAGTATCAGACCACCACACAGAGACAGCGGGAGGTAATCAGAAGTTACTTTGTCTTCTGCATCAGAACTGTCTGTGCCAATGTTCCCAATAGTGTATAAAAACCCACTTAATCACTAGTTGTAATATGTTTGTTGGCAATTTCATTTTTTTGCCTCACCTTGAGAGCATTGCTAAGGTCAGCTCTTATGAGTACATTTTTATATCCTGCCACAATAGCTCTCGAATCCTACATTGAATCCTTCAGCTGCATACAGAATGTCTCTCCCTCCTTCCTCTCACTCTTCATTAGATGCTTCACTGACTGACCCTTCTAGGAAACTGGGGTGGGGGAATCACCCCAATTAGATGCCCCTTTCCCTTGGCTCTCAACCCACTGTCTCCGTCCCTCTTCTTTTTAAAATGTAAGGCAAGTAAACAACAGGGGAAATAATAGAGGTGTGTATACAATGATGCATCATGGTTTGGAGAAAGCGGATGGGAAGACCCTTTTCTCCTCCTCTCATAGTTCTGAAGCCTACAGTCATCCAATGGAGCTGTATGGTGGGAGATTCAAGATAGACAAAAGGAAGTGCTTCGGAAAACAACAAAATGAAGACCTTCTCACTGTCTTCACATAAGTTAGGATACGAGGGGAAATAAATGGAGGTTATGGGAGCACATACAGGAATACAACAGGAACCTCACAGACGTGAGGGTAGGAAGTCAAAATGTAAGAAATTGTTACTGTATATTGAAAGTGAATTGAATAATGTGTAAAAAAAGCTAATAAAATCACACACACACACATACACAGAGTGGTACCTTGGTTTACGAACTTAATCTGTTCTGGAAGTCTGTTCTTAAACCAAAGCCGTTCTTAAACCGAGGCGTGCTTTCCCTAAGGAGGCCTCTCGCCGCTGGTGCCCTTCCACTGTTTGGCTTCCGTTCTTAGACAACGGCATTTCCGTGCGCTGCTCTGGTTTCGCCAGAAGCGGCCACATGACCCGGAAGCTGTCGGCTGCCTCGGCCTATAGAGCGAGATGCGTGTCACAACCCCAGAGTCATCCGCAACTGGACCTAATGGTTAGGGGTAATTTTACCTTTATCCTTTGGCATAGGGTTTGGCCTGTTGGTCTAATATAGAGAGCTGAAGGGCACTGTTGGCATTTGATAGCATACACAATGTAAGAAGATGAGCAATTAAATAGTCCTGAGATGGTATGTTTGATGTTGTATGTTTGATGTTGTTGAAGCCAGTAATGGTGTTGTCCGGGTGTATGTGGCAACAAAGTTGGCATCTGGGTTTATTGCAGGCTCTGGTACCAGTATCCATGTTAAGTCTGGTGGTTGTATTATTGTGGGTGAGGAATTGTTTAAGATTGGGTGGCTGTCTGTAGGCAATGAAAGGTCTTCCATACTGGAAGGATTTTTTTATTTTGTTTCGACTATGGCAGACTAACACGGCTACCTACCTGTAAACAAAATTTAACATTATTTAACATTATTCAATTCACTTTCAGCAGATATAATGCGCACAATTGTGTACATTTCTCCAAACAGATGGTACAACAGGTGCTCGGATTGGGAAATCATGCAACAACAATATGCAAGGTTGGACTGGTCATCACTTTAATGCTAAAGGGTGTGCGTGTATGTATTTTCAATAGCCTTGCACCAAGGACTTTATTTTCACCAATTCCTTTCCTTGTCTGATTCCCCCCCCCCCCCCAATTTCAGAGATTGTATTTGCTTTAGCACCGGTGGTTTTCTATGTAAGGAGACATTTTCCGAAAATTATATTTATACAGTCATTATTGTCAATTCAATCTGGATGACAGCACTGCTGCCAGGGAAAGACTGGTGTTTGTATATTAGCCAGGGATAGGACTGACAGTTGCTGCGCTTACATTGAATTAACTCTTTTAACAAAATTTCTAAGCCAAAAAAGAAAACAAAAACCCTGTTAAAAAAAAGCACCATTTCCTTATTGGATCAAGATAAACTGCTGTTTCGAAAAACCATGAAGAAAGAAAGAAAGAAAGAAAGAAAGAAAGAAAGAAAGAAAGAAAGAAAGAAAGACACTTGGCAGCTTAAAATATCAGAGCTGGGGTAGCCAACATGGTGGTCTCCAGATATTAGAATCATAGATTTGTAGAGTTGGAAGGGACCCCAATGGTCATCTAGACCAACCCCCTGCAATGCAGGAATCTCAGCTAAAGCATCCATGACAGATGGCCATGTTGTTGGACTACAACTCCCACCATCTGCATCCTGGCAATGGCTGATGGGATTTTAGTCCAACAACATCTGGAGGGCACCATAATGGCTACCCTGTCCCTAAAGCAGGCATCCCCAAACTGCAGCCCTCCAGGTGTTTTGGCCTACAACTCCCATGATACCTAGCTAACAGGACCAGTGGTCAGGGATGATGGGAATTGTAGTCCAAAACATCTGCAGGGCCGAAGTTTGGGGGTGCCTGCCCTAAAGGATCACATCCCTGGGGTTGAAATGCTGATGAATACTATTTAGCAGGAAATGAATCAGGTCAATAATATCATCTTCCTTAAGAGGCAGCTGTGGCCTGTTGGGATTGGCCTAAGGCACAAAGGTCACAGGAGAAAGCTGAACATGAAGGAAAAAGAATTTGCTTGGAATCAATGCTTTATTTTATGAAAAATAGGCCAGGGCAAAGGACAGCATGTTTGTTGTGCCTCCTGCCCTTTCGAAAGGCAAGCACTCTTTGAATTTCAGAGCGGGTCATCAGTTCGTTTGCGCTCTGTGGTGCCCTTGAGACATTCTCCCAACCAACTGGAGATCGTATTATACAATGATTCAGCTTTCCATATGGCTAGGAGAACATTAAAATGAGCTGCTCACCTACAGGAGATGGAGCAGATCTCAGGAGTCTTTCCCAGGGAACTGCCCTTGCCCCCCAAGAAGAGCGTGATTCTATGGAGCAGTCCCACACAATCTGCCCCTGCTCACCTCGTGGTTGGTCACTAAAATATGGTCCCAACTACAAGGGAACTTCGCAGTTAGAAACGTCTTCATAATAATGCTTTCACCGGGACAATGTTTCTGAGAAATTTGGCGTTTCACAATACACTGGTGAACAGCTTACCTAGCAAAAGGTTAGACGGAGGGAAGTCAGCAAAGTGTGAAGAATCTGCTGCTAATCTGGTGAGCTCCTTGGGGAAATTGGGCGTGTGTTTCCCTCCCTTTCTAGGTCAAGGAAGTGAGAAGGAAACCAGAGCATGGGAAACATACTAGTATTATAATTATTATTAACTAAATTTGTCAGTCACTCTATCTTGCCTGGAGCAACACAAACCAACTTGCAGACAAAACACACACACACACACACACACAAATCCACATAGATACAGTAATACTGACAGGATGCTGTGCTTGCATCCTGATATGTGGCTGTAAGACCTAGCGGTATTCATACCATAGCTGCCAAGTCTCCCGTATTCCCCGGGAAACCCCCATTTTTCCAGCTGTCCCCAGCCAAAAAAATGGATTTTTTCCCCTGGTTTATTCTGGCGCGGTGGCCATTTTGGAACTGGGTGGAGCATGCTCAGAAGCGACTTTTGATGCTGCTTTGCCCAGTTCCAAAATGGCTGCAGTGTGACTTCTGGTGTGGTGGCCATTTTGGAACAGGGCAGAGCAGCATCAAAAGTAGCTTCTGAGCAGACTCTGCCCAGTTCCAAAATGGCGGCAGCGCTACTTCCAGTCTGCTACTTCCGGTCCAGTCCCTTATTTCTCAGGCCGGAACTTGGCAGCTATGATTCATACCCTGGCCAAACTCATGGTTACTCCTCTCTGACATTCCCATCTAGGGGATGTATCTGTTGGAATGAACGCCTGGGGAGGATGGATCGGACTCCCCATATCTTTGGAGCGTTCCTCCAGGACCCTGGCTGTAAATTTTCCCTTCAGTCCAAGGAGACCGGCAATAAGCGACTCCCCTCCTTGCTGGAGAAAAGAGCATGCTCATCGTCTGCTGCGTTAACAGAAGCAAGAGTTCTAAAACTACTTTATTAACAGCCTTATTTACAGAGGAATCACCCTTGCGTCTGTGCTCTCTGAACACCAGTACACAACACTGCGTAATAACTCAGAAACGAAACCAACTCAGGAAGAAAGATAAGAAAGACTTCCTTTCTCACGCTTTCTAGACACTCACATGCTATACAAATCACAGTATCCCTTCGCTGAAGCAGCTGGGGAGACAATAATCCTAACAGTATCCAGCTGAGTCGTCCTCTAAGTAGGCCCATTTGAATTAATAGGCTTAAGTTAGTCATACCTATTAATTTCAATGGGTCTACTCTGAGGGAAACTAGCATTGGATACAACTCAAAAAGTCCCATGCCAACAGAGCGAAGAGTAAGGTGAGGCAATAATGGCGCTTGTGGTCCTTGATATCAGGTGGAGTGGTGACTCTCCTCAACAAATGTGTGAAATCACTAATGGGCTAGAAGAAGCCTAATCAAGACAACAAGTGAAAATTGATGATACCGTATTGTTTTCTTGGAGCCCAGATGACATGGGATTGGTTCAAATACGCCCTTTGCTTTTATGCTTTGCCAATTTAGAGGCCACTCACCTCTCTGCACACATTGTCTCCAATACAATTAATTAAGTAGGAACTCACGACATTCTCAGCAGTCTGAGATCTGTGTGCTCCAGCGAATTGTAGGTATTACCAGTTGTGTGTTACCATTCTGCACACCATTTTTTTTGTTCTAGATATGCAGAAGCATAACTCTTGTATTCACAAAACTGAAACAAGGAACATGCAAATTGGCCCCGGGAGTTTTTATCTGTTACAAAACAAGCTGATGTCGTCTAATTATGATGTTGGTAGTCTCTAGATTGCATTTACCAAAGTTCACTATCAACTTGGGCTGTCAATTAACAGACGTGTCCTCTGATTATAATAAGCATTACAACATCTCAGTCTAGGTGACGCACAGAGGATGCATAATGAAGACAGCAATCGAAACCTTGTCTTTTTAAAAAAAGTCATCTTAAAGGCCCAGCGTGAATCAAAAGACAAGGATAATACTAAGAGCATTGCCACCAACATATAACCTCTTTCTACAGAAGATCAGTTCCCTCTGAAATTTGATGAAATAATGCCCATATTTATAAGCCGCAACTATTACCACGTTTCCATTTTCAAACCAACTGGCTCAATATATGCAATAGAGAGCTAGTTGTGATTGCTTCCATAGCCATAATGTTATCTTAGCATAATGCTAACTGATACAGTGGTACCTCGGTTTAAGTACACAATTGGTTCTGGAAGTCTGTACTTAACCTGAAGCGAACTTTCCCATTGAAAGTAATGGAAAGTGGATTAATCTGTTCTAGAGGGGTCCACGGAGTACTCAACCTGAAGCGTACTTAACACAAAGTATGAGTGTAATTGGTTCTGGAAGTCCGTACTTAACCTGAAGCGTACTTAACCTGAAGCGAACTTTCCCATTGAAAGCAATGGAAAGTGGATTAATCCATTCCAGACAGGTCCGCGGAGTACTTAAACTGAAAGTACTCAAACCGAAGCATACTTAAACCGAGGTATGACTGTATATTTAATCAGAAAGTAATGGATGTAATTATTGGATTCTTTCTTTCCTTCCTTCCTTCCTTCCTTCCTTCCTTCCTTCCTTCCTTCCTTCCTTCTTTTTTTGCAAAGTCAATTTCTTTTGAAAGAACAGATCTGAAACCCTGGAGATCCACTGCTGATCAGTGCAGACAATACTGAGACAGATAGACCTATTATTATTATTATTATTATTATTATTATTATTATTATTATTATTTCTGGCGGTTCCCTCATTGCGAGAAGTGAGGTTACTGGGAACCAGACAGAGGGTCTTCTCGGTAGTGGCACCCGTCCTGTGGAACGCCCTCCCAGCAGATGTCAAGGCAATAAGCAACTATTTTACCTTTAGAAGACAACTGAAGGCAGCCCTGTCTAGGGAAGTTTTTAATGTTTGATGCTGTATTGTTTTTAATATTCGGTTGGAAGCCACCCAGAGTGGCTGGGGAAACCCAGCCAGATGGGCAGGGTATAAATAATGATATTATTATTATTATTATTATTATTATTATTATTATTATTATTATTATTATATCCTGCCATTTTACCTGGCAGGGACACAAGGTGACTTACAGATAAGAACCTCTAAAAACATCTTTAAAAAACAATTAAACATTGATAGAATGCTCTCTCTCCCTCTCCCTCTCCCTCTCCCTCCCTCCCTCCCTCCCTCCCTCCCTCCCTCTCTCTCTCTCTCTCCCTCTCCCTCTCCCTCTCCCTCTCCCTCTCCCTCTCTCATCATTCAAATAATCACAATAAAAACAGCACAGCACCAGCCTTTTCATTAAAAGACATCAGTTTCCAAAACTGTTGGAACAATAAAGTCTTCACCTGCTGGCAGAAGATCAACAAGAAGGGAGCCTTCTCTAGGAATGGAGTTCCAAAGTTTGGGAGCAGCCACCAAGAAGGTCTGGCTGAGTATGAAGCAACTTCCTATGCCTTTGTTTTTCCACAGCTGGAGATAAATTTATTTGCCTCCAGGCAAGCAAAAGGGAAAGCTGCCAAAGTTTGCAGAATCAGGGCAAACACTTGATGCCCTGCTCATCTATGCAAGCATGTCTTGTTAACTGCTCCCAGCACGTCTCATTGAATGCTTATAACACCCCTGTAGTTGGGGATCAAGATGAAAGTCCCAAAGCCACATCCACATAGAATAACATAAAGTGCACCACACCGCAGTGTTATTAGTTAAGCAGAACAGGGTGGGGAACCTATGGTCTTCCAGATGTTGTCCAACTCCCATCAGTCCCAACCAGCATGGCCAATGTTGAGAGTCACAGTCCCAGAGCATCAGCCCAGCAACATCTGGAGAACCACACAGGATGTATGTAACTTACACACAGAAAAGGGATGGGCTTTTTATTGGTTTTTAAACTGTCATTTTCACACTTCACATTAAAATTGAAATTGAAAAGAACAGCTATTATGCTGGAAAATTGTACTTCCAAAATAAACTTGGAATTTAGAAAGCACAGCGGACTTGTTCAGATGATGTACTGAAAACCTGGGAAACTAATTTTAGAAAGGGATTCCAACTTTCCTAATGCATTTCCTCAGCTGTTCTACTGAGCATTGTTCAATATACATAGCTGATATTCGAAATGCATACTGAGAGATTCTGACCATTTGTAGCAGAGGAAAATTAGTATAAAATCATGGCTGAATCTGGAAAAGTATCCTCCTTTTTTTCTGTGTATGTTCAGTTTCTGTGAAAAGGGGCTTCCGCTTTTCTGCATCATTCTCGGGGTCCTCTAGATTATTTTTTAAAATCATTTTGGTGAGTGCAGTGTTTTGAGCTTATCTTAGTGTTAGCTTGGAGTGTGTGGGTTGCATTGACCAACTTTACTCATAGTAGACTCATTGAAATTAACGGCCATGGCTAACTTAAGTATTATTTTCAAGGGGTCTACTCTGAGTAAATGCTAGGTGAATACATGTTGTGTCAGCATTCCATGCCTGTCTTGTCTTTACAGCTCCCTAACAGAGAAGCAAAGTTTTTGGCTCAATATATGCAGGTAATGAAACTTTATGTTTATGGGTAGATTCTTAGTAACATCTGTATTTAATCTGACAGTGCAGAGATACAATATTCCTAACTATGCAAAAACTTTGTATTACAAAACAGCATTGCAGGTAGGGGGCATCTCTGTGCCTCCAAACTTTCATTTGTCTTTTATCCAGGGTTTATTTTTTCTGTTGTTGTTGTTTAGTCGTTTAGTCGTGTCCGACTCTTCGTGAGCTAGCAGATCCAAACTGAAGTGTTGGGCATTCTGTACAAAGCCTTGGAACCCAAGTACCTGATCATGAGTACCCTTATGATCAATTGGTGCTGCTGCTGTTTGGTACTGCTCAGTTTTTGCTTTTGCAATAGGGCCTTCTTGGTAGTTGTTTCCCTGTTTATGAAATACCCACCCTGATGAGGTGTGTTTGTCTCCCTCCTTTAAATATATAATACAATGTACACAACAAATTCAATAGCCAGGTGGGAATCCTCCAGGGGAGGTTATTCCACAGAGACAACAAAAAGGTTCTGTCCCAGGTTCTGAAATTCTGATGATGCTGGGCAGACACAGAGTTTCAAAAGTTGACCTCAATGCTTGGGCAGTTTTGCCGGGTGTACCATTTGCCAAGCATCTGTGTGTCGCTATCATGAGTGGCAACTGTGGGAATCATGGAAGGAAGAGGAATTTTCAGTTTCATTTTGACAATACGTTTTTCCCTGTTAATCATTAGTATTATACATTAGCCATTAGTATTCTGCATTGTGGTCCCTACTATGACCATCAATGAAATTGTGTGAAAGTATATCAAAACACATGCATATGGGTAGGTGTGACCTGATAAATAAGTGTTGGAAAAGATGATGCATTATGTCTGAGTGATGTTGAAATTACAGTTTATTTTTCAATTTCGATAATGGTGTGTACTTGTTAAGTACCAATTCACCATAGTCTATGTAGAAAAATTGCAGAAAGAAAGGAATGGAAGTCTAAGTTCTGCCCTGATTGGTAAAGGCCAGTTACCTCAGGCAAGAGAAAATGAGGATTTTAGACTTGAGGCACATGGTCAGTAAGAAAAGGGAGGGCACCAGCACCAAAAGCCAAGAGATATGTTACTTTGGTAGAATAATTGTATTTTCTCTTCCCTAAGTGTTGCTTAAGATAGTTGTTTGTACAACCAAAACATGTTGGGCTTCTTATTTACAAGAATTATGTTTGATAAAGAATGGTTTCTTAGCAACATTTGGAGGCTTTGCCTTTTTTCCTCCTCACAGTGTGCTCTAGAGGTCGTCACAACACACACACACACACACACACACACACACACACACACACTATGCATTTCCTTGGATGAAATTTGTCATTGGTCTCAACTCACTCAGCTTTTTACCTTCCAAAAAACAAAAAAACCACTACAGCCACCTTCCTTTGGCAAGTGCTATTGGTATAGTGCTGTTGTAAGTTGCCTTTAGTTCATTTGGTTGTCTAATAATAATAATAATAATATTTATACCCCGCACATCTGGCTGGGCGGCTCCTAATAGAATATTAAAGATGAGATTAAACATCAAACATTAAAAACTTCCCTGAATTCAGATGTCTTCTAAAGGTCAGATAGTTGTTTATTTCCTTGACATCTAATGGGAGGGCATTCCAGAGGGTGGGCGCCACTACCGAGAAGGCCCTCTGCCTGGTTCCCTGTAGCTTCACTTCTTGCAGTGAGGGAACTACAGTGGTACCTCGGGTTACAAACACTTCGGGTTACAAACACTTCAGGTTACAAACTCCGCTAACCCGGAAGCGGTACCTCAGGTTGAGAACTTTGCCCCAGGATGAGAACAGAAATCACGCGGTGGCAACACAGCAGCAGCGGGAGGCCCCATTAGCGGAAATGCGCCTCAGTTTGGGGTTAAGAACGGACCTCCGGAATGAATTAAGTTCATAACCAGAGGTACCACTGTTTGAGGTCACACAACAGCAAACATTCTAAGTTGCTGAGTTTTGTATTCCAAGTCAGAGAATTAAAAAGTTCAGCGCCATCCCTGTGAGGCAGTGCACAGCATAAAAATTACATGGGTATCACCAATGAAGATTTCAGGGATGGTGTGTTTGCAAAAGATCTAATCAATTTCAAAGGAAGGCCATGATTTCATAATGTCTATGGAAGACTATTCTGAAGAACTCCAAACATTCAGCTGCTGGTGAATTATTTCTGCTTTTCACATTCTCTTTGAGTAAGCAATGCTAAACACATTTCCCTCTGGAGTATTATAAATTAAAAATGCTCTTTTATTGTGTTGTGACTCAGGGACCTCAGCAATTTGTTTGCACATTTAAAACTTTTTAGTAAGATTTTTATCTATTCAGAGAGTATAAGAGTTTTAATAATGCTAGCTGTACAAAGAATTATAATATTCCTGGCCATATGCTGTCTTGCTTTTCGACTATTCAGACAATTCAAAGTGTGCAAATTAAACTTCTTTCTTGTACATTTTCCAAACAAATGGTGCCGTATTATAAATACTACATCGCTGCTTTTGTATACCCTGTAGCGTTTCCGTACATTTGTAGCAGAGGGGGGGGGGAACAGGAGGAGCTGAAAGGGTTAGGGGGAGATGCAGAACTCTCTTCCCCCCCCTTCCTTACTGGAAAATTACTCTGCATTGTGATTATGTCAGATTTCATAAACTAGATAGAGCCAGGCTAGGTCAGTACTTCAAAGGAGCCCTACAAAGAAATAAAAGCATGTGTTTCAAGTATCTGTGTGGGTGATTCAAAGCGATGGTGCTCCTTTTCCATGCATTGTTATCGATTGGATGCCCTGGCTTTGTGTAAAAGGGCAAAAACGTCATTAAAACGAGCATTTCAAAGGAAGCCTAATCTACGGTTTGAATCTCTCTGGAGAAATAAGAATGTAATATATCTTTTCATGTAGTACTTAACCTCTTTTTCCCCTAGATATAACCCAGTATCAGATTTATATTTCAGTTGCTGGATTAAAAAGCAAGGTCCCGTCTAGCTTTCGCGCTAGAGGGTTTTTGTTTCTGTTTAAACTTGATCATGTAACACAGAGCTTTACCCAGCCTAATGCCCTCTAGGTGGTTTGGATTACAACTCCCAGCATCCCTGACTATTGGCCATCCTGATTAGGGCTAACAAGAGCTATAGTCCTAAAAATCTGAAACACACATCTCGCTCAGGGAAGACTGATGTGACACCAAAACACAAAAGCATTTCAGGCCAGTTATGATTCCGTTGCTGTTTCTCCCTCTCAGTTGCTTTTTGACTCTGTCTTCAAAAGTTCCACTTTTCCAGCAAGAATGTTACTTGCCCAAAAATGGAAAGGAGAAGAAGCCTAGCGAAGGAAGAATGGATACAATAATTTATGGAATATGCAGAAATGGCAAAACTTACTGGAAGAATAAGAAATCAAGATACCAGACTTTTTATAAAAGAATGGAAATGGTTTATTGAATATTTACAGATAAATTGTAAACAGAAAAACACTGGCAGGATTATTGTAATAACCTGCAGTTACATAAGAGCATATATTGAAAGAAGATAAATAAATGAGCAAGTTAAGTTAATTTGGATATGCAGAAGATATTAAAAATAAATTTAAGGAACTGCAGAAAGAGGGGGAAGTCAAGTTTCAAAATGTCAAAATGATTGTAAAATCAGTGAAACGTATACATCTGAAAAGTAAAAAGTAAAATTTTTAAAAAAGAAAGTTCCACTTTTCCATACATTGTTTGTGACATAAGCAAAAATGCATTCCTTCCAAGATAAAATGACCACAAGATAACATGAGGGGGCCAAACACAACTAGATTAGGTGACAAGGAACATGGCAAACTAGCCCAGAAGGAACATGGCCCCCTACCAAAGGCACTACCCCACTCCTAACACCCCATACACAGTAAAAGGTTAATATTTATTTTATCTTCTTCATCATCCAACAAAATGAGAATATAAAGAGAGGAGAAAAGAGAGGAAAGTTGTTAAAGCAGTAAGAAGCTAATGTAAAAGGACCAGGGAGGAGGGATGAAAGAAATCGGGAAAGTTAAGAATAAGGTACAACTTGAGTGTGAAAGGAGAATAGGAGAAGAAATTACAGGAGTTTTCTTTTTTTAAAAAAAAAAAAACTTTGAAAGGCATGTACCACAGTAGGAAGGGAAAAACAAAAATAAAAGGCCTTCGCTTAGAGCCTCTGGCAGTGTATTTTGACTAAAATGGGGAGGCTGAGCCGAGCCACAATATCTCCAGAGCAAATGCCTGCACAACAAGAAAGCTGAGCTATGGAACTCCTTGCCACCTGGAAAATGCTGTGTCAAAGTACTTAAGAAAGATGAATTCATAGCTCCAACTCTGGGGGGGGGGGGCTGGGTATCTTGGCATCCACAAAATTTCCACTGTGGGTGCCCAAGTATGGCTGCGGCCACAGTGGGCCCCAACAGAGGCCCCGCGGCGGAGGTGGAGGGCCCAGCCCAGTTGCTGTGGCCATGCTGCTGGAGAGCCATCAGAGGCAAGGCAGCAGGTGACGCAGCACTGGGCACCTACAATCCATTCTGCATTATTTTCCCCCGTGCCCTATCTGGAGAAGTCATGGATTGAACTAGATTCTAGAACCTTTGACATACAGAATTTTGCCAGGTTAACATTGACACTACAGCCTGTTGCCAACTCATGTTTTGTATTTTGAATACCTGTGTGTGGAGAGGAGCAGGGTCTTGTAGTAGCGCAAACACTTTGAACGTTCTGTTGTGCTGCATTTTTATCCTTAAAACCTCTAAAACGTGTCACAGGAATATGTCCATTCATGAAATGATGGTAGCTTTCTATTCATCATTGCTACAAAATCAAGACTGGCAGAGCTTATTTGGTATAATTTACTGGCAATCAACCCTTATTGCCTGTAACTTGAATGTCAAAGCAAATTACACCCTCTGTTAAGGACTGTCTCTCTCCCCCCCCCCCAGCCAACCGGAGATAAACGGAGCAAATAAAAGACAACTTACATCGGTAAAATCCCTATGATGTCAACAGAATTTACCTCAGTGTAAAGTGGTGCACGTGTGATAAAAGGAACTGTGTCCCATGTGTTATAAAATCAACTTGCACATCAGATAAACTGGTTTACATGCACCTCCCTTTAGGGGCAGCTGGGCGTATTGAGGGAAGGCATGCATTGGTCTCTCCTTCCTGTAGAGTTCAATACTACTACTACTACTACTAATAATAATAATAATAATAATAATAATATATGCCCCTCCCAACCAGCTGAATTTCCTCAACCACTCTGGGCAGCTCCCAACAGAATATAATTATAAAAAAGCGATAAAGCATCAAACATTAAAAGCTCCCCCAAACAGGGCTGCCTTCAGATGTCTTCTAAAAGTCTGATAGCTGTTTATTTCCTTAACATCTGATGAGAGGGCGTTCCACAGGGCAGGTGCCACTACCGACAAGGCCCTCTGCCTGGTTCCTTGTAACCTCACTTCTCACAGTGAGGGAACTGCCAGAAGGCCCTCGGCACTGGACCTCAGGCTTCCTTGCGAGAAAAGAGAAAACTTGGCAGCTATGCCTCAGTGTTTGGGCTGAATGATGGGGATGGAGACGCTCCTTCAGGTATATTAAACAGGCAACACTGACACTAAGGAGGATGAAGCTGACCTCTGGACTTGTAAGAGGTTGATGTGGCAGTGCCCCATGCACTCTAATGGACCAGCCTCAATTGCTCTGTTAGTAACATTTAAAAAATAAAAATGTGAGGATATCAGTAGTTAAAGACATCCACCCATCCATGGTAAACTCACATGTGACAATTCACAGAAAAGTGATCCAAGGGGAAATTAGTCATTAATCCCCCAGAAGAAGAAAAATCAATGGGAAGCATAGCTGCCAAGTTTTCCCTTTTCTCACGAGGAAGCCTATTCAGCATAAGGGAAAATCCCTTTAAAAAAGGGATAACTTGGCAGCTATGATGGGAAGGAAAGAACAGCTGATGCTTCAAACAACATTTTTTATTTTATTTGAGGCAACTAGGGATCTTTTCTGAACGTCATTTACTTGTGAGTAGATATTATAGCAGGAACTTGGCCATAAATAAATATGCTGAGATTTACTATTCATCTAGTGCAGGCACCCCCAAACTTCGGCCCTCCAGATGTTTTGGACTACAATTCCCATCATCCCTGACCACTGGTCCTCTTAGCTAGGGATCATGGGAGTTGTAGGCCAAAACATCTGGAGGGCCGCAGTTTGGGGATGCCTGATCTAGTGCAAAAAAGTGGCCATATTGTTCCAATGTTAATCAAGGTCATTTATCAGAGAATTGTTTATTAGAGGGAAGCAAATCCATCTTATGCCTTACAAATCCCTCGCATTAAATATCCAGTCTCCTTTTAATTGTATTTTTAGTGTTACATTTATTTCTCATATGTATTTTATTGCACAACTAGAATTTCTGTACATTGTAATACACAAAAATACAATATCTAAGAAATAAAAGAAGCAATAAAGGTACTATTAAAAACCATACAGCTTCTCAAACAATGCATTACAAACGCTACTACAGGCAGAAGAATCATTAAATGGTCTACGAAGACTCTCAAGTGGTCCATGAGGGGGGGGAAATGTGGGAACCACTGGCCTAGATCAGGGGTTCCCAACAAAATTTTCTCGAGGACCCCTCATCGAGCCGCTATTGTGACAAGGACCCCCATTAATTCCTAATCCTAAAATTAAAAAGTGAGAGCCAAATTAAGAGTCTTTTTATATTTTATATTTATACTTTTTTTTACAGTTACAACAGAGTACTCCATCCAGGTTTCAAGCATTGCAGTGGGTTGGACTAGATGACCCTTGGGTACCTTCCAACTTTACAATTCTGAGATTTAATAAAAGGTCCTTACAACATAATGCTATTTAGTCCCATATTATGCAATTATAAATAAATGAGTCCCCCCACCCTGAGAATAATGCACTCAGGTAAACTGGTTTGTGCAGATCTTTTTGGGTAAGATACTTTGGTCATAATAACAGGCTACATCCAACTAAATCCTACTTAGGGCAGATCCTTTTAAATTAATGTTTGGATTTTTAATTCATTTCAGTGAGTCTACTCTGAGTAGGACTAGCATCCAAGGCAACTGTGTTTGTGTGTTGTTGTTTTGTGTGTGAGGGAGGGAGAGATATGTAAAGTTACATAGTAGGAGGAGGGCAAATGAAGGCTGACAGCAAATGTAAAGAGGTGATCTCCAACAGGGTCCCATCCATAATTATAGGGCAGTGATCTACCCAGTTGGAAGTGATTGCCCAGAGTTGTTGAGCCTTTTGAGGGGAGGATTGGCCAGTTTTTGAACATTTTTTTAAGGGTGGAGTGCCAGCAGCTGACCTATTTATGGCAGGAATCAGCAAGAGTTTTTAAGCTTCTCTTAGGGGGAAAGAGCACAAAGTTGTTGGGTGGTGGGGAAATTGATTAAAAATGCTCACCCAACAGTACGCAGTCCTCCCCACACAGACGCAGGGAATTGAGGCTTTCACAGCTGCGGAAATGGGACAACGCACAGGGGCAGATCGAAATCAAGAGCAAACAGGGGGTCACTTTTTTTAACCCTGTAGGTTCCAGGATTTGGTTCCTGAGTTGAGGCAGCTGTTGCTTCTCTACTTCCCTCCCCCCCCTCCTGGAGGTGTATGTGTTTGTGTATCTGAGGATTCAGGAGGTGAAAGTGCCCGTGCTGCTGGCCGGATTAAAAGCAAGCAGGAATCATCCTGAGAGCGTCTAGGAAGGGACAGGAGGCGGGGGGGGGGGGGGGAGAACAGCTCACATGCTTTGTAACATCTCGGAGGAGAGAGAGAGGCAGGGAAAGGAAGCTTCACAACTATACGCCCGGCGAAGCTTCTCTTGCTTGTGTCCTCTGTCCTCAATCTCGTTGAGATTAATTATAAATAAATGAGTCCCCCCACCCTGAGAGTTGCCATTTTGGGATCAAGAGGGAACAGAAGCATGTAAAAGTAAAAGAAAGCAGCTTTGGGAGGAGAAACCTTTGAAATATTTTTTTTTTAAAGGTTTGTGTTTGTTTTCTTTAAAGAAAGCCGGACGGGGGGGGGGGGCAACAGAAGCAGCTCCATTCAGAGAGAAAAGGCAGGAAAGAAGTTGGAGCTTGTTGCACTTGCACTGAATGTTACCGATCCCGACTCCCTCACCTCTCGCTCGCTTTTGCATAGCTGAGTGCCTGGGAGGCATGTCTCATCCCCCCCCCTTTCCTCGTGGTGCTTTTTTGTCCCTCTTCTCTCCCACCCACTCCCCGCTAGACACTTTTTTCTTCTTGCAAAGTTGAAGAGTTTTTGCAAACACCGATCGGATCGGATAGTCTCCGTGCAAAGGGACACACGGACACACACACAAAACCACCCGGTTCTCCACGAGGGCGCTCCGTTCTCTGTTCGCCCACGAAAACTTTCCTCCACCACCACCGCCCCCCTGTCCTGCCTGCGGTTTGCCTTTGAGAAAACAGACGGCAGTTTTGCAAAAGAAAAAACTAAACCCCCGAGTCCCCTTACAAGTGCTTCCAGTCTTCAGATGCCCCATACGCTTTTGCAAAAGAAAAAAGAAAAAGGAGAACTCCAAAGTTTTGCCGAGCAAAAAGAAAGGGGGGGAGGGCATATGCACCCCGAGTAACTTCCCAGAATTACTGTACTTTTCCTGGTCGGTTTCATTTTCTTCCTTGTAGCGTCTCCCACCCGTCCCTTTCAAGCTCCTGGCTCCGCTCCTGGAGGTGTTTCAATCCACGCCTTGGCGAGAAGGGAGCGTTTAGGCCCAAGCAGCTGAGGACTCCCCCGCGCCCCCAGTGGCAGCTTCGGGCACTGCAGGGCTCTTTCCGAGCTCTGTTCAGCTCTCGGCTCTTTCCTGGAGTCCCGGACGGCTCCAGCTCAGCCCGGACTCCCAACCAGGCGCCCTCCCTAGAGCCGGCCCTGCATCTTGCGGACCCCTCTGGCATAGCTCGCGGACCCCTGGGGGTCCGCGGACCACCTGTTGGGAACCACTGGCCTAGATAACTATTTCACAGATGGTTCTGCAGATAGCAAAAGCTAAATAAGGGAGGATAAAGGAATTCAGGACTAGCAACCTTGACATCTAAGTCTGAGCTGTGCTTTCCACTTCCATCTCAATTTGCAAGGTCAGATGCCTGCTAAAGGCCATAAAACCATCTGGATTCTGATAAGGAGACAGTTCTAAAACTGTGACCATTCTAGCTGGAAAAAAGCCCTATTCTTGCTACTCTTCAGCCTGAGGCAGCTGGTTGAATTCCAAACAAACAGAGACCTCTAGTGCTGTCGTTTCATATCAAGGGATAGGATTTCAGATCCATTCAAAGTTATTTGCTGGACTCTAACGTGCCACCTTATATGGGCATTTGCACGACACTGATGAAAATGGGGTTTTCTGGTGGCTACTGCTGCTCATCCTGTCTGGAGGGTCAAGATATTTTATGCTTTTAAAAATTATTTTCCCCCTTTGGAGGCACATTCCTAGTATTTTAATATTTGTACTGCTTTATTATTGCAGATTGTTTTTGGTTTCCTCTGGATATATGAAACTCCATATAAATATGACTTAGTAAACTATGCTGACTGACTTCTATCAGGTTTGGGGAAGTTTCCTAGTCTGATCCCAGTTTACTGTCTCCAAAAGGGGACAAGGGTCTCAGCAGTGAGGTGATCCAGAAAACCAATCACCATCAAAGAAAGGGAAGAAGCCATGAAGCCTGAGACTTAGTTAAATGTGGCAGAGGTTAGTGACATCAGGAGAGGAGTCGTGAAGCCTTCCCAGGGAATGCATTTTAATTTCTGCATCCTAAAGCCTAGATATCTTCAAATGAGAGACTCCCATCTCATGACAAGCCCCACTATCACCCAGGGAACATACTTAAAGCAGACATATTGCAACATATTCTCTACTATTGGGACCATAGCTGCCAAGTCTCCTGTTTTCCCCGGGAAATCCCCGTTTTCCCAGCTGTTCCTAGCTGAAAAAACTGGTTTTTTTGTTTTTCCCCAGTTTATTCTGGCGCAGCGGACATTTTGGAACTGGGCGGAGCATGCTCAGAAGCAACTTTTGATGCTGCTCTGCCCAGTTCCAAAATGGCTGCAGTGCGACTTCTGGCGCGGTGGCCATTTTGGAACTGGGCAAAGCAGCATCAAAAGTCACTTCTGAGCATACTCTGCCCAGTTCCAAAATGGTGGCAGCGCTACTTCCGGTCTGCTATTTCTAGCCCGGTCCCTTATTTCTCTGACAGCAACTTGGCAGGTATGATTGGGACCATTTTTTAAAAAGTCTGATTGTCCCAACGTTCTGGCAAACTAACTTCCTCTTCACATACTAATTCCTCCTGTGTGTGCTTTTGTGGCACATTTGATGGTGAAGAAGAAATGAATCCTGCCTTTGTGGTGCCTTTATTTTTATTTCATTTTTAACATACCATGCTATCAGTCTGTATGCGTAGGTTTATGTAATAATTGAATATTGATTTTTAGCATTGTCCTTCCTTTGTCTTCGTTCATCACCCCCTCCTCCTTTTCTCTCGTTTACCCTCCCATGTATCATGGAATCAACTATCTCTGTTTCTTATGACACGTGGTCTGTGCTTTCAGTTGTCTATGAATTTCTCACATGTTTCTGGGATCTGTTAAATTAGGTTCTATTTAAGGTACTGGCAATATTTACTTAAAATCAGAAGTCCTTCTCCAGTGACTGAGTCAGCATACTCTTTGCCTGTATAATAATGAAGCAAACTCAGTGCTGTGCACATAACAATTGGCTGCTGCTATTGTATGCTGCACTCAGAACCTACGATAGCTCCAAATTTGGTTTCCCAGCTTGTATTATGGTGACCCAGTAAAATAATAATATTCTCTTTATTTAGACATCAGCCAGAAGCTCATACTTCCAAAGACCGGTGTCAAACACGTACCAAGTTCACCCCAACTTTCCCTATTTGTTTAGGTAGCAAAGTTTGAGGAATTCTCCCAGCTTGTAAGAAAATCTACCTAGTTGGAGAAATCGTTCTCAAAGGGAAGAGCTAATATAAAATACTCTGTACAGTTAAAATGGTTGTTTCCCAGTTTCTATTGCTCTGCAGTTACTAAATATCATTTTGCTGATCACTCTCTTTCGGTGCTCTCCGGAGAAGGGTTACAAGTCATGTCTAATGCGTCGATGTGAGGCTCCAGATGTAACAATCAAACATCTGATCTCCTGCATTTTGAAAGTTTCCCCGGTGACTGTACCACCGTGAGCCATATTGTTCACCTCTTTGCATCGCTAGCATGTGGGTGTGACCTTGATAAAATTCTGGGGCATTAACTAGTGGCCTGTTTATTGCTTGGCCTATATAATCAATTACCAGATCCATAACGTTTGGTTTTTTTTTTTTTTTTAAAAAAAGGGGGGGTTATATTTTTCTGCAGCAACATCTTGGGAGTGGAGCATGAGAGGAGGCTCGATCTTTCTTGCCAGAAGGAAGACTTCCATTTGGCAGCCTGCCTGGAAACTTGCAAACTCAATTAAAAGCGCATATGGCCCCCTAACAAGGAAGAATTCCTCTATGCCAGTCTTCCTTCCACACTGTAATGGCACTTATACAACTCTTCCCTCTGCCACCCTGTGAAATTATGTTTCTTTCCCTCCCTCCTTGTTTTTCTCATGCTACTTTGCCAGTAGCATCCGTTGCACATATTGTTTTCTCTGCCCTAAAATAATACCGGGACCATTGCCAGGAATGAACATCCATGTGAACTCTGTGGGGGTGGATTTTTGCTTTTGAGGAGTTTTTGTCGAGCAAGACAGGTACGGAGATACTTACTCTTAATGAGCAGTACTGGTAGAATTAATAAATCTTTTCAATACTCCCTGAAGCAGCTGCTCTCTTTTTGAAATAATGAGCATATGGTTTCATCATATTTCATTGATTTGATTCCCTTCAGCTAAAGAAGTATTTCAGTGGAATGCAAACAACTTAGCAGAATTTCTGCATAGGTTTCCTACCTCTTTATTTCCCCCCCCTTGGTTAACCAGAAAGTTGACCAGCATGCAAAAGGGAAAGCCAGGGGCAGTATCCAGGGCTCTGAAACTGGAGAGTGCATGGGTGGCAATGGAAATGATGAATGCCAGGGGACGAGGAAGCTGTTTGACTTCATGCTATTGGAGGTTATCTAGAAAGACGCAGTCCAGTTCTATTAAAATCAAGAGGAGCTTTGCCACTTGAATGGAAGATGGAGGGTACTCAGGAGTTTGAAGATGCAGCAGAGAATTATAGCAAAGGAGTTCAATATGTGTTGGGTTTGTCTGAGGGCTGTTCATGTGCTTCAAATCTCCTCCATGTTTGATAATGCTGGTGCATGGAGGATATAGCATGTGATCAAGTGTTCCTTTGAATGTAGCCCCGTGTCATGGTAGCTATTGCCACAACCACTGTGATTTCATAACATGCCAGTACAAGAAAAAAATATCACTGCTGAGAACCTGCATTCTACAGTCACACCTTGGATCCCAAACGCCTTGTGAGTCGAAAGTTTTGGCTCCCAAACTCCGCAAACCCGGAAGTGAGTGTTCCAGTTTGTGAACTTTCTTTGGAACCCGAATGTCCGACATGGCTTCTGTGGCTACCGATTGGCTGCAGGAAGCTCCTGCAGCCAATCAGAAGCCATGCATTGGTTGTCAAACAGACCTCCGGAATGGATTCTATTCAACAACCAAGGTAGGACTGTATTGTGAGATGAAAATGTCCTATGCTCATCTCCTTCAAGGTGTGGGATAAATGTAACACAGTGAACCTCATAGTGCTATGAACAGAAACTAATCAATGAAGTACCAAGGTTTCTTCAAGATGGATATTTATTGTGGGATCAGTGGTCCTTGCACATGTCCACATGGCTTCATTGGTATCAAAATGCCACCCTGTATCCTCCCCACCATTTAATGTGCTAGTCAGACTTGATTGAGAATGACTGCAAAGCCCTGCTCTCTGTTCCCATTCCAGACAGACATGCCAGAAGACAACCCTAGTTGCTGGAATCTAAACCTTCTCAGAGGTTTAGAACCAACAGAACCCAAGGATGCACTACCACTGTCCAGTTCACATTGCATTGTTGGGAATCATATTCAGACTTGAGTCACTTGGCTAAAATGTTGGAAATGTTCTTTGTATACTTATTGAGTTTAAATTAAGTTGCATTTACATTAAATATCATTTTCGTGTATTTTAATGTTGCTCCTTGCTCTGGAATTGTGTCAACAATGAAGAGCGGGTTAGTAATCTTTTAAATAAATAAAAAAATCAAATCCCTCTTGCGATTGGTGCAAGAGAGTTCTGTGACTTTCTGCTGAGGTCAGTGGTCGGCAAAATGGCTGCCACCTGCCATTCTCATTTCAGACATGTGTCAATCTGGACCAAGGACAATGGGTTGAAGAAGGAAAGCATATTCTGCAGGCTGTTGGAAATTTATTGTGATGAAAAGCATTCAAGCCAAAAAGGATGCCTTTGCCATTTTGGTCAGCCCTGACTTTCCCTTTTCTTTTCCATGGGTAGCTTTTCAAAGGTGTGTGTGTGTGTGTGTGTGTGTGTGTGTGTGTGTGTGTGTGTGTGTGTTGAAAAGGCCAGAATGAAGTCTAAGCTGAGCTTCTTCAAAAATTCTGTGTCTGATGGCCATATGAAATTATATGAAACAAAACTGCAGGGATCATCTGCTTCAGACAAAGCCATTTCACCTCAGAGGTCCTGTTCTTATAAAAAGAATGAATCATTTCCCACCCCTAAAATATGTGTCAGAAATAGGAAGTTTAATGCAGCTCTGAGTATCAATATTTATTCCGGCGTGCAGAGGCTCCCCACCCCCACCCCCCGAGGTTGCAGTAGACAGCAATGTTTCCCTCGCAGTTTCTGACATTCAAATGCCAGGGAGACAGATGAATGCAGCACCTCTGCCTTTGCGACATAATCCATACATTATTAATTTTTGTTGCTGCACTAACACTGGGAGACAGATGCCATTCTGAACTGAAAACCTCTGCTCCGACATGAGAAGAAGCAGTCCCTGAACTACCAAGCCTGCTAATTAATGCTGAATAATTGAATAAAGAATGGTAATTTTGGTGTTATCCCCCACTCCCCGCTCCATCTAATCTGCTCTCTGCTAATGGCAGCCCAGAAATTAGTAAGCAATGCAAAGTGCATGTGTGAGGGTGTGTATAGTGTGTGTGTGTGTGTGTGTGTGTGTGTGTGTGTGCACACACAGCTTGCAATGAAAGAGAATTAATAATAAGATGAAGTAAAGAGTGTGAAATAGGACAAAGAAGAAAGTGATAACATTCTAGTTGGTTTCTTACTGTCTCTCTGTTAGGTTTTTGAGACTGAGAATACCAAACAATGAAAGATCGTTTGATGTTGTCTGTGATGAAATGAAATGAGGGGGAACAGTTAAGCCTGTGAAAATATGTGGGAAAGTGATCAATATGTTTAGTAATACAGTCATACCTCGATTTAAGTATGCTTTGGTTTGAGTACTTTCAGTTTAAGTACTCCGCGGACCTGTCTGGAATGGATTAATCCACTTTCCATTACTTTCAATCGGAAAGTTTGCTTCAGGTTAAGTACGCTTCAGGTTAAGTACGGACTTCCGGAACCAATTGCACTCATACCTCGGGTTAAGTACGCTTCAGGTTGAGTACTCCACGGACCCATCTGGAACAGATTAATCCACTTTCCATTACTTTCAATGGGACAGTTCGCTTCAGGTTAAGTACGCTTCAGGTTAAGTACGGACTTCCGGAACCAATTGTGTTTGTAAACTGAGGTACCACTGTACTTGGCAATTGTGCCATTCTTCCACGCATAGGTCTATGCAACTCTCCTTCCACCACAATCTTAGACATACTTGTTTAGAAATAAATCTTAAGGAGACCAATAGCATTTACTTTCTAGCTAACAAACAACAGGTCCACGAATTCTTTAGGGGAAGCCATGCTTATTTAATGTGGTAACATAGTGAAATGTATAGCCTGAATGTGGCCATAGAAGCACATATATATCCCAAGACTGCATCCAGCAGTTCAGACTACTACTGTGTAGCCCAGGGTTTCCCAACTGTTTTTGGACTGCAGCTCCCATCATCCCTAGCTGGCAGGACCAGTGGTAAAGGATGGTGGGAATTGTAGTCCAAAACCAGCTGGAGACCCAAGTTTGGGAAACCCTGGTGTAGCCATACCAAATTTAAGAAAATATAATATATGAGAAAATATGAGAGAGAGAGAGAGAGAGAGAGAGAGAGAGAGAGAGAGAGAGAGAGAGAGAGAGAGAGAGGAGAGGGAGGGAGAGGACTAACTTGGCAGAAAAGTATCCATTGTAGAATGATGGATAGAAAGATAAGATTTCTGTTTGCTACGTTCTTGCTTGGGATACCTCTCTTTCCTAAGGATGATTCAGGGCACACATGGATCCGTTTATTCTTCTGTGCCTCCACATTTCCTGTATTGTGTGTTCTTGTAGCTCAGTAAAACTTTCCTAATCTTAGCACTGACTTGGGTTTACCAATCTTGAGAATGGTGATTAAATCATTCCAACATCAGCAGCAACCTTACTGAACCAGATTGTACATTTCGTTTTACTCCATAGGTCAGGGTTATTGCTACAAGGTAATATTAGGCCCTCTTCTTGCTGCTTATCTGCCTAACACACTTGTTTACACCTACTGGCAAACACTTCATACACTTGAAATCCAATTTACTGTCTTCCTGACAAGAGGCGATCTTATGCATCTTTTATGTCAATTTCATAAAACAAGAGCTTGGGGGAAAGATCTAAAGTACAATCCATTCAGTGGCACCACTAGAGAGAAGCAGGTTGTGGCAGAGAAAAGGCAGAGGATGTTCTGTAGAGACAAGTTTAGTCTCAAATGTATAGGATGTTAGACGTCAACATGAAAGAAAACCTACCTTTTTGTTCAACCATCGCAACTGCGGGTGTTTCCAGTGATGGGTGGGAAGAAATGATTTTCCAGGGGAGCATTTACCTACCTGTGGCTTCTTGCATCATCACTGGAAACTTTGCTCCAGGCCTCATGGAACTCAAATAGGTATGCAAGGGTACCTGAGGTATGTTGAGCTCTGAGGGCCTTCTGGCGGTTCTCTCACTGTGAGAAGCAAAGTTACAAGGAACCAGGCAGAGGGCCTTCTCGGTTGTGGCACCCGCCCTGTGGAACACCCTCCCACCAGATGTCAAAGGAAAAAACAACTACCAGACTTTTAGGAGACATCTGAAGGCAGCCCTGTTTAGGGAAGCTTTTAATACAATAGATTATTGTATTTTAAAATTATGTTGGAAGCCACCCAGAGTGGCTGGGGAAACCCAGCCAGATGGGTGGGGTATAAATAAATAAAATAACAACAACAACAACAACAACAACAACAACAACAACAACAACAACAACAATTCATTTCAAGTGGGCTGCAGCAGGAGAAGCTATCACTGGACCATGGCCAAAGAACACTACCAGATGTGTCCTTAGTTAGAAGCATGCCCCATTGATCCTGGTTGTTGGGTATATTGTGAAATAAGGATGCACAGAATTGTATATTGCCGTATTTTTCCATGTATAACACACACCCATGTATAAGACATCCCCTGTTTTCGGGGATACAAAATTAAGAAATGGGGGGGGGGAGATTGCCAAGAGTTGTTGAGCTTCTTTTGGGGAAAGGATTGCAAAAGAAAACTCACCCGCCGGACCAATGATGACAATCGCGGGCGTTGCCAAACCCACCAATTGTCTGCCTGCTTGCCACCAGCAGCCACCAATCACCCACCCAACCGCAGCAGAAAATCTCCTGCTCGTGGCAGCAACCAATCCCCTGTCCCACCTCTGCACTATCCATGTATAAGATGACCCCCCCCCCCAATTTTTGACATTATTTCATAAGAAATAAACCTCGTCTTATGCATGGAAAAGTACGGTAATTTAAGAGTATATCTGCATGAACCTCGCCACCCCCAGGAATCGGATGTATTCCGTCAATGCATCTGTTCCTACATCACACTTGCTGCTTGGCCTGTGGTGCTTCTTATACACATAAACACCCACCCCATAATCTTACAGCTAATCATTTTACTCTACGTCTTACTCCTTTTTTTCCCCCAGAGACTTTCTCAAACTCTCCAATTTAATCATAAATTGCTGAGCTCGGAGTGCAGAAAGTTCATTTTCAGAAGCTCCTTAGAAAGAACGGCATCGGGATGTAAGAGTTTTGACAGCTGACATACGCAGTACTTTAATAACCTGAAAGCCTCCCAAAGTGGTACAGTCAAAATGTTTCCCTGTTGGCCTAGAATTTCAGATTTTTTTATTTTTTTATGGGAAGGAATGAAAAATTACCACCCTCCCACATCTGGGTGAATGGCAGTTGCTTGCTCCTTGAAAAATAGCATGACACAGTTTCCCTTAATGCCACCGAAAAAGGACCATGCCGAAGAAATAATGACATGCAGACACAAGAATGAAGAGAAAAGGCACTGTGAATCCTTCCAGCAGGGACAATTAGGCATGTCCAGCCATTCACCTAAATAGACTAGGTGTAAAAACAGAGATGCAGTCCTGCCTCGGCATCTTCGAGTGTGCAGGCTGCTGTGATTAGTACAAAGGTCTGAAGAGGGTTTTTGCGCATGTTCAGCTGAGTGGTAACTGTAACCAGGACTCATAAGTTGTCCCAATCATGAGGAGAGCTCCTAACTGCATTCAAGAAACATGCTCAAAATATCCTTGTGAGACTGAAGAGGAGCCTGTGTGCATGCCTTTGCCCATAGTTGCCAAGTCTCCCGTATTCCCCGGGAAACCACCGTTTTCCCCGCTGCTCCCAGCCGAAATAACGGATTCCCCCCCCCGGTTTATTCTGGCGCTGCGGCCATTTTGAAACTGGGCGGAGCGTGCTCAGAAGTGACTTTTGGTGCAGCTCTGCCCAGTTCCAAAATGGCTGCAGCGCGACTTCTGGTGCGGCGGCCATTTTAGAACTGAGCAAAGCAGCATCAAAAGTCACTTCTGAGCATGCCAGTTCCAAAATGGCGGCAGCGCTACTTCCAGTCCGATCCCTTATTTTTCAAGAAGGAACTTGGCAGGTATGGCCTTTGCCACGATCCCAATTTTAAACTTTGATTAAAGAAGGCCGCAAGTTGAAGTCTGTGATGCTTGCATAACACTAGGTGAAGAATCCCACGCAGCTTTAAATGCCAGGCCTTTTCGATCATTACTAGCTCCAATAATTCTTGCTTGAAGTGGACCTTGGATCCACCTGGAATGGTTTTAGGGTGTAGCAACCGGTGAGGTGGCATTGGGGCAGGG
Organism: Zootoca vivipara; assembly: GCF_963506605.1. Lineage (NCBI taxonomy): Eukaryota > Metazoa > Chordata > Lepidosauria > Squamata > Lacertidae > Zootoca > Zootoca vivipara. Next base: position 25,043,352 of record NC_083285.1, on the reverse strand, counting down.
CTGCGGGGGTGGGGGGCACAACAAGGCTATAGAATGGAGTGTCATCACACAGGTTGCCGCTGAAACTTGAGAGCCCAAAGTCTGCTACTGATTCACCCAGTGCTTTTGTTTTCTTGGGGGATGCAGGGGTACACATACCCCTAAACATTTTGTGCATCTAAGTTTGGCCTCATTGAGGGGCAGTATTTCAATATGAGTAGGAAAATGAGACAGGTAGGTAGCCGTGTTGGTCTGAGTCGAAGCAAAATAAAAAAATTCCTTCAGTAGCACCTTAAAGACCAACTAAGTTTATATTTTGGTATGAGCTTTCGTGTGAAGTGTGCATGCACACGAAAGCTCATACCAAAATATAAACTTAGTTGGTCTTTAAGGTGCTACTGAAGGAATTTTTTTATTTTGCTAGGAAAATGAGAGTACCTCTAAACATTTTTTTTTAAGAAGAAAAGCACTGGATCCACCCATTTTCTGCCCCACTCACCTCATCATGGGGGAAATGAATAGCTGAACGAGGAAGTCTTGTTTTCAAATAATTAGGAGATCTGCATGTTCATTGATACCTTGTCCCCATGGTCATAGGACAAGCAGAGCAGAGTATTCAAGCATGGGGGGGCACGGCCTGATAATTTCTATACAACCTGATATTCCTTTATCTCTCATGTGAATGGTTATCTCTGTGTTCATACACTCCCACAACTTCGGAGGTTGTTCTGGACAGATACTCTAATGTGGATTTCAACTTCCATCCAACTACCATGACCAATGATAAGTGTTGTATTCCTGAAACATTTGGAAGGCTCAGTTCTGGCTATCATTGAGCTAGACTAGAGTCTAGGATAAAACATTGTTGAAAGTGATCATGTGGTGGCATATTATTTGCACTCCATAACCGCTCCTTCTGTTCACTGTCATTTTTGAATTTTGTAACATTCATACAATCTACGTGTTTTAGAAGATACAGCATCCTACTTCTGATATTTTTTATTTCATGGGACCAACACAGCAACTCTTGTTTTCATACTAGATCCCCTTAAGGCACAGAATTGCACTTTAAACACTGAGAATGGATCCTTTTCAACTTGAACATCCTTTTCTAAACAATGTGCAACACCCTGCTTTTCTGTTGGGTTTAAGCATCCAATCTAGAGATTAAAATGCAATAATAACCTGAAGCGCAAGGTCACCCTGAGTTATGTTGGGAGAAAAGAAAATCTATACCTTTCCTCTTGAGATAACTCCCACCTGATGTAAAATTGAGGAGATGCTACAGGTGTCTGCATGAAAGATGTTGCACAAAGCTCTAGGACATCTGGTCAGCTTCTTCCATCCTAGTCTTTTTTTTCCTGCTTAGAAAAATTCAGTTTGTTCTCAGTGCTTGTTAAAACAGGGAGTCTCGATAAGAAGCCAGGGTGATTGACAGGAAGGCAGGCATTATTGCAAGTGACGATTTTTATGCATGAAGGCACTGGGAAGCTTCAGCACATTCATAGAATCGCAGAATCATAGAATTGTATCCTCGATGCTTTGTTATTTTCTCAAGGCTGCAATCGTATGCACACTTTTGTGACATTGAGTCCCATTAAACTTAATGGGCTTGCTTCTGAGTAGGTATCAGGGAGGGTTTTCTCAGTTCGCATCTGAATTGAAATGTACCAAATTCCCCAAATCAATAGGTGAACAGAAACACAGCCATCCTTTGAAATTCACATTTCCCTCAATTTTGTGATGCAGTTCTACAACCAAAAAGTACACAAGCCTTGCATATATTAGAGGGGGGAAGGGGTTCCGGTTTCCGCCTGCAGGAATGGCGGACCTGTTTTCCATCTCTCTGACCTTTGTAAGGAATTTGGCGGTTGCTAGGGGAGTAAATGGCAACCCCCTACCCTCTCCGGGGGTTACGGAGAGGGGCCGCTGGCCCGCGATGCCCCCAGACCCACTCCGACTGTTTTTGGAGTGGGGGGAGCTTGGGCTGAGCACTTACAAGGGCCAGGACTCCCGGACGCTAATCTGCATGGCGGGGATTTCCATGGTTAAAGAAGATAATTAGGCTTAAATCTATGGACATACTTCAGAAGGAGGGAAAGAAGCGCTGTTTACTGCTGAGAAATTTATGCTGCCGAGTGAGAGGAGTCAAAGATTGTACTGCATCTGGAAGAAGGATTGATGGGGACGGAGCGATAAGGGGAGTGAGTTTTTATTTTATTTTTTTTCTTCATATTGTTGCCTCGTACCTTCCCGGACGCGATGTCCTGGCTTGTTTGGAGTGAAAGAGAAGCAAAAGACTGTGTGAGTTGAACCTTATAACTGTTGTTACTGAGCATATTTTTTTAAAGATGTGGAGTTGCCGATGAGAAAAGCCCCCCCCTAGTCGGACGGAAGGAGTTCTGAATGCGTTCGGAGGATTTATGAGCTGTGACGCACTTTAAATTGGAGCAGCGACCTGAAGCTAAGTTCAGCTATAGGGCAAGGAGATCCATTAATTTACCAAGAGTCTATGGTTTGATGTTTGGGTCTCCTGCCTGGAAAAGCTGTAAATTCTATAATGATCGTAAATCTTCATGGCTATGAGAGAAAAGCGAAAGTGATTTGAGCTTTTTAAGATGGCGCTACTTCAAATTGCTTCAACGCAACAGGAGCTCCATTAAGAAGATTTATGGGGAGGCTGGACTGATTAACTCACACAGGAGAAAGAACATCTGTGAGACTTTGTTTGATATTTATATCAGCAGCTGGGAAACAATCGTGAAAGTGGAAAACATCTATGTGACTGTAAGGGGAAGATCTGGATTATTATGAACTTGAAGGACGATTTGAACTTTAGAAAAAAGACGGCAGTGGACAGTTGCGAGGAATTCCCAATTTCTTGAAGCATGGGAACCCAAATAAAAAATTCTTTAGATGATTTGGCATAACATTCGGTCTGATTGATATATATATGTGTATAATTTGAAATATTGAATGTGATATAATTGGTTTTAATTGGAAAATTAATAAAAATATTTTTTTTAAAAAAAAAATATTAGAGGGGGGAAGTAAATTACAGCACTTGCAAAAAATGTTCATCAAACTGAACAAAAATTCCTATATGAAGATGCATTAATTAAGATGCCTTGCAAACGTGCACATGAATTTTCATGCATACATTTATTTTGAAAGAATTGCAAATTGATGCAGAACTGGGGCAAACAGAAGCTGAAAGAAAGTGAACATAGCACAAACCGTACATACTTACCTATTTCTAAGCAGAAATGCATAGAATTGTATATAAAATACATCTTTAAGACAGAGCTCATTATATAAAAACAAAATATATCTATTAGCATTGAGGTTCAGATCCTGGGTAGTTGGAACGTCAAGTTTGTGAAACAAAATAATCTTTTTAGAATATGACAAGTGAAGTTGAAATTCAGATTAATAGATCTTCAGGTGTTATCATTGCTGGTGTGAAAATTGAATTTTGTGAGCATTCTCAGAATATTCGAATTCAACATTTTCAGCTGGGAGGGCAATATTTTTTCTCCGTGTAACTGCAGAAACATACATTGACTGGAAGATAGGGAACAGTCTGGTCTCAGCCCTATCCCATAGCCTGTTTGAAAAAGCCTGTGGGCTTGATGAGCCCACAGAAACATAGAGAAACCCAGGCCACATAAACAAAAAAAGTGAGGTGGCCTATTCCAAGCATTGATGGCTTATTCATTTTTGCATCCACATTTTGCGGACAAGTGAGGAGTCATAAACGAGGACTTTGATTCCTGCTTCAGTTAGAACATCCATAAAATCTAAGCAGTTCTCCCAGTTGGTACCCTCCCAATGTTTTCCTCCCATCATCCCTAACTATTGGCCATGCTGGCTGAGGCTAATGGGAGTTGTAGTTCAAAATCAGCTAAAGAACACTAGGTTGGGAAAGACTAACTAGGAGAATGGGCTTCCTCTAGCGACTGTGCTTTCATAAGGAGGCCCACCTCTGAGAACCCATCTTCTAATATCATTGGAAGTCACATCCGTAAGCATTTTTGCAATAATGCAATAATGTTAAATTAAGAAAAAGCTTCATGCATCACTGCAGAAACATTCTGGGCTGCAAAGTTTGGGAGGCATAATAATACGAATGTGTACAGAAAACTACTTTACACCACATGCCACTGAAATTGCATAAGAAATGTCAGTGCTCTTAAGGCAGAGCTATACAATAGTCTCCCGCTCTCCAAAGAAGCACAAAGATAGGATCACATCTCAGGCAAGAGCACTTCTCTCATTTACAATAGTCTATATACTCCTAGGATGTCATATTTTAATAAGGCACCAGAGTCTTACTGAAAGGGCAGGGATCAATCCTCAGCAAACCAGTCAAATGCACACTGAACTTGAATCCAAATTAGTGCTTCTAAAAGGCTGTCCTTCATTCTTCTGTACAAGTTAAACAAGCACCTCTCCACTTAACACATGCCATGCAATTCTTTTGTACACTGTGCTCCCTCCTCCTTGCCTTGCGACTCCCCCGACTCCCCCCTCTTTGAAGCACTGTAGGCTCTGGTACAAAGGATTTAGAGTTACATTGAAAAGCTGTAATTGCCTGCTTGAAACGACTGAGTAGAAATATAGTTTCCCCCCCGAGAGGGAAAGGCATGGCTAGAAAATTCAGAACACAGACAAGAAAATGTGAACACCGGGGGCTCAGCAAAAGAATGGTCACCTTAGCAAGAGTATCAGGAGCACCAGTCTGCACATGCTCAAAGGAACTCTCTTCCGTATCATGTCCTACTGAAAACAAGTCCCGGAGACAAGTGTCACGGTCTGGTTGGCAGGAGGTAGCAGTCCCGACTCAGGATGTCAGGACCAGAGGCAAGATGGCAGGGTGGAAGCAGGAACAGGAGTCCAGGTGGCATAGGGCTGCGGGTCAAGCAGCAGGAAGTCGCAGGGTCGAAGAACCGAAGGTCGGGAAGCAGGGTGTCACAAAGGTGAAGGTCGAGGAGCAAGGAGTCACGAAGGCGAAGGCCCGAGGGTTAAGGAGCAAGACATTGGCAAGGCAAAGGTCCAAGGGTCGAGGAGCAAGGAGTCATGAAGGCGAAGGCCCGAGGGTCAAGGAGCAAGGTGTCGGCAAGGTGAAGGTCCAAGGGTCGAGGAGCAAGGCGAAGGTCCAAGGAGCAAGGCGAAGGATCAAGGAACAGGAGGCCAGATGCAACAAGGCAGGTATCATGTTGCTGTGGCAAAGAGCTGAAGGAAAATGCTGAGCTTTTATCAAGTGGCCTCACCTGAGTGGCCACTCTTTGCTTCTCCAGCACAAGCTGAGGCAGGCCCCAGTCCTGCAAAGCACTACAGGCCCCAGAGCCCGACTCCTGCCCATACTCCTGACAACAAGTCCCCGTAAGTCCTGACTTTGTCTTTCACCTGCTACATGCAGAAATCTGAATGGAAGAATTGGAACTCCAGAGATATATTAAAAGAACTGCAGAGATACAAAAGCATTTCATTTTAAATTGAAACAGATGGATGGTGTTTCTTTTTCCACTTTCCTTTCTTGCAGGCCGTACCAATCTTGATCCTTGATTAGTGACATAATTAAGAGATTTTTGAAGCTTAAAGGAGATTGGCAGAGTCCGTGACTGCATTCCTCTAATCTCAGTCTTACATCCATCTATTTAGTCATTTCTGTTTGCTATGAGGATCTCATTAGAAGCTGTCTTAAATAGGTTTTGTTGGTGCAAAGCTCATTGTCTAACATTTGCTACCTAGACAAATTCCATTCACCGAAACCAGCAGTTACTAATCCAGCAGAATATGACAAGTTTCCAACAGGAAAATAAGGATCAGAATCTCCCTAGAAACCTGGAAAAACGTATTTTTATATATACAGTGGTACCTCAGTTTACAAACACAATTGGTTCCGGAAGTCTGTACTTAACCTGAAGCGTACTTAACCTGAAGCGTACTTAACCTGAAGCGAACTTTCCCATTGAAAGTAATGGAAAGTGGATTAATCCGTTCCAGACGGTCCGTAGAGTACTTAAACTGAAGAGTACTTAACCTGAAGCGAACTTTCTGATTGAAAGTAATGGAAAGTGGATTAATCTGTTCCAGACGGGTTCGCAGAGTACTCAACCTGAAACGTACTTAACCTGAGGTATGAGGTATGAGTGTAATTGCTTCCGGAAGTCTGTACCTAACCTGAAGTGTACTTAACCTGAAGTGAACTTTCCCATTGAAAGTAATGGAAAGTGGATTAATCTGTTCCAGACAGGTCCGCGGAGTACTTAAACTGAAAATACTCAAACCGAGGCGTCCTTAAACCAAGGTATGACTGTACACAAATACACAATATAGACATATAAAAATCACATACAAAGCATTGCATTGTTGTTGTTGTTTAGTTGTTTAGTCGTGTCCGACTCTTCGTGACCCCATGGACCAGAGCCAGCCACGCCAAGCACTCCTGTCTTCAAGCATTACATTAAAACATCACAATACTAGCCTTTTCCTTTTAAGCCTTTTCCTTAAAAGTGACCTTAAAGAAGAAAACATCCCAAAGGGCTGACTGAGGCAGGCAGCTGATTCTGCAGTTTCACTGTATCTGTACTTAAAAGCAGTCATGAAAACATGGGAGAATAAATGTTTAACATAATAATATAATAATCATAATATTCACAGAAAGCTTAAAAAATGAATGGCGTAAAATATACTCCTTCGTGGAATACAAGGTGCATTTTTCCACCAAATATTCGTGAATGTTGCCAAATAAACTCATATTTTGTGGGAATGTTCCAACCATGAAATTGTTTGGTCATACAGTCTAAATCACAAATAGCCCGCCAAGCAGAAGTAAAGTCAAGATGATTCGCATCACCCCTAGTAGCCCGAATTTTATCAGTCCTTCCCCCCCCCCCAGAAATGGCGATGAATGTGACTTTTTAAAACCATAGATCCATAGAATAACAAGGTGGATCCTTCTACCCTTAAGAGATCACTAGATGAGAGGCAACAAACCAGTACAGAAGTGTTTGTTGAGATGTAAGGTCTCCATTAACATCATCAAAAACGGATAAGAGACAAAGTTTAGCATCCAAAATTAATTGTTGGGGATTGTTGTTGTTGTTTAGTCATTTAGTCATGTCCGACTCTTTGTAACCCCATAGACCATAGCACGCCAGGCACTCCTGTCTTCCACTGCCTCCCGCATTATTGGGCATTATTGCTGGCAATCTCCATTACAAACCTGCTTCCAGAACTTGTGTACATAATTACATCCCCACCATATATGCCAATATGCTTCCCGTACCTTACAAGCCCGCCGACATAAGGGGTATCAGATTTTATAATATGGGCCAGGTTCACATTAAAATGTAAAGCAAATTGAATTTCTCCCGCACCCCTAGCCATAGTTCAGTGGGTGGATTGCAGAGCAAAATTAATGCCGCTTCCTTGCAAATAGGCCTGTTAACCTCCTGCTAGTGGCATCAGTCTCACCACTCCTTCATTTCCATGTTGAAAGAGAGGCTGCAAATTATTTTCCGGAGACTTCATCTCTTATGTGCTAAGTGCGATGGAGCTTTTATTAAACATACTGTTTTATTTTAAATAGTACTTTATGAAACATCACTGTACGAAAACCAAGATGTGGGAGCAATCTGTGAAGACAGGAATGATGTCTCCCCAGGATGGTGGGGTATTTAACCTCCCATTTTTACATTTTATATTTTGAGCTGCTTTTCTTCCCAGGCAATGTTAATATAAATTAATCAAACACAGGAACAGCAGAGGATTCAAATGATGAAAATAAATCACGTCTGATAGTTTCAACAGATAAGAAACGCTCCTTCCTCTATTAAAAGATAAAATTATTTTACATAGTGCAGATTGATCAAATCTGCAGTAAAGTCATAACACAACCCCCATCACCATCAAGTAGAATTTTTTTTACACATCTGATAAGCCTCTTGTGTTTAGTTATTGGTGTGTTTTATTGGCAGAAGAAAATTCCAAAGTTTTACAGCCCAATCCTACGCATATTTACTTAGAAATAAATCTCACTGAGTTGGGCAGAAATTTTCACACCCCATAGCCAAACTGAAAGCACAGGGACTACTCAAGGCCTCACTAAGTCATCTGCTTTCACAGTATCTCTGTTTGCAAGCATTTTACTCAGCTATGTCGTCACCTTTTAACCTTTGCTGTTCTTCTTTCAGTTCATCACAACCCAAGATTTGCCTCTTTTCCTCATTATTCACATTTTATGCTCTGCCTAAAAATTACTCACGGGGAGCAGAAAAGTCTCTATGTATGTGATGACATCCGCACAGATGCTGTTAGCCCAGAGATGGAAAGAAAATAAAGTCCCTACCAGAGAAGAGTGGCAAATCAAATTGTTGGACTATGCCGAAATGGCAAAACTGACTGGAAAGCTCAGGAACCAAGAAGAACAAAAATTCAACAAAGAGCAGGTGGCGCTGTGGGTTAAACCACAGAGCCTAGGGCTTGCTGATCAGAAGATTGGCGGTTCGAATCCCTGCGACGGGGTGAGCTCCCGTTGCTTGGTCCCAGTTCCTGCCAACCTAGCAGTTTGAAAGCACGTCAAAGTGCAAGTAGATAAGCGTTTCCGTGTGCTGCTCTGGTTCGCCAAGTTCAAGATGTTGCTCCTGATATATAAAACTCTTAACAATTTGGGATCTGTTTGTGTGCGGTTATCACCTTAACCCATATATGTCCACTTTACTGTTTCTATATGCAGAACTGTTACAGTTGCCACATAATACACATTCTGAAATAATATGAAATAAATTTTGGAACTCCTTATTGATACCAGGCAGGTGCCTTCATTGCACTATTTTCAGTGCCTGTCTAAAATATTTATGTATATGCAAGCCTATCCAGACACTTAGATTATTGTTATGATTTATTAAATTTATATATTGCCCTTCATCCAAGGATCACAGGATAGTTTACAGTCTAAAAACACAAAAATACACAATAACAAACAAACAAAAGTACCCTCCCCCCAAGTTTAAAAGGCTATAGTTTGTTTAATTAACCAAAAGCATGGGTGAAGAGGAATGTTTTCGCCTGGCACCTAAAGATATGTAATGAAGGCGCCAGGCAGGCCTCCCTTGGGACAGCATTCCACAAATGGGGAGCCACTTCAGAAAAGGCCCATTCTCATGTTACCACCCTTCAGACGTCTCATGGAGGAGGCACAAAAAGAAGAGCTCAGATGATGATTACAGATCCAGGTCAGTTCATATGGGGAGAGGCGGTCTTTGAGGTATTGCGGTCCCATACCCATCAACTGTCCGAATTTGAGTTGGATATCCTGGAGTTAGAGAAGCCATCCTGACTTCTCATTGGATTCTAGGACATCCCAGTTTTGGCTCCCATGAGAGCATGGCACCCAAAGACATGTGCTTTGAGGGGCATGCTGTCACACAAGTCATGTGACCTGTGTGAGAGTGCAGCCCCAAAAGACGCACACTCTGATTTTCTTCTGAGGAATGTTGGAGGGTATGCAAGAGAAAGCAATGGATTCGGAAGTGTAACCTCATCAAAATCAGGCCACTTTCCATCTATCCGGTCTAGGAACCACCCACTAACAATACCTCATTCTTATCTGGATTGAGCTTCAGTTTACTGATTCTCATCCAGTCTATGACCGAGGCAACACAATAGTTCAGCACATCCACTGCCTCACCTGCTGATGAAAGGGAGAAGCAGAGCTGTGTGTCATCAGCATATTGTGGACAATGTACTCCAAAACTCTGGATGACCCCAGCCAACGGTGTCAGGCACATGTTAAACAGCATGGAGGCAAAAACCAAACTCTGAGGAATCCTACACTGAAGGCTTCATGGGGCCAAAGAACACTCCCCACTCTTGAAATGAGGTTGATGTGTTTCAAGCTTTTTTCTTTTTGCTGTGAATTATAATTAAATTTAAATATTTTAAAGTGTTTTTAAATGGTTTAAATTGATGAATTTAATATTTCTTGTAAACTACTTAGAACCAAGCTGCACATACATTTTGGTAAATAAATAACCTTGGCAAATCTGTTTTCTGCCTTCAATTCTACTAAAGAAGTTTTTTCCCCTCCCTAATTTAATCTCTAGATACTTATCCTAGTATCTTTCCCCCTAGGGAAAGATGAACAGGACAAATCAGGGGGACTTCTCAATATTTTTTGCCCATTTTTTGCCCCTTTGATAAATGTTCCCCATATTCAATCTTCTTTTCCTTCTTGGGCTGGTGGTGGTGTAGTGCAGATAACTGAATTACAAAACAGCAAGCCCCTTATTCCCATCTCACTTCTACTGGAAACTCACAGCACATTTTGAAATTCCATCATGGAATATACATCTACTTAGGGGTTTTGACCAAACTGGCATGTAACTCACCATGTGAAGCAAACCGATGCATAAGCAGTTCCTAAATGGAATGAAAACCAATGTGGTCAACATGTCTGTCCAGGGGCATCCAACTAATTCCTGCCTGGAAATGCCTTCTGTGCAGAGTGGCATTTAATGTGCACACTGGTTTCTGTATGGTTTCCAAATGCTTGGAGACTGCGGAACATTTTGGAACAAGATGAGCCTGTACAAAGGATGGGTCCCGCTGGAATGCTGGTGCATAACATCAAAAAGATGCCAGAGCAGGTTACAAACTGACTTCTGCAAAGAAGTTGACAGGAGGTGGAAAGGAGCCAGGCCAAGGTGGCTCCCTAATGCTAAGGGATGTCAATGTTTCATGCCATCAAAGTGGGGGCTAAGTGGAACATGGCAATGAGCACAAAGAAGCAAATTGCAACAATTTAAACTGGCCGAAGAAGGAGTCACAGGAGAAGTTGCACAAAAGTGGACCTTAGGAAAAGGATACCACTGCCAGCAAACCTTTAATATGTATTTTCTAATCCAAATGCAAAGAGAGAGGACATGAAAAACTTTTAAACCTGTGGATAAAAAAAATTAACTCAGATCTGTGATGCTAGGGAGAAGTGACCCAGGGGTCAGCAAATTTTTTCAGCAGGGCGCCGGTCCACTGTCCCTCAGACTTTGGGGGGGGGCAGACTATATTTTTTTGGGGGGGGGGATGAACGAATTCCTATGCCCCACAAATAACCCAGAGATGCATTTTAAATAAAAGAGCACATTGTACGCATGTAAAAACACACTGATTCCCAGACCATCCATGGACAATTTAGAAGGCGATTGATTGGGCTGGATCCGGCCCCTGAGCCTTAGTTTGCCTACCCATCTTCTAAGATACCTGCTCTATATCTGGATAAGATGGTGTGACTATCTTTCAGTCATAGTCGGCCACCTGTAAGATAGGAATGATAATGATGGCTAGCAGCCTTCTTCCCCAGCTTGGTGTTTTCCTGATGTTTTGGACTACAACTCCCATCAGCCATCACAGCCATTCTTGCTCAAGGGAGCTGTAGTCCAAAAGTTCTGGAAACCATCAAGCTGAGGAAGAATAATGCATTGGGTCGGTTATCCAGGAAAGATTCATGTGCAGGAGAGCCCAGTAAGAAAATTACCAAGGTGCTCCACAACTTTGCAAAGTCGTTGCACAAATGATGAACCAAAATGCAAAGAAGTAAGAGGTGTAATATCCACAAGTGATCCCTCCCCCCTCCTCAGGCACTTCTAATGTACCTAAAAGTGGGGCATCAATTTCCCCAAGCGCTCCACGTACTACACTCATGATAACCCATCTCCTCGCATTACATGAAGGGATTTCTGCTGCAAGGGGAGTCTGCTTCCACTAGCAGATGCTTGCTCATTTGGCATGGGCTGTGCCTGACAGGAGGAAAGGAAGAAGATTTTTTTCCTCATTACTCAAGCCATCTCTCAGGTACTAAGTGAGACGTTTGAATTTTGTAGACCCCAGAGAGTTTATGATTATGCTGGACAGCATCCAAGACAGGATTCATAGACCATTTTACGTGTTCGCGGGCACATAAACTCCAATGACGATGACAACGCAAGCTGTAAGGGAACTGGACTCAGGTGGAACAACAATACTGGCAGCATATGCTCGATCTGAAAAAAAAAACAAGCACTTGCAGCTCCTGAGACCAGCTGTTGTTGCTTTTCGGGTACAGAACTTGTTTCAGAAAGGAACTGAAATATACTTGGAGTCCTGTAGCGACTTCATGCTCTTTATTGCAGCTTGTAAAATAGTGAATGGAATGCCCCCCCCAAATCTCAGGCTTTTATATATATTATTTACACAATGAGTCCCGTCTGATTGGCTAATTCTGCTTCCCTCCTGGGGCCTGATTGGTCTTCTCCTGCAGGCCAATCAGTTTTTGCCTTATACAATCCTACCAGCCTAATAGGCTGATTAACTCCATCCTGGAGCCTGATTGGTCTTCTCCTGCAAGCCAATCAGTTGTTGCATTCTAGGATCCTACTTGCCTATTGTTTTAGGATCCAAGCTTAGTACTGCACATAACAGGAACGGAGGTTTAATCTAAAATATGTGACTATCGTATTGCCAACGAATCACTGAGGACTGCAGTCATTCTTACTACATTTGAGGGAGTGGGGATTGAATTAATGGCTATAGATTTACAGGCAACAGCAAAAAAAATTCTGGGCATCTAGTTACCAGAGTAACAATGTGCAAAAACAAAGAGCTTAATACTGCAGTGGCTTGATCCACAGAGCTAACATCACGTAGAAAACGCAACCTGCTGAAATTGGATACTTACTGAGGAGCTTCCCCCCCCCCTTCCTTCTATTTAACGGGCGCTGTACTTTTCAATGTAAGGTATAATTGCAACAATGCAATACCTTCGTTTTACATACAATCTCAAAGAAGAAGAACTAATTCTAGTTTTGTCTCCATCCTTCTCCCTGCTGAATTATACAAAGCCAACACTGGAGAATAAAAAGGAGGAAGCTGACAGCCATAACCATCCTCTGGACCAGTTGTAATAAGAAACCAGGTGGGTAAGGGCTAGCTGAGGGCGGACTGAGTTTCATGGGGGAATATCCCATTTTCTGTAATGCACCAGCCTCCATGGGATAGAACACTACAATCCTTTAAAAAAAATCATGTTCATGTTTGGAAATCACCCTGAGGTCACACTTGATAAAGAATGGTGTAGAAACCAAATAAATGAACATACACCAGGTCTAACCAATCTAAAATCTATATAAAGGTAAAGGTACCCCTGATCATTAGGTCCAGTCGTGACCGACTCTAGGGTTGCGGCGCTCATCTTGCTCTGTTGGCCGAGGGAGCTGGCGTACAGCTTCCAGGTCATGTGGCCAGCATGACTAAGCCGCTTCTGACGAACCAAAGCAGCACATGGAAATGCCGTTTACCTTCCCACCAGAGCGGTACCTATTTATCTACTTGCACTTTGAGGTGCTTTCGAACTGCTAGGTTGGCAGGAGCTGGGACCGAGCAACGGGAGCTCACCCCGTCACGGGGATTCGAACAGCCAACCTTCTGATCAGCAAGCCCTAGGCTCTGTGGTTTAACCCACAGCGCCACCCGCGTCCCTATAAAATCTATATACTTCTTGCTAATTGCAGGCATCAATGCTAAGAACACACAAGGAGACTGATGGGTTAGGTCCGTGGTCCATCTACTCCAGCATCCCTGTTCTCATAGTGGCCAGCCAAATGCTGATGGGAAGCTTGAACATTGGCCACTCCTATTTAATTTCCAAATGTCCAAAGAGAGCTCTCCCTACATGACTATGTTACACATTGCAGGTTGGGTGAGTACATAAAACATCCCTGCTTTTGTCCTATAGGCATCTTCAGGCATTTGATTTGTTCCATGATCTCTTCTCTTCTCAACTGTTGTGTACAGCACATTTCTTCACTACTGAATTTCCTCCACTTAGATTGCTAAAAGCCAAAATTCCCATTACATCTGAGTTGGGAAATTTCTCATTTTTTAATACTTTCTGAACCCAATGCTGTTTAGTTCAGTTCCTAAATCCATCTAACACCATACCTCTCCTGGTGTTTCAATGATACGGACCTATAGCAGATAATGCAGGGAGTTCCTATTTTAATCAAACTTAATTATGTACTCAGACAAGCAATTTTTCTTGGCTAGTTGCTTCATTCTTCATTACACCTTCTCTCTGGGGAACAGCAAGCTTATCTCAAGATGGAAATACCCTCTTTCGCCAAATGTTTGATAGACAGCAACAAAATGCACAAATTCATATACAATATGCAATTAGCATTGTCAAAGGATAGATTTAAGTAGGGTCTGGTCTGTTTTAGCCATTAAATCTGACACTTGATAGAAGAAATCATTTGGGCTGCCTTTCTTGGTGTAGCAGTCTAAACAGTACTGACACCTTCAATGTAACACTGCTGATACAATGATGTTCTAAAATTAAAATTTCAGACCACCTAATTTACAAGGCTGCTAAGATATCTATATCTATATAAAAATACTTGGCATGCTCAACAAAAGGGGCAAGTCAAATCAAATCAAAAAATTTATTGCATTAGTCTTTTGGCCATAGCACATAACACATTAAATAAATAAATAAATAAATAAATAAATAAATAAATATCCTAGCTGTAACCTACCGCTATTATACAGAGCATGTATCGAAAACACTTACAAAACATCGGATATAAAACAGAATTTGGCAAAAACTAGGATGCATCATGTGTGTTTTGTCCATTGGAGAATGTTTAGTGAAATCCGTGTCTAGAGAAAATTAGCCAGTCGAGAGACCTCTGAGTTTCAGGGCCTGCAAGATATAAATGGCCACTCCATGGGTAACCCTGGGGTTAGCGTCCACCAATAGAAATTTCATGCGGTCATCTTCCAAGGTGATAAGTGAAGGAATTAGTATGAGGAGCCTTGGTCTTATTGCGTCGTATAGGGGGCAGTGAAAGAAAAAATGGATGAAATCCTCTATCTTTCCCTTGTTGCACGGGCAGAGTCGGCGATCGGGGGGAGTGTTGGAAAATATACCCTGTAAGAATGCTATGGGAATGGAATGGAAGCGGGCAAGTGTGAAGGCCCTTCTTTGTGAAGCGTTCGTCAGGTCGCTCAAATAGTGAGCCATAGTTCTTACTGCCTTCACGTGAGGATACCACGTGGATAGGTTGGCCGCATTAGATAGGGCCAGGGCCAGCACTTCGTCCCTATCTAGAATCCATTTACGGATTTTATCATTGTCCCAAATGATCAGAGCGGAGAAAGCTGGGAGGGAATAACGTTCACAGATGGCCTCCATGCCTTTTGACCAAATGTGGCTGCCAGTAAAGGCTAGAAAGGCTTGTTTGGCAAGAAGCGAGTTGGGGGCTTCTGCAAGAGATTTATAATAAGTGATTATCCTGATGTGAGCTCTTGCCACAATAGATGGCAGTCCCAGTTCCATTCTTAATTGGGTGGGGATTGTTCCGTTGGGGAGACCCAAGAACTTTCTTACCAGGAGGTTTTGCAGGGTCTCCAGGCATTGGAGTGCTTTCAAATTCCACCTCCATATTTCCACCCCGTATAGCAACATTGGAGGGATTTTGCTGATGTAGACCTTTCTTATTGGCGAGTCAAACTTGTTTTTCTAACAAAGCCAGGAATGGCATCCCAGGACAAAGAGTTCTTGGGAATGATCAGTAGCAATAGGCCAACACAAGCCCAATTGAAATGAATGATTTCTGGTGAAAAATGTTCCCAGTCCATTCATTTCATTGGGTCTGGCATAAGATTACCTTGCCATAGATCAGTGGTGTAGTGGTGTTTGCCAGTGCCCAGGGCGTGGAGGGTGAGCTGGCTGCACCAGCCCAGCCACTGGAGCCAAGAGGGGCCACTCTACACTGCCTGCCCCATGCCCATGGAGAGGGGCCTCAGGCTGAGCCATGCTGGGGTTACCCCTTGCCCAACTCCCTCTGTCTGAGACTGTTCATCATCTGAGTGAGGAGCGAGCGAGCGCTGGCTGAGCAGCCATTCAACAAGGAGGGCGGGGGATGTGATGGTGAGGCCAAGCTGGCTGAGCAGCCATTCAACAAGGAGGGCGGGGGATGTGATGGTGAGGCCAAGCTGGGTTCTGGAGCCCAGAGACTTCCATTGACTGACGGGGTGGGACAGGGATCCCTGCATGGGGGCACCTGGTTTGCACCCCCTCAAAATTGTGTGCCTGGGGCCATGGCCCTGCTGCCTCCCCCATGCTACACCCCTGCAATGGATTGCACCCAAATACATTTCACACCTTTGGGATCAATAAGCATCTCCATTCTGATGTATTTTCTTTTTAAAATATTTTTATTTGATTTTCAAAAAGAAAGAAAAGAAAGAAAGAAAAAACAGAAAAGAAAAAGAATAAAGTTACATCAAAATATCATACACATTCCCGAATTAAGATTACTCTGAATCTCCTGACTTCCCCCTTCCCATCCATGGGTCCTCTTAATTCTGTTTTCATCTGCATATCCGTACTTCTCCAAATTTTTCATCTTCCTAAATTATCTGTAGTTTCTGTTACATTACAAGTGTATTTAGAATCCTGCTAATGTTTTGACCTGTTTACAATGATTATGTATATACACGATAAACATTTCCCATTCTTTTTTAAATTTCTTGTCTTCTTGGTTCCTGAGCTTCCCAGTTAGTTTTGCCATTTCGGCAGAGTCCATCAACTTGATCTGCGATTCTTCTTTGGTTGGGGATGTCTCTTCCTTCCATCTCTGGGCTAGCAGCAATTCTGATGTATTTTCAACTGTGTCCATCATACCTCAAATACACCTACAGTATATGAAAAATAGCTCTTCCCCCCAATTCATGCCTTTTAAACAGGAGCAGCACACCCGATGGGCAGTGGCGGAGCAAGGTGGGGGCAGACCGCCCCGGGTGTCATTAACAAGGCGGTTGACATTCGGGGTGCTGCCCACCCATGATTCCTGCCTACCATGATCCATTGGGGGAAGAGATGGAGCTGCACTGCTTTGCCTTCTCTCCTTTGTTTTGACAGCCCTGCGCTCCCGGGCTGCTGTAGAAGGCGTGCAGGCAGGCAGTGAGAGGATGGGAAGGAGGAGGCAGGCAAGCAAACAAACAAACAAAAAGCCTCCCCCCAAAAAGCTCAACAACTTTGGTCAATCCTTCCATTAAAAAAACTCAGTAACTCCTGGCAATGACAATGGGTAGGTCACAGCCAGTTTTCTTACTCTGTGAGTAGGTTGCAGTCTCTTGGGAGTCCAACTAGATTTAAAAGTGTATGTGGGGTGTGTGAGAGAGAGAGACAAGAAATTGTTTATTGTTTGCACCGGTTACCACCTGACCTTGCTTCGCCACTGCAAATGGGGTGGAGGTACAGCAATAGTCTTCCATTGGTCCTGTATCACATCCACATACATGTTCTAGAAAAGTGAAAGGGCATTGGAGACTTTCTTGATTCAGGCATTTGTGTGTTCCACCTACAACAGGTGCATTAGGTTTTCAAAAAAGCACCCCATGCAATATATAAAATTGGACACAGTAAGCCATACTATGACGCCTACAATGTAGGAGAGGGCAGCAAGGGTGCGGCTGTATGACTTGCAGCATAATGGCTCTGCAGGTGTGGCTGTGAAGCCCTGGCCTCACCTTTCCACATCCTGGTAAGTGGTACAAACTCTGCTGCTGAGAGGCTGTCACTCCAGACATCGACATGGATGGGACTATGAACCGACCCCAGAAGTGCTTTTCCCTTCAGTTGGAGCAATTGGGAGTCTCAAAGCAGCAAGAAAATGGTGAATGTAGAATCCCTTTTTGCACCTGCTGATTTAGTTTAGTTATAAACGCTTAGGTTTGCTATTGTTGAAATGAGTTTATGAAAGGGAAACATTGCTAAAGACAAATGAAGTAAAGAGAGCTATAAAAAAAACAGAAGGGAGAATAGTACAATGAAAATGTGTGTGTGTGTGTGTGTGTTTAATGGATTTGTGGGGGGACTACCCACTCCTTGTGACATCACACATTGCCACACAGAGAAGCAAACAAACCTGTATGTAGTCGTCTTTGTACTCTGCTTGCTATCCTGAAGATATATTATCCTATAGTCCCATAGTATGTCAAGTGTCTCTCTGAAACCTAAACAGATTATGTCCACTGCTTCATACCTATCTTACTCTCTCCTTTTGCCTCGTGATAAGACAAAGATTTATATTCTTATTCTCCTCAGTGGGGTCCATCAATCTCAGTCAAGTTGCCTGTCTCAGCCGCAAACCTCCATATATCAGAATTGGGTTAAGCGTAATGTTGATAAATGTGAAGAATACTTTATGGACATATGGCATCAACATATTCCATCATTCTTGATACTTGACATCTTACCAAGTGACAGGATATATATATATGGCTTTCCAACCAAAGAGTAATAATTTGGATTAAATCAGGAGTTCAGTTGCACCCTTTCCCCCAGGGAATGCTTTCCTTTGCTGTGAGTGAATTTGGCCGTGAAATTCACTTGGGGGAAAAAGGTCCTAGTCGAAAAGTATCTCTGCACCGCAATTGCACACAACTGGGTTTTGAGTGACAACAAGACTATATATTTCGGCTACTGCAGACTCTTTATAGCAAGCTAACCTCCTATCAGTACTGCTGCTACTCCCTAAATGTGTGTGTGCGCGCACCCCCCCCCCCTTGAAAGGCCTCATCCAGGAGGAAGGAAGGAAAAGGAAGAAAGTGACACATGCTATTCTTACTATGCGCAATGTCATTTGAGGCAGCATCTATAGTGCCATCTAGCTGAGAAACGAGAACATGTAGCAAGCACAGAATGTAAACTTTTTTTCCAGATGTTTGCTCAATCTTCCTTCAGTGCGATCATCACTCAATATGTTCCTCCACAAATTGCCATATAGCTGTTTTTTCCCCCTCTTGCCTTTGAACATTTGCAGTATCAGTTTCAAACTTGCCCCTCGTAGGGAAAGGAAGAGGTACATCAAGAGCTGGGATTAAGGAGGCTATACTTAATTAAATGAACACAGCAAGAACAGTCTAGCTATTAAGTCCAGGATGGAGGGAGCTGGTCATAACCCTTTTGCTGCAATAAACACAGAGAAAGAAGACATGTCCAGACCTTTTATTTATTTGTACAAAGCATGGTAGTTATCCCACACTTTGAAGTAGAATTATCCCGTCACTGCAAAAGTTCTGCTCAGAGAAACCATGTCAAATTGCACTGAAAAGTCTGGGATAACAGCCACCAACTGGCAATGTCATATAACCTCTGCATGAAAGTGTCGGAGGTGACAATGTATAATTTTTGCACAAGTTTTTTGTGACTGCACTAGCATGAATGCCCAATAAAAACAGCTGTTCCGGAAGCTCCCTGAGATGGAAAGTCAGCTAAGATATCCAACTGGCACAATTTATCTCTCCCAGCTGTATTCGAGAGATTGTTCAAATCTCTCACAGGAAGTGTTATCTATGAAGTATCTAATATGCTGGTTCCAATATCCAATTTTCAATCGCAAGTTTGATGAGCTCTCAATTCCAGTTTCCATGCTCTGGAAACAAACAGCCCACCCATTGGCAAAAAAGGGGGATAGCATCACACTAAAACAAACATCAAGGTTGCAGCATTTTGAGGCCCTTTAGTTTGGAGAAAAGGCGAGTTAGAAGCGACATTATAGAAGCTTATAAAAAATTCCATGGCACTGAGGAAATGGATAGGGGGGAAAGTTTTTCTCCCCTTCTCATAACACTAGAACTTGTGGGCATCCCATGAAGCTGAAGGTTGTAAGATTAGGTTAAAAAAGGAAGTATTTTCCTGCGTATAAGACTACTTTTTAACCCAGGAAAATCTTCTCAAAAGTCGGGGGTCGTCTTATACGCCGGGTTGTATTTCTTATACGGCGAGTATATCCCAAACTCTATATTTTAACTGGAAAAGTTGGCGGTTGTCTTATACCTTACCTTCCAAGTCCCGGACTGCAGAATCCGGGACCGGCAGCCGTGTGACACCAGAAGTTGCGTTGACGTAACTTCCGGTGTAGCTTTGCCCTTCTATGGGCACCAAAAATGGCCGCCGCCGGCTTCAAAAGTCGCTTGTACACATGTCAGGAAGTGCGTCTATGCAACTTCCGGTGTCGCTCCGCCCATCTATGGGCACCAAAAATGGCCGCCGCCGACACCGGAAGTTGCGTCTATGCACTTCTGGACATGCGTAGATGCGACTTTTGAAGCCGGCGGCGGCAATTTTTGGTGCCCATAGAAGGGCAAATCGGAAAGAAAACGAATGGCCGCCGGCAGGAGAAAATAACAGAGAAAAACGGGAGGTGAAGTGATACGGGGTACCACCGGGAAAAGGTAAGTAAAATCGGGGTTTTCCCGGAGAAAACGGGGTACTTGGCAGCTATGTCTTATACGCCCAGTCGTCTTATACACCGGAATATATGGCACTTCTTTACGCAGTGCATAGTCAAACAATGGAACTTGCTCCCCCCCAAGATGGCCACCATCTTGGATGGCTTTAAAAGAGGATTAGACAAATTCAAGGAAGAGAGGGCTATCAATGGCTCCTAGCCATGATGACTATGCTCTACCTCCACACAGAAGTGGAGAGTGCTCTTGTTCCTCTCATGTTCCTCTCCCTTGTTTTCCACAGGTATCTGGCTGGCTGCTGTGAAAACAGGATGCTGGACTAGATGGGCCGTTAGAAGACTATTCTTATGTCCTTAAGTTCCCAGAATTCTTTGGAAGAAGCCATGACGATTTAAATTGGTATAACAGTACTTTAAAGGCACGGTGCGGATGTGACCAATGAAGGATAGACTATCTGAAGTGATTTTAATATGAGCAACCATAAAACTAGTTTTATACCGACTCTGAAAATATAGTGGGAAGGTGGTTGACTGTTTACTAAATTAGTTAACATCTCAGACAATATAGCTTAGTTCTCGCTCCGATTCTAGAATATGTGTTTTGTGAACTTGCCTCTTGCCTGAGACATTGGAGTCGACTTTTACATGCAATAATAGATCAAATCCATCTTTAGTAAAATGCCATTAGAGAAGATGGATGGTTTTGCCTTAGCCGGTTAATGTGATAGTTGTGAAATATGCTCATTTTTCTACATTTTTCTTCTTTGAGGACCTCATCCAAACCCTATTAAAGTCAACGCTGTATTTTCCATTGATTGTAATAGGTTTTGAATCAAGACCCTTATCATCTTGGATATTCTTTGTAATAAACCCTGTAGCTATGTAATAGTGATTGTTCTAATCCCAAAGTATGATGAGGAGATCACTAGTCCTCACCTCAAATTATTATACTGGCTTGTAATAACTGCAGTTTTCTCTATTATTGCTTAATGCTGGCGTAGATGATGTCTTTTTTAAAGGAATGATATCCAAGCAACTTTTTACAAGTTTTTTTTATTCCACACTCCTCACCAATAGATATGGAAATTGACCCTCTACTTCAAAGTTCCATATTTTGGTTGGTGGTTTCTAAAAAATTGTTTTGGTTTTTAATTTGGTATTCCTGGTGTAAATGCACACCATGCTCATTCTTCCACTGCCAATGAAATTTCATTTTTTTAAACATGATGGGTTGTTTTTTGTGTGCATCTATAGGGCAGTGAAATCAGTGATGACAAGAAACATATTTTCTATATCTGTGTAATTTTAGATATTTAATTTTTTTAGTTTAGTTCCTTCCAGAAAAAGTCCTTCCTCTGTATCACATACAGTCCTTCCCAAGCTTGTTTTCTCCTGCTCTGGAGGGTAGGACTTGAATCAATGGCTTCAAGTTACAAGAAAGGAGATTCCAACTAAATGTGAGGAAGAACATTCTGACAGTAAGAGCTGTTCGACAGTGGAATGGTCTCCTTTGGCAGGTTGTGGACTCTCCTTCCTTGGAGGTTTAGAAACAGATGTTGGATGACCATCTGTCAGCTGAGATTCCTGCATTGCAGGGGGTTGGACTAGATGATTCTCGGGCTCCCTTCCAATGCTACAATTCTACGATTCTATGATTCTAACCCAGACATAGGCAAACTCAGCCCTCCAGATGTTTTGCGACTACAACTCCCATGATCCCTAGTTAACAGGACCAGTGGTCAGGGATGATGGGAGTTGTAGTCCCAAAACATCTGGAGGGCTGAGTTTGCCTATGCCTGTTCTAACCCAAACGAAACACAGTGAGCTACTTTCTCCTATAGCCTTGCCTCGCCGTTTGAGAACCCTTCTTTTTTTCCCAGATTGGTGTCCGCAACATTTCATTGCAGCTGCAATAATAACATCATTTGTGGTGGATTTATACCAGAGTACCCACACACCATTCTGCTTTATTCATTGTTTTGTGATGTCCCCCCCAAGATAGCCACATTATGGATATCTGATGGGGCACTCTGGCACTATGGTACAAAAAAGGCAGGACAACCCCTCCCTCCAAATATTTCTGGTATGAAAAGTTACCGGATTTCAGCAGGAAGCTACAGGAACATTCAGCAGTTGGAAATGAAGCAGTATGTCAACCCTGAAACTTTTGCAGGTGCAAGCAATATTAAAAGCAGGATCACATATAATCGCCCCAATGCCAACATGAGCACAAATCATCATGAATGCACAATAAAAAAGGATGTCTGGTGGGGCCCATAATTGTTTTCTTTGAAGGATGTGTGCCCTCCTCTCTCCAGCATTGGAGCACATATCCCACATCTCTTTCAGGACCTAAACTTCCCCCTCCCACTCATGACAAAGGTACTATTGTTGCAGCAAGGCTGCCCTCTCCCATTATGCTTTATGGGTTTCTTGCTCTCCCTGGAAGATTGAGGGTGCATGAGCACATTGCTAAGGGAACATTGATCCCATTGCTCAAAAATAAATGAATAAATAAAGATTGGTACGAGTCCAAAAAAATTCACATTTTCCAGCTCGTTTCCACAGTCACATAGAAAAGTAACTGAATAAATAATAGCTTTCGTATTACATTGCATTTTGAGGTGCATAATTTAATATTTGGTATGCATGAGGAACTCCAGCTTGTTTTACTGTTGCATTTGAAGTTCATTGTTTTCTTTTCTTTTTGGATGGATAAACAATTACAAAATCTAATCAGAATAACTGATTGCTACAGGTCATCAAAAAATAACAATAATATAAAGTCCACAGAGTCTAATAAAAAGCGGAAATATTGCTGCGTAAAATAATGAAACACTTTGTGTGACCAAAATCCACAAATAAATGGCAAATACACGCTATGCTGTCTCATTGCTAGCTGGCTTGAAAAACAAAACTAAAAAAACCCACACCAAATACATAATTAAAATGCACACTTCGTCAAATTTAACAGCACGGTCTGGTGAGATTTTCAAGCTGAGCAAATAATAGAAAACCATTAAGCAATACAACTACTTGTTTAAAACACACACACACACACACACACCCCTAACTACATCTCTGAAAGTGACAGAGTGCAGGCCTGAATGAACCATTATGTAAAGCATGCTATAACTTTGGGTAATTGTACTTGGGTGGTTAGTGGAACCATTACGTCTGAGATAAATATTTTTAGACCCACACTATTCTTGTGATTCTAATTGGCTTTAAACTGTTTATAAACATTGTGTTATAAATTGGTGTGACCCACTCTGGGACCTTATGGGGAATGGACGGTCAGAAATTGAATTGATGATGGCGGTGAATTAGGAAATGTAGGAGCTAGGATTTAGATGTCATAGGTGCTCCAAAGAAAGTCAAGAGGCAATGGGAAAGGTAGATTCACAGCTTAGCCAAGCTGGGCACAGTTGCTTTGTGGATATGAAAGATCAGAAATATGTACTGGAACATTTCAAGTTCCCTTGTTCTAGGGAAGCCCACTCTGCAGATTGCTGCACTTGGTTTGCTCATGGTTTCCTCCTTTACATCTCCCCCCAGTTTGGACTTCAACATATATGTCAGGGGACCAGCATCCGTATCAACAGCTGAGATGCAACTGGAGAATACTGATTGCTTTCTGGAAAGAACAGCTGTTTCCTCCTGCAAGTATGAAAGTGGTGTGTGGCTATCGGTACCAGCAGAGGAAGGGATGTGGATCAATCAAAGGGAGGTGGACAGAGAAAGGTTCAGAGAAGAATGACAATCTCTTCTCATCCATCTATCATTGAGTGTTCTTCCTTTAGAATTTTTGGATCATTATCTGGGCTTATTATTATTACAGATACATTGAGGGGATTATAATAATGTGACACACAGAGAGAAACACATTTCTCACACTTTCTCCAAAAGGATCTACCCATGCTTAGTTTACAGTCAGCTTCTCTTTTCTGAGCCTCCCTCCATGTGCTGTGAAATCAGTCAGTCTAAAAGTCATTCTCGGCACCAGTGCAGCTAAAGACAAGTCATCAATCTTCACAGAGCTACTGTAGGCTTCCTTCTTCTGCATTCATCCAAATGTCACGGTAAAGCTCTGTGGTGATGCCGTCCATGTCAACCCCAGTTTTGTTTTGCTTTGAAAAATATAATTATGGAAAACTCACCAGTGCAACACAGCAAGGAGGCATCTGAGGATATGCCACCTCCTCCATTGTGAGATCTCCATTGACTAGTCTTTCTGGCAAGAAGGGAGAATGACCTCCAAGTAAAACTGACCAAAATTGATTTCCAAATGAGCTGATTGGGGAGAGTGGAAATATGATATTGGAGGCAGGCAACTGTTTGGTAGCACTGGAAGTTGGTTCACAGATGGTGTGCATGGGTTGGCCTTCCCCCTGAAAGTGTGTGTGGTATGCAGTTTAGGAGGGCTAGATTCAGTGCTGAATGAGGAAACTCAGGTGTTAGCAGTGACCAGGAGAGTTAAATATAGCTCTAAATAGAAGATATCATTTCAGATGTTTCTGATGAGTAGAATTGTTGATGGAACTGCATGCCCCATAGATCTTCATGCCCAAGATGTGACCAAAGTGTTGAAGGTTTAATGGAGACCCTCAAAGTGAGGTGTTTCAAACCTTGAAAAAAAATTGTGGTGAAGGCAGCATGAAGCTCATTTGGAAATGGGGAGGCTCCAGATCACATCACACTCCCAATTCTATAACCAGGAGCACACCAGCATACACAATTGCACCAATTTATTTTCTAGAAACAGTCCCTAGTTCACAGGTAGTCAATATGGTATCCTCCAGATTTTATTGGGCTACAAATCCCATCACCCCTGACCATTGCCCATACTGGTCAGGGAATTGGGAAGTTACAGTCTAGAGCAAATGAAGAACATCATTTCCTCTATTTTTTTCGGTAGATCATTATCCTTATCCCCCACCACACACTTTTGATGATTCCTTCTTAAACTTCTGCTACTACAAATTCCTAAGGCTGCTATTCTTCAATGTTCAGCCCAGCTCCTTTTCAGCTTTTAACACTAGCTCTTTCCAGGTGTTACCTTTCATGTGTCCTCACCCTATCACCATACCTGATGGCCAACACTCACTGATGTCCATGCATACATACTGAACATCTGCAGCAGGGAGCTTGTTTTATCTGTGGAGGCTTCCTGCAAAGTTCCAAATTGTATTGGGAGCCTCCACATTGAGATAAGACCACCTACTTCAAACATTACTCCATCAGCGCATGGGGTGTGTGTGTCAGGATGAGTTGTCAGGAATGTGATGGAGAGGTGGGACTAGCAAGCACCTCCTCTATGGAGAATACTGTACATGAGAGGGGGACACCTGAAAGGACTTCTGTAGTGGTATCATCTCAGAATGGTGAATCGAAACATCTTCTATCTTGTACATATGTAGCTTGTATGCTGATCTAGAGCAACATGGCACCCCTTTAGTAGATGATTGACCCAAAGAACAAAGATCCTTCCTGCAGAATAATTCTATGGATCCATGTATACAATAAATTGGACTTTGTGGGATGTTGGGGTTTAGGAGGTCCTGATGCATGGATTTAGTGAACTGTGTGCACTGCCTCCATAGAGTCATGGATATATGCCATCTGTCTCTCTCTCTAGCTCTCTATCATCTATCTATCATCTATCACAGTGATGGGCAACCTTTTGAGCTTGGTGTGTCAAAATTCGCCAAAAAAACGAGCATAACTTGGGTGGTGTGTCACTTTGAGAAAAAAACCATAATTTCACGATATTTATAGTTTAAATAATAAAAATATATAATTGTAATATATAACTGTATTTAATAAACCAAAAACTTATTATTTAACCAAACCAAACCAAAAAAACCTTATTTATCACAAAGTGCCCAGAGTTGTTGAGCTTTTTGGGTGGAGCTGCTGACCAAAGTTTTGGAGGTTTTTTTGGTGCAAAAGTTACTTTGCTTTTTGGGGGGGGGAAAGAGAACAGAAATAAATGATGAATAATTCCTTCGCTGGAACTAACACGCAGCACTGACATAGCCTGCCAAAGCGCCAGAAAAAACAGCACAGAAAGGGTTAAAAACCAATCTCTGGCTACCAGCAACAACAACAACAAAAGGACCCGGGTTTTAACAGTGGAGACAAGCTGTAGCATGAGGAGGAGCAGGAGAACAAATGGGGGGGGGACAACAACAACAGCGCAAACGGGCTGATGGGGCGCGTGCCAGCAGTGAGGGCTCTGTGTGGCACGTCTGACACACGTGTCATAGGTTCGCCATCACTGATCTATCATCTACCCATCTATTTGTCTATCTGTCTCATCACATAGAGAGCTGCTGGGCTGGACTATTGGTCCGTCAAGCAAAGCATTGTCTACACCTTGAGATGCCAGGGATTGAAACCGAGACTTTTTTGCATGAACACAGATTATCCATCACTGAGCTATAACCCTGTCTGCCTGTCCAACACATGCTATTAGTGACTAGGCTGCATCTGGCCCTTATGCAGGCCATGCTCACTGCTAGTGCCAGAAAACTGAAGCAAGCCTGACATTTGTCCAAAAGACTCCACTTTCAGACCTTCCATGTTTCCCTGTTTTCCAGGGACAGTCCCAGATTTAGAGAAGCCCTTCTGGAATGTCCCACTTTTCCTATTTTCATCAGAGAAATGTCGGAGGGTGTGAAGTAGGACACCCCTATTTTGATTGGAGAAATGTTGGAGGGTGTGTTTGTTTATTGCACCTGCTGAAGTCAACATCCTGGTGCCCAGAAGAACTAGACAAAATAATTTGTTAGAAAATGGAACAAGTGCATTTCAAGCATATTTCATCTTCTTGATGATTTTGCCTTAGACTATCTGAAGATTGTCAATGCATTTAACTCACTGAACTGTTAACATCCTCACAGCTTGCTTCTTTTGCTGTGGGATCTGAAACACCAGCAGTATAAGGAGCTAACTGAAGCAGCCAGGAGTCCTGAAAGATGGTGGTGCAATTAATTGAAGTATCCAGAATTGATGAGCGCTGTCAAGGCCCCACTATGAAGGAAGCTACCAAGGGAGCTTAATAAAGTGACTCGGAGAGATCAGGGATATTGCAAGATCTAAGGGAAATTGCCAGGAGCACCAGAAAACAATGGGCGAGCATGTGGAAGAGCAGAGCAGACCTGCTGTGCTCAATTATGCATTCAAGAGTGATTAGGGTGCTGGAAAGATAAAGAAAACAGTGCAAATATCCATCACTACTCATCAATGATGAAGCCAACTTGAACTCATGAAGATAAATCACAGAATGTGCATAAAGTGTGGAAGAAATAATATATTCTAACCAACATTTTTCCAAAGTGTGTGTGTGTGTGTGTGTGTGTGTGAGAGAGAGAGAGAGAGAGAGAGAGAGAGAGAGAGAGAGAGAGAGAGAGAGAGATTCGGTCTTTGTTACAGATTCGTTTGTTGGTCCCGTTTCTGACATATAAAGGGATACTCTTAACATCAGTTTGCTTGTTTTTAAAACTACTGTTTATTATGTATACAGTCATACCTCGGTTTAAGTACGCCTCGGTTTGAGTACTTTCAGTTTAAGTACTCCGTGGACCCGTCTGGAACGGATTAATCCACTTTCCATTACTTTCAATGGGAAAGTTCGCTTCAGGTTAAGTACGCTTCAGATTAAGTACAGACTTCCAGAACCAATTACACTCATACTTCGAGTTAAGTATGCTTCAGGTTGAGTACTCCGTGGACCCCTCTGGAATTGATTAATCCACTTTCCATTACTTTCAATAGGAAAGTTCGCTTCAGGTTAAGTATGCTTCAGGTTAAGTACTCTGCGGACCGTCTGGAATGGATTAATCCACTTTCCATTACTTTCAATGGGAAAGTTCGCTTCAGGTTAAGTACGCTTCAGGTTAAGTACAGGCTTCCAGAACCAATTGTGTACTTAAACCGAGGTACCACTGTATAGTGTAATCAGCATACATTGTGTTTTATAGAGTTTCAGATACAAAAAAATAATATTATCGTCTCCAAGGAGCTTACAATTAACTTCTTCTTTTTTCACAGTGTGAGAATGATTGGCGACATTGAAACAACTAGTTATCATATATGGTATGGAAGAGTCTAAAGATTTCTAATACCCAGTACAATTTTCTAGAAAAAGAGGTGCCGGAACTCTCCATGGACACCTCCCTTGTTCTCTTACAATGGCAACAGAGCCCACCTGAGAGGTGCTGGAATTGAGTTCCAGCAAGTTCTGGTTGAAAAAAGTCCTGATGGTGCTTCATGTGTATGGTCTAGGTGTAACCACTGTTTACTACTATGTAGGGGGCAATGTAAAAGAAAGGCTACATTGTAGATCTACTTCTGTGTCAATCTTTCAATGAAAGGTAAAAATAGGATGTCATTTTACACATATGCACCCTGAAAAATGTGACACATGAATATTTGTTGACTAAGTCCAGGGACTCAGCTACATTCGTAAAGATAAGGCGCTTGACATGTGTTATAACACTGTGACAGATGGCGCTGTGGAGTACCGTATTTCGCCAACAGGAATTCCCTGTATGGCATTTACAATGCGTTTAACTGATTCACATTTTTGATGCGCCTAGATCCACCCCAGGTGTTGAATTAATAGCAAGGATGTGTTGTTCACAGTGTATAATCAAGCAGCTTTAAAATGGACCGTCTTTTAACATCGACTCTATGGTTTCATAATAATGAATGTATCACTTCCAGTCTCTGCCAACAGCTAGGGCTCAGGTAAGACATGTGCATTCAACCTCTTTCGAAAGGCTGCTTTCCAACACTCTTTCCTCTTGACTAATCAGAGCCCTGCTTTGTAGTTACTGTTCTCTTGGCATAGCATCAGCTCCAATTTCAAGCTCTTCAGCAATTTCTGTGCTTCCACTCCATCATCCTTGACAGCAATTGAAGGCCTACAGTGTGTGTGTGTGTGTGTGTGTGTGTGTGCCAGACACCGCAAATGAGAATCTGTTACCAGCGTTCTTACCTCAAAGGCAAGCTGGTGTATTTTGTTTTCACGGAAACAATTGACACCTTGAGCCCTACTCAGCCATTATTAAAAGGAAACGTATTGGACATGTGCAGAGGCTCCCTCTGCTCCCAACCTTCCCATGATAAGGCTCCCCCAACTCAGGATGGCTTGTAAGCATATTCAACATGCGCTTACAATGTGGTTTGCTTTCATAACACCTGAATAGATCCTTTGTGTGGTACTTGCCTCATGCAGCCACTTTTTTCCTCAGGTGGGAGCGGCATGGTTGAAAAAAAAGCAACTGGTATCTGGATATTGCTGCAAAAGGGAGAGGGGCATAATTTGGGCACTGCTTTAGACAGAGTGTCTTGGTGTTTCTAGTAAAGTTGTGGGAATTGCCTGAATGTGAAGGGCTTAGAAGGGTGTAAAGGGGTGTGGCATCCATGCAAGCCCAGTGTTCCTGCATGTGTGTGACAGGCTCCTCTCAGACCTTCAGGTATTGCGCATAAAGCAAGTTCTATATAAATGCTACTTAACCTACTTGATGTCATGGCCTTGAGAGGAGGAGGAGAAGCCTACAGAGTCTGGGGCTCCTGTACCACCAACTGGGGAATCTAACATGATGTTGATGTGGGTAGACATAGCTCAACACTATGATTCTATGTTTTTTAGTCAACAGAGCCCATGGAGCATGGACCCAGGGGCCTGGAGCTTGAATGGGGATCCTCACAGATGCTATCCCTGGAGCCTGACTCATCAGAGAAACCAAGTGTTCCTGAGCTACCACAAATGTCCAACAACACAGCAGGCACAAGACCACAGAAGGGTGACAAAGTGACAGGGGGGGTTGGCCCTTCAAGAGACGCATTCTTTAGGTCAAGGGCTGGAGTTTGGGAATGGTGAGCAGGAGAACAAAGCCTCACCTGTGACCTTTGTTGGAGCACTCAGTACTGTCAACAATCATCAACTTGTCTTGGTGCCAGAGTGGTTTGGTAAAGGTAAAAGGTAAAGGACCCCTGGATGGTCAAGTCCAGTCAAATTTAACTATGGCGTGCGGCACTCATCTCGCTTCAGGCCAAGGGAACCGGCGTTTATCCACAGACAGCTTTCTGGGTTGTCAGGGTTTGTTGTGACTACTCTTGAGTAACGACCGTCCACATGCTTGTCTTTCAGACGTTTTTATTGGTGCGCATTATTTACAGTGTAACGGATTGCTCATTTCATGTCTACCCGCTCGAGTCAGATTCCTGCACTAAACTCTTCTGCGTTTTCTTTTTTTAAAAAATATATTTTTTAAAAATTAATTTTCCAATTAATACCAATTATATCACATTCATTATTTCAAATTATACACATATATATATCAATCAAACCGAATGTTATGCCAAATCTTCTAAAGAATTTTTTATTTGGGTTCCCATGCTTCAAGAAATTGGGGATTCCTCGCAACCGTCCACTGCCGTCTTTTTTCTAAAGTTCAAATCGTCCTCCAAGTTCATAATAATCCAGATCTTCCCCTTACAGTCACATAGATGTTTTCCACTTTCAACCGATTGTTTCCCAGCTGCTGAGATAAATATCAAACAAGGTTTCACAAATGTTCTTTCTCCTGTGTGGGTTAATCAGTCCAGCCTCCCCATAAATCTTCTTAGTCTGGAGCTCCCTGTTGCGTCGAAGCAGCGCCATCTTAAAAAGCTCAAATCACTTTCGTTTTCTCTCATAGCCATGAAGATTAACGATCTTTATAGAATTTACAGCTTTTCCAGGCAGAAGACCCAAACATCAAACCATAAACTCTTGGTAAATTAATGGATCTCCTTGCCCTATAGCTGAACTTAGCTTCAGGTCGCTGCTCCAATTCAAAGTGCGTCACAGCTCATAAATCCTCCGAACGCGTCCAGGACTCCTTCCGTCCGACCTGGGGGGGGGGGGCTTTTCTCATCGGCAACTCCACATCTTTAAAAAATATGCTCAGTAACAACAGTTTATAAAGTTCAACTCACACAGTCTTTTGCTTCTCTTTTACTCCAAACAAGCCAGGACATCGCGTCTGGGAAGGTACGAAGTAACTCATATGAAGAAAAATAAAAAAAACTCAATTCCCTTATCGCTCCGTCCCCATCAATCCTTCTTCCAGATGATATACAGCCTTTGACTCCTCTCCCTCAGCAGCATAAATTTCTCAGCAGTAAACAGCGCTTCTTCCCCTCCTTCTGAAGTATGTCCATAATTTTAAGCCTAATTATCTTCTTTAACCATGGAAATCCCCGCCATGCAGATTAGCGTCCGGGAGTCCTGGCCCTCGTAAGTGCTTTTCAGCCCAAGCTCCCCCCACTCCATAAACAGTCGGAGTGGGTCTGGGGGCATCGCGGGCCAGCGGCCCCTCTCCGTAACCCCCGGAGAGGGTAGGGGGTTGCCATT
Organism: Zootoca vivipara; assembly: GCF_963506605.1. Lineage (NCBI taxonomy): Eukaryota > Metazoa > Chordata > Lepidosauria > Squamata > Lacertidae > Zootoca > Zootoca vivipara. The sequence continues at coordinate 25,011,666 of NC_083285.1, read as the reverse complement.
TACTCCCCTAGCAACCGCCAAATTCCTTACGAAGGTCAGAGGGATGGAAAACAGGTCCGCCATTCCTGCCGGCGGAAACCGGAACCATCTCTTCTGCGTTTTCGACCAGCATAAAAGCTTCGGAACTGAGGAGCGCCTCCCTTTCCTTCTCTTTCTCAGTTCTGCCGTCGGAGGTATGGGTCTTCTGTCTGCCCTATTCCTGTCCACTCTTTCCGCCTCTCTCTCTCCCTGCCTATGGAGCAGGGGCTCTCCAGTGCTGCCAGAGCCTTGGCACTCCTTCTCCGTTTCCTGATTCACCCCTTCAGACCCCTTGCTCTCATGACTGCTTGGAGATGGGCTGCTTCTGATGGGGGGGGTTCCCTATAATCCCTCCCCCTTACATGGGTCATGTGGCCAGCATGACTAAACCGCTTCTGGAGCAACGGAACACTTCAACGGAAGCCAGAGCGCACGGAAACGCCGCTTACCTTCCCTCCACATGGACATGGGTCAGCAAACTTAGGCCACATTCACACCATACATTTAAAGCAGTATCATACCACTTTAAAGAAAGGCGGTTTCCCCCAAATAATCCTGGGAACTGCAGTTTGTTAAGGGTGCTGAGAGTTGTTAAGAGACTTCTATTCCCCTCGCAGAGCCACAGTTTCAAGAGTGGTTTAAGAAATAATCAAACTCTGGGAACTGTAGCTCCGTGAGGGGAATAGAGGTCTCCTAACAGCTCTTAACGAACAGCAGCTTCCAGAATTCTTTGGGGGAAGCCATGACTTTTCAAAGCCATGCCACAGTGCTTTAGAGATACAGTTTGAATGCAGGCTTAGAGCCCTATGCACAGTCCGGAACCCTGGTTGCAGACAGGCTTAAAGTGTGTTCAGTCAAACCTTTGTGCTCAGACAGGAGGCCCACATGCAAGGGCGTTGGTAGAGAGGCTGGAGTGTACCCTCTACTGCCCTACAAACTTCCAACACTCACATGTTCAGGCTGAAGATGACCGTAGATGAACCAGGGTTTGCACCAATGACTTCCCAAAAAATACTTGTGATACTTTAATTGCCCCGCAAACAAGATAATGAAAATTTTGTTTTTTCATATAATAGTAGAGTTGGAAGGGACCATGAGGGTCAGTAAATTCAACCCCCTGCAATGCAGGAATCTTTTGCTCAACGTGGGACTCGAACTCATGACCCTATGATTAAGAGTCTCATGCTCTACTGACTAAGCTATTTTCATCTCAAAAGGAAAAGAATCCCATTGAGGTTTATACTATATAAAATGCATTATCTGACAGTTTGGGGATATTTCCAAGAAACAAAACACAACCAAGAACTAAAGCAATTTTTTTCATTGTAAATTAAATATCAAGAGAATGAAATGTATCTTGCAAAAGCAAAAGAAGCAATTATTCTCAACAAACTGGATCTAAAATGCAGAATGCTATCCTTTTTTCTTAAAAAAAACCCCTCATGACTGCCTTTTTTTAAAAAAGTCTTTCAACGTATAACACATTGCTTTGTGTGTTAATTGACTTTATTAAAATTAGCATTTTAAAATTTCTAATTTTCTCTCTCATCTGTGAAATATCACTCATTTCCTCTCATATCATATTCTGTAATTAAATTTTCATAGTATCTAATTTTACTTGTTTATCATTTTTTGTCTGAAATACTGCCTGTTTTTACCAGAAATGCTGAATAGTTACTAATATGTTGACCAAACACACACACACACACCCCTCTATTCATTTTAAACTTGTAATCATGATTTTCTGCAAATGCCATGTACCTAAATGAACAGAGAGATAATTATTTTCTGTTGCTGCCTAAGGGCCAAATTAGATGTTACACAGGAGATGTGTGAGCAATGGTTTAGTTTTTAATGAAAAGCAGAAGCAGGAGGTTGCCAATCTAGGAGAAATAACTTTGGGGAGAAAGGTTGCTTGGACTTTATTGCTCCTGTCAGTTCTGTGGCCAAATATGACCACACCCAGCTACTTTTCTACCTATGGGAGAAAGGGGAGGGCAATTGGATCTCTGCAGCTTTTCCCAACAGAGAGAAAACACAACGACAAATGTGAACAAACAAAAGACAGGGTTAATCAGCTCCTTCCCATACCATACAGTTGCTCGAACTAACATCCTCCTATGGCTGATTTTCATTTTAAAATAAAATAAAAGTAAAGCAAGAGGAGCATATTCATGTTCTAATTTTGTATACCTTGTTGGCCATATGAAGGTTATATTCATAAAAGTAAAACTCAGGTAGTTTGTATACTGCTTTGGCAAAGATATTGGGAGTAAATTTCATTCTACTCTCTAAATTATTAGTGCAATCTTTGAGACATTCCTTAGTCTGTGATTAATCACATGATGGTAATTAGTGTCGCTTTGAACAAAATAGTTCACAAGATTTCTCTAGAGAAATAGAAAGTGTTGCTCTCTTTTCCACTAAGCAATCTACCTTTGACTTTAATATTTTATATCTCTTTCTATTGATGCTGAGAAGAAAGGTAATTACATTTTGTGGAGTGTTTTATTCAGCCTGTCTTTGCCGATGCCCAAAGTGTTGCTTGGCCTCTCACAAAAGGTTTATGCTTGCCTAATGAAATTTTGACTTTCTCTTGAATAGCTCATGAACTATTCCTCATATCATGAACTGATTTTGAGACTCTGTTTATAGTCCTATGTTCAGGAATGAACCAAAGATGGCATTGGCTAAAATATTGAATATCATTAGCACAACAATTATGGAAAAAATCCACCTTCTAATACAGTCGTACCTCGGGTTACGAACACCTCGGGTTACGAACAACTCGGGTTACGAACTGCGCAAACCCGAAAGTATTTTCTGCTGCACGAACGTTCTGTGCGCGCGCGGTTTGTGCATGCGCAAAGTGCGAAAATAGCGTTTTGCGCATGCGCAAAATGGCGGTTCGGGTTACGAACTTTTCGGGTTACGAACTGCGACCCGGAACGGATTGTGTTCGTAACCCGAGGTACTACTGTATGTCTAAAGCGAATTTTCTATATTGTCTTTGCTATATCAGCATTAACTAGTATAAACACCGACAACTGGGAAAGGCTGGCCTGCGAGCACTCAAGTTGGAGAACAGCCTTTACCAAAGGTGTCATGAGTTTTGAAGACGCTCGAATTCAGGACGAAAAGGAGAAACACGCTAAGAGGAAGGCACACTTGGCAAACCCTCACCACAATCAACTCCCAACCGGAACACTGTGGAAGGATGTGTGGATCCAGAATTGGCCTCCACAATCACTTACGGACTTACTTTAAAAACTGTGTTTATGGAAGACAATCTTACTCGGCTATGAGTGATCGCCAGAGAAGAAGACGAATTAACTAATTCTGGCATAGATTTGCAGGCCAGCAGGCAATTTGTTTGTGTGCCAGATCTGGCCCAGTAGAGCACTCCTCATACAGGCAATCATTGCTAATGTGGGTAGGAAATATTTGACCGTAAATATTTGACAATGTATTGCACCCAACACGAGCATTGGGCTAGATGTAATTCATACTCAACGTCCAAAACATGTGTGATTTAAATGGGCTGTACTATACCGCTGATCAAGCAGCTTGTGTTTTATTTTATTACTAAAACAAAAGTTTCTGGATTAATTGTTTTTAAATGAAATACTCTTGGCTGGGGGAGGAAAACCAGAGCACACAGGTCTTCAGGGAACCAGGCCTAACACAAGCAGCCATATATTTAAAAAAAACCAGACTCATAAGGATACAACAGGTAAATGAGTTACATTGGATAACAGTGAATTCCCCTTGGTTTGGGTGCATGATAAGCAGAGGAGCCATCACAGACCTCTAATCAAGTGCTCACACGGTGTAGCTGCCTGCTATTGGCAAGGCTATGACAAAAGTTATTTACAATGGCAAAAATCAATTCTCTGAAAAGTTGGGTCACACATTGTTTTCTGGATCAAGACCTCCAGATCCAAAGACTTTTTCTCCAGGACAATTGAGGCAGCAGCTTCTTCTTGAGTGTTCTCATACACAACATTTAGTTTACTTACATTAGAAAATGGACATCACAATTCACACTACATGCCAAGATTGCTGTACAACACACACACACACCACATCTCGGTTAGGACAGGTGTGTCTGTTTTTTTCATGTTGTTCATAATATCAGTTACAAAAATAGTAGAAGTATAAGAAAACTAAACAACCATTTTACAAAAAGGTACAAGGCCATAATTTATCTTGGAAATATTGTTCCAAAACGTAATAAATAAAGGCTATCTTTGAACAAACATCACCCCCCCGCCGCCGCCCTAATAGCTTCTTTAAAAATATGTCTGTTTGGTTCAAAACAGCATCTCAGATTTTTCTGACCCATTCAAAAACTGATGATACATCGGATTCCACCTCTCCACGCATACAGTAAGTATGAACACATATTTTGCCAACCAGTAATAAAATCAATGCCATATCAGCTCAACCGGACAAAATAGGGTAACTATTGAGCTCATAACCAAAATCTCATGCCAAAATTTTTGAATAATAATACAGAGCTACTGCCATAAAAGAGTTAATTTTTAAGCACAGCTCCCTAATAAATGTCCTTTTTCTCTTGGAGGAATATGGTCAAGACATTTTGGGATGGTGATGCCAGCAATATCTGGGGCTTTCTCTTGTTCTCTTCCTATGGTTTCCCAGTAAGAATATATATATATATTAATTACTGAGTTTCCCAATTGCCAACAAGACTAGTGCAGTTCTCTGGGTCCTTCCTCGGATGGAAGACTGATGAGGAGATTTTGGTTGTTTATGATAAGAATCTGCTCGTGGGGATTTGGAAATATTTCATGGGAGGCATTGTTTGGGTTGAAAATAAATCACCGAATGTAAATGTTTATTATTATGTATGTGCTTCATTAATTATTCAAGATGCTTAGAGCTTGGGTAAAGTGTTTGATAAATTGGAATACATACATATAAATAACCCGAGTTCTCCCTCCCACTTTTTCTTTCCTTAAGCTGCGGATTCAGCGCCATGCATCAGGCAGATCCAACACTTCAGAGCTTGCACTTCAGCCTTCAGAAAGAAATCTTAATGCACTCTTACTGCGCTAGGAATGTGGTAGGGGGCCTCCTGCAGAGTCAAAGAACTAACTCCTATATTGAAGCTGCATGGAACAATATTTTGCACGCTTCATAAGACCGGTTTCCTTTTACCAGGGAAACTACAACAGATGAATTGATATACAGTAAGCAGTGTTGATGCTAGACTGCATTGTCTTTTTTTAAAAAACAGGATTTTGGCTGAGCAAGGAATTGGACGTACATAAATGTAATGCTGATGACCGGTGCTATTTTGCTAGAAAAAGAGGTTCCAGAATTCACCATGAACACCTACCTCGTTCTCTTGGAATGGCAAAGCAGGTTCTCCTTCATGGAGAGCCTGGGTTGCGGTGGGGGCTAACAGGACACCCTCCCTTCTGTTGGGTGGGATTGACTAGATGGCCAGGGCGACAGTTGGTGGATTCATGTCATGGGGAAGATTTGGAGGTTGCAATTTGGGGACAACCCGCTGGTTTTATATTCCTTGCTCGCAGCCTGGGCTTTCTCTTTCTCTTTGCTGTGAGCTTCGGCTCACCCGCCCACCCTCCTCTTTAATTAGGCTGTTGCGTTTGACCTTGCTGTGCCTGTCATGGGATCGTCTGCTCTTGAGGCAGGGGCCTGGTAGGAATTTTTCCATTTGGCTGATGGGCTGGTGCCACTTGGTTTTCGCCTAGTGCGTAGCAATTCGTCACAACTTGTAAGGTTGCGGATAGGCATTGGTTCATAAATTGATTGGTGGAGGGATCATGATTGGTTGTGCCGGTCCCTCCAATGCTGTTGGTTGGTGGAAGGGCCAGAATTGGTTGTTGGTTGTGCCGGCCCCTCCAATGCTGCTGCTGCAAGGGTGAATTCCGTTAACAGAATCCAGGGGCTCAACATGCTTTAGTCTGTACCCGACAAGGGGCTAGGGTCAAGCAAGAGCCCCTGGGAACATTTGGCAGAGAGGCAAAGGGCCAGCCTTCCGGCTCCATTCTCTCCCCAAAATGCTTTCCCCGCACTGACTTCAGGAAGCGTGGAAGTCAGTTAGTTCTTAGAGACAGATGTATGTATGTGTATGTATGGAACCAATGCCTAAGCAACCACTCACATTTTTTGTATTTAAATAAATTTGTGACCAAAATTATGCCAAAAACTTTAAACTTAATTTATGTGTAAAGTGTGATTTATTGGGGGGTGTCCTGGGGACCTTGATGGAGCCCACTTGAAAGGTGCAGGAACCGAGTTCCGGGTGAAAAAAAGCCTTGCTGATAACATTTGTTTGCCCTTATACTGCTGGCTGAAATGTTACACAACTCATCCTTTTCTCCTTGGTCTCCCTAGCAAGGCTGGTGACAGGCCTTGCTACGCCTCAGACTTGGGCATGGTGTTTTGATGATTTTTATGACATCATTGATCGGAGACAACACATGAGGTTTGTGCTGAAGAAGCCATCTTTCTCTGAGCCTGTAGGTATCAACAAAATTCATGTTCAGGCTGCTGATGTTGTAAGCACACATTGGAATGCCAAATCTTTCTGAACTGAGAATAAGATATCTGAGATCTATTAGATTCTTTGTTGACAATCAACAAATAATTCATTTGAGCCTAATTTATCTCTGGACTATGACCCCCCTACACAAAATGTTCACAGTTACCCATTTTAACAGGTGTGTGTTTGCTTGTGTGTGTGTTTATCACCCAATATATAATGGTTATAGAAATAAAAGTAAAAGTTGATGGATGGGAGGAAGCTTGTACCAATAGCCATTCAGGTTACTGAACTGGTGAATTCAGAATTATTTTATAAAGTCTTCCGTGGAACTTTCTACACCACCAGCTGAGGAAAAACCAATGCTTTATAATTTTTTTCTTTTCTTTTTCAAATATGGCACAATGGGAATACAATTGGGAAAACACAAACCTTGGACTGTTTCTCTACCTTTCTTTTCTCTTTCATTAAATTTGTTAACCACACAACAGGCTCCCTTCCCTTTGTTCCATGCAGACTGGGGGGAAAGTTGAAGGAAGGGGAAAAACAGGGAAGAAACTACTCCATAAGACCATTTGGTTCTTGAACAACTTCTGGTCTGCAAGAGCAGCTATATGGAACATGAATTTTTTTAAAAAATACCATCGAGTATTTGAAGTTCATTTTCTTTTTTCCTTGAGCACTTGTTGACTTAGTAAGGTTTCCCAAGGTATGCTTTCAGATGGGATTACTCCAGCTTTCATAACACCATTTACAAATAATGTACCAGTAAGGGGGAATCATATAATCTGCTGCAACCACCAAGATAAAAGTAAATACAATTTTCCAGAGGCTATTGCTGTTAAGTTACAAAGTGGTTTCACAGAAAAGCACATGTTATCACAGCAATTGCTCGTATTGATTCTACAATTTAGCCGAACATTTTCTTAAAAGAATACCAGTGAGCACCAGTAATTTAAATGATCTGGGTATCACCCCAAATTATATAAATTGGGGGGAAACCCCACATATTTTCATGCATTTATGTGTTAGTAAAGTCTAGTTAGTAAATAATTTGGGAACCATTGGTGGACATTCCATAATACATTCAGATGATCATCAGTAATAATAATGATCATCCATGACGACAATGATGATTTTAATTGTTATGTTAATAATAAAGTTAAATGAACAAAGCTATCCACCACATAGATCCACAAATAGGTTTGTGGTGGATGGCAGCAGAAACTGAATGATGCATGTATCTTTAAGAAAAAATGTTTATCTTGAGAACGCTTAACTTTCCCCCTGCTCCCACCAATTGATCTGTGCTTCAAAGCTGACCTTTCATTAAAGGATTCATAAACCCATCCCAGGGCATGCATCTCCCAACCCATACATCCCCAGACTTGAAAGCAGTTTTTAAAGCACATGTAACACTGTGTTGCACACATAGTAGTGCCCATTCAAAAAAAAATTTTTTTTTTTGCTATAATTATGTTCCATTGAAATCAATTAAACTTAGGTGGAGAGAGTCTCTTCCTTAAAATACCCTCCTTTAAATACCTGGAAGTCCATCTTAGTGAAGACCTAACTTGGAAGGTCAATACAGCCCAGGTGGTTAGGAAGGGCCAACAGAGACTTCATTTCCTTAGGGTCTTGCGAAAGAACAAGGTTGGACAGCAACTGATGATTTTCTTCTATCGGTCCACGATAGAAAGTGTTCTCTCATGCTGCATTACGGTGTGGTATGCTGGTTTGACAGCCATGGACAGAGAGTCCCTATGGAGGGTGGTGAAGACAGCACATGATATCGTGGTCTGTCCCCTGTTATCATAGAATCATAGAATCATAGAGTTGGAAGAGACCACAAAGGCCATCCATTCCAACCCCCTGCCGGGCAGGAAACACCATCAAAGCATTCTTGACATATGCCTGTCAAGCCTCTGCTTAAAGACTTCCAAAGAAGGAGACTCCACCACACTCCCTGGTAGCAAATTCCACTGCTGAACAGCTCTTACTGTCAGGAAGTTCTTCCTAATGTTTAGGTGGAATCTTCTTTCGTGTAGTTTGAATCCATTGCTCCGTGTCCGCTTCTCCGGAGCAGCAGAAAACAACCTTTCTCCCTCCTCTATATGACATCCTTTTATATATTTGAACATGGCTATCATATCACCCCTTAACCTTCTCTTCTCCAGGCTAAACATACCCAGCTCCCTAAGCCGTTCCTCATAAGGCATCGTTTCCAGGCCTTTGACCATTTTGGTTGCCCTCTTCTGGACACGTTCCAGCTTGTCAGTATCCTTCTTGAACTGTGGTGCCCAGAATTGGACACAGTACTCCAGGTGAGGTCTGACCAGAGCAGAATACAGTGGTACTATTACTTCCCTTGATCTAGATGCTATACTCCTATTGATGCAGCCCAGAATTGCATTGGCTTTTTTTAGCTGCTGCATCATACTGCTGACTCATGTCAAGTTTGTGGTCTACCAAGACTCCTAGATCCTTTTCACATGTACTGCTCTCAAGCCAGGTGTCACCCATCCTGTATTCGTGCCTTTTCTTTTTTTTTGCCCAAGTGTAGTACCTTACATTTCTCCTTGTTAAAATTCATCTTGTTTGCTTTGGCCCAGTTCTCTAATCTGTTAAGGTCATTTTGAAGTGTGATCCTGTCCTCTGGGGTATTAGCCACCCCTCCCAATTTGGTGTCATCTGCAAACTTGCTCAGGATGCCCTCAAGCCCATCATCCAAGTCATTGATAAAGATGTTGAATAAGATTGGGCCCAAGACAGAACCCTGTGGCACCCCACTAGTCACTACTCTCCAGGATGAAGAAGAGCCATTGATGAGCACCCTTTGGGTTCGGTCAGTCAGCCAGTTAAAAATCCACTGAATGGTAGCATTGTCTAGCCCGCAATTTACCAGCTTCTTTACAAGAATATCATGGGGCACCTTGTCAAAGGCCTTGCTGAAATCGCAGGAGACCATTGCCTCAGAAGAGCGAGGAACATTCTCAGGGATGACTTACACCCTGGCCAGCACCTTTTTAATCTCCTGCCCTTGAGAAGGAGATATAGAAGCATGATAAGCTGCACCAACAGGTTAAAGAACAGTTTCTACCCATGGGCCGTGAGGCTGCTGAATGGAAGACAGCAACATTGCAGCCAACGTTCAGGGTTGGTGGTCGTACGACAGCACCCAGAGTGTAACAAGGACTGAGAGATTTTGGTGGGGAGCGGGACTCATGTAATCTCACTGTAAACAAGTGGTACAGTGACAATAAAGTATTTCTATTTCTATTTCTATTAAGCATAACTAAGAGAGCAATCTTGTGGTGCCTCGGAGGGTTATCCTAGGGGTCATTGCATATGGCAGACCACCCTCTCTATAGGTGGAGAGGGAGAGAGGTCTGCCAACAGAGAGAAGGGTCTTCTATAGTGACACAAAATATGCAGTGTTAAAAAGAAATGTACAGTACTGTTCATAGCAGACCATTATAATGTTGCGGTCCAATATATCTTGTGGTTATTCGTGGAAAATCACACACATCTGAATGCCACTTGCTAGAATAACAGATGAAACCAACAAATCATTTATAAAAAGCCTTGATTTGCTTTCAACTGTTCTTTCTAGAAGATTGAAAGGACCTCCTGATGTTCAAGGACCAGACTGCCCTACCCCTTCCTCAAAAAAGCACATGAAACATGTATATTATTAGGGTGAAGGAGAGATTCACATAATCGGATACCCAAGTCACCTTCCTTGGAAGCACCCAGGAGAGAGCAGCTTTCCTACCTACCCTTATAGCACCATTGAAATTCTTCTGACAAGCAGCAAGCTCCTGATTGACTATTTTCATATAAAAGCAAAGTAGGCTGACTCTGTAGGGGTGAAGATCTCACAGAGAATGAGCAACTGGCTGTTTAGATATCATCGTGCAGAGAGTTCACATATCTATGCTCTGCACACAGCGCATCAAGCGATGTTCTCCAGGTGGGAAGCAGAAGGGATAATTAAGGAACAAATACCATGGCAGAGTTTTCACCTCAAAAATAACGTGTCATCTCCTTTACCTCCTGAGCTCGGATAAGCAGCTGGAGGGAGGCTTTGAGCCAGGCGTTGGTGTGTGAAGGAGCTTTCACATAGACACAGATATGGGCTGATGTCTGCACCACCCATGACTGGATCTGTCTTTCAGTTTCATGGGCCCACCTCAGAGTAGCTTGGGTTAAGAACTTAATTCGTTCTGGAGGTCCGTTCTTAACCTGAAGTACCACTTTAGCTAATGGGGCCTCCCACCGACGCTGTCGCACAATTTCTGTTCTCATCCTAACCCAAGGTACTATTTCTGGGTTAGCGGAGTCTGTAACCTGAAGCGTCTGTAACCCAAGGTACCACTGTACAGGGTAGCAATGAGATTTCTCTCAAAGCCGCTCGGGCAGGGCACCATGAGAAGGATGCCATGTGCCTTTGGATCCTATCCCTTCAAGGTGGAGGCTGAGATTGAAGGGCTCATGGCACCCTTCTCACACAGCCCTCCCTGAGCCAGCTCCACTTTGTGAGGCTGGGATCTGATCAGATCCCAGCCTCGCAGAACAGTACATGGCCCCAGTGTTGCTTTGCGAGGCTGGGATCATTTCAGCCTTGCAAAGTGGCTTGGGGATGGTATTGCTTTGGGATAGCGTGCTCCTGACACCAAATCCTCTACCTATACGATAATACTTATTGGAGGATAAAGCCCACTGAATACTTCTGAACAGAATTGTAACAGAGCCATGCCGTGTGGCCATTACAAAAAAATTATGAGAGGATTTCAGCAGTAGGTTCTGTAAGCATCTTTACTGCTAGAACCTTTCACTTTGCTAGTGTGAGACTATGGCATGGGATGGATGGGCAGGCAGCCAGGACTGATACACAAGTGTTTATTTTTGCACTCAGAAACAGTCCCTGGATCGTTATTTGGATCATATAGGAATGATTTGCATGTGTATAAATGATACATCTGTCCCTGTATGCATATCAAGGACAAAAGTTTCAGATATGTTTCGTTTAAATCGCTCTAAGGTCATAGAACTTGATTAATTCAGTAAGAAAGATGTGCCAGTACAGACACTGTAGATGGTTCCAGACAGGTGTTTTTTTTCAGGTGTGATTCAACCACAATCAAGTTGCATAAATATGGTTAGTTGGGAGGTGTCACGCAACAAATCTGCTTCCCAAAAGATCATACTTTTTGTAATAAAGAAAGTGACCAGAAAATGCACTGGGAAGTGTGGGGTAGCACTTATTTTGATGCAGCAGCATCTAACCTCCCCACAAACAAACCAGAGTGATTGCTCATTAAAAATCCAATGTTCTTTAATCTCCCCGCCAACAAATCTGGATGAATGTCCACCGGAAGAGACATCACACAGGCATCTACACTAAAGGCTCAAGAATCTAGCCACTACTCTAAATGTCTTGCTCTCTTCTTCTTCTTTTAATTTGTTTTATTTGCATTTTCAAAAACGGAAACAGAGAGCATATTTCACCACCCTACCCTCCCCCTGTCCCACTTACAACCACACCAAATACAGCATATATTCATATACCATATGACTTCCCTTCCACACTTTCCCTGGCTCCTTTTGCTTTTCTACTACTCCGCGTAATCCACATCTTTTTAATCATCCAATTTATTATCTGTTAAATACTCTTTCAATTTCAAGTCTGTTGGATTTACACAAGACCTGTATTTGTCTATACTGGTTCTTGAAATAGTCAATGAACATTATCAGTTCCTCCTTATACAGTGGTACCTCTACTTACGAATTTAATGTGTTCCAAACACACATTCGTAAGTAGAAAAAAATTGTAAGTCAAATCCCATAGGAATGCATTGGGAGAAAAAATTCGTAAGTCGAAGCAACCCTATCTAAAAATTCATAAGTAGAAAAAATCCTATCTAAACTACATCCAAGATGGCGGACAGAGCTCCATTCGTAAGTAGAGTTATTCGTAAGTAGAGGTACCACTGTATTCCTTATCTGTTTTCTCTTATCCTGTTCATCAGACCAGCCAGTTGAGCATATTCAAACATTTCGCACTGCCTTTCTTCCTTAGTGGGTACTATACTTGTTCTCCACCCAGTTTAGCATCTTGCTCTCTTCTTAACTGCTTGAAAAGTACATCTACCGTATGTACACCCCTGTATTTTCCAAATCATTAGTAAATACCGCAAGAGATTTTGCTTAACTAGTAGGCATAGCCAAAACAATCAAGGGCACTAAGCTGAATTTAATGCAGCAGACACCTTGGATTAATTCCAGAATTTAATTATTGCTCATTACTTTGTTGGCCATCTTACCCTCTCTAGTTCTTAGCAACAATAATACTGGCACAATACTGTTTTCTTATTATTTGGGCTGCTAAATTGCCCACAAAATTCTTCAGAGAAACATGGAATAATATGACAGTTGGGCACAATTATGTGCAGAATTTCACTCCCCAGCTGCTTGTCTCCAGCTATGTGTGCCAGTCCCGGAATCTGAAATTGACAGCAAGGCGTGAGCTGGCTGATGCTTTTGGCTGAGTATCAATTTAGAGCATCCCAGCACTTTCTCTCTCCAGACTTAAATCCTATGCCTTACATGAGCAATAGGGTCAGTCGGTAATTCTCTGCAGTGTTTTGTAACTTTGAACACACCTGGGGATTTTTGAAAATCCACAAGATTTCAGCTTTCCCCCTCCCTCCAGCTTTGATATCTCCATTTCCCACGTCTGTTAAAGAAGGCACAAAGAAAGTACCTACCATAAAATGAGGGAATGCAAACAATTTGGCTCAAAGACACCCAACGCTTAGTGGGTGTGGAATGAAGCTTGGTACATATGCATGAAGTTAACACTGAAAGGTGCCTTCTATTTCCTTGACTTTAAGACTATAAGGGCCTAAATATATGTAATTTTGTTTAATGTGAACATTTTTTTTGAAAAAATATGAAAATCATCGTTGCAGGGGTCCCCAATCAGGATCAATACCAGTGAGAAGTTTCCTCCCATGGCAATGTTGGAATACAGTCTTCATCAATGCTTGCCCACCATGATCCCAACCCACGACTAACGATTTCTATTTCAAATGCAATGCATTTCACAGCATATGTCATTTTGCTCTGAATTAAACTAAGCCTTGCATCGTTTTCACTATGGTTTTCCAAAGCTATACTTGAGTTATTACCCCTCAAAAACTGGGTACATCACACTGCACAACTGATGGGCAAATATGATCTCTCAATGTCTGAGCTTAAAGAACTTTCCCTACATGCTCAGAATTTCCCCCCCCCCCCCAAACGTACCATAAGGACAGTGGCTACTAAAAACGACTTAAATTCCATGTATTCATCCACATGCGCTCCATTATATTTTAAACTTAGAGAGGCCCACAAACATACGTATTTTAATGATTTGACTTTTGTACAACTCCAGAAAGCTTTTACAGAGTTACGATTAAACACAATAAACTCTGCTTCTAGAGATGGGAGACACAGAGGCATTCCAGTAAATGAACGTGTTTGTATTAGAGGATGCCCTGAATTAGAGGACCTTACGCATTATATGTCACGTTGTCCTTTATACAGTGATGCAAGAGAACGGTTTTTGACACCTATAATGACAAGGTCCCCTGACCAGAATCCTTCTGATATGATTCTTTATCTCCTTGCAGACACAGATAAATATGTGACCTGGTGTGTAGCACTTTTTGCAATTGCCGCCAGGAAAATTAGAAAAAATATATATATTGCTGAGGTAGCTATTAACTGTAAAGGAGATGAATTTATCTGACCCCATCCATACCAAGATGCATCTCTCTCACCAAAGTTGTACACAATTATCAATTGTATTGTTTAATATTTCTTTTAATACATCAGTGGCCACGTGATGATTTAAGTTTATAAATTTTATTATTTAATGTTTCAACTGGTATATTAAAGTGTTTCCATAGCTTTGTGCCGATTAGGTCATGTTTTGATAATGCAAATGTTCTAAGTTTTATACCAAATTTGTATATAGTTTACTGAATGACATTGTATACATTGCAGCAGCCGTTGGCTATAAGCAATAAACTTGATACCATACCATACTTGAGTTATACGGATGCTAGAGAATAAGACTGTCAAATTCAAGTCACTTTTAAAGTCTCCTTTATTTCAATACATAGGTTGGAAGAATTTTGACAGGTGAAGCTTTTCCAGTCCTCTTTCATGCACCTAATAAAGGTAGAGAATACTCATATTTTGTTATATTTGATCATCTATTTCATTCAAGGTTATTCGTTCAAGGTTACTTAGAGATAGCAGCAATTTCAGAATAAAATTATCAGTGATAATTATCACTGTGATTCAGTCTATATCTACTCATAAATAAGTACCATTGAATTTAGCGGGGTTTACTGCCAAGTAAGCTAGTATAGGATTGCAGCTCCAACATGCAACTTCCATCAGCTTTATCTTGCTAGTCACCCTGCTCAAATAAATTCTATTAGGGTTATGCGAATTCTGTCTGTTATTTAAATATGCAGATTAGTTATGGGTCTTGGGTGACTGGTGTGGCATGCTTTGAACATTCTGCAATGCATGTTTACTCAGAAGTAAGCTGCATTACCCTCAAGATTGCAGCCTCAATAATACAAATATTGACTCAAGAAATAGATCTGATTTTGTCCTCCATTCTGGACACACTGCCTATTTTTGCCCAATTAAGTGTTTGAAGTCCTGATTAGCAGCTGTCATCACTAAACAAGCCATTACCCATGACAGAGATGAATGGTAGATTAGCACTTTTCCTGTTAAAAGGTCTTGAGCACTAATTGGTTGATTAGCAATGTGAGTGTTAAACAGTGTTTTCATGCTGAGCAGTTGTTGTCCTAACCTTATTTAGGTTGATACGGGTAAAACTTCTGCACTTAATAACATTATGCCAACCACTTTAAAAAGACATTTTGTTTCTTTATTCATTTATCAAGACATTTATGTGCTACCTCCCCCATAAGGCTTAAGGTGGAGTATAATTTTAAATAAAAAAAGCATTACAATCACAGTTGCCAGGCTCCAACCCAGAGATCACCTCTGTCTTTATAAAGGACAAAAGGTACCCAATACCCGTTAGGTCCACTCGCAGATGACTCTGGAGTTGCAAGCTCATTTCACTCTATAGGCTGAGGGGGCCAGCGTTTGCCCGCAGACAGCTTCCAGGTCATGTGGCCAGCATGACTAAGCCGCTTCTGGCGAACCAGAGCAGCACACAGAAACGCCGTGTACCTTCCCGGCAGAGCAGTACCTATTTATCTACTTGCATTTCGTGCTTTTGAACTGCTAGATTTGCAGGAGCTGGGACCAAGCAACGGGAGCTCACCCCGTTGTGGGGATTCGAACCGCCGACCTTCTGATTGGCAAGCCCTAGGCTCTGTGGTTTATAAAGGACATGTGACTGTAAAAGAGTCTGCACCTGGAATTTTTAATCCATTGCAAATCTCCTGGCTCCTGCACCAACTCCCCTGCTGAAGCATCCATGACTTTTGTGTTATCCCACAGCAAGCAGGGAATTGAGGAGGAACAGGACAGGAAAAGCAGTTTCTACAACCATTTTAGCCATTGCATATATGCTGAAGAAACAGGCAATATTTCTAAGGATGGCATCCCTAGGAGGGACTGACAGGAAACTAGCATGGAATGGTTGCAGACCAATATGAGATTGGATGTGTTGGAGATGCACATCTGGAGGACCCAAGCTGTCATGCAGAAATGCTGAAGGTGGAGGATAAGAACTGTTGGGAGTGGGAGTGGGGAATCTGTTTCTCCTGAAGCCAAGTAACATATAGCTACTGTGGCATGAATGCACACTAGGTGCTAAGCCTTAATAAAATGACAATGCTTTATTTATTTATTTATTGGTTGGTTGGTTGGTTGGTTGGTTGTCAGTAGTAGTAGTAGTAGTAGTAGTAGTAGTAGTAGTAGTAGTATAGTAGTAGTATTTAAGGCCTTTTTAACCTTATATTTCATGCTTAAGGCCTTTTTTAACCCTATACAAGGGCGCCCACACCTTGCTAGAGATGAATTCAGAATGGTATGAGGACACCGATCAGAGCAAAGCTGGTCTGAGAAACAACACATCAAACAGTAGCATCGTATAGCAAAGAACAGGAGAACAATGGGCAGGCATTTTTTTGTAAAGTCATGTGCTTACATAGATTAAAAATCCAGCACTGGAAATTTCCTGGCTGCACTGTAAAGAGGAGCATGAACACAGCCTAGATTCCAGTTTTGCAAGCCAGAGGTTTCTGCTCCATACCTTTTTGTAAACTGCTTTTAGGTTTTGTCTGTCTGTCTGTTTTAACAAACAGGCTGTATAAAAATTTTATGAAATCAATAAAAATCATCATAATAAAGACACTTCTACATCTAGGCACAGAAGAGACATTATCAGTATACAGTGGTACCTTGGTTCTCAAATTTATTCCATTCCAGGAGTCTGTTCGACTTCTGAAATGGTTTGAAAACCAAGGCACGGCTTCTAATTGGCTGCAGGAACTTCCTGTACTCAATTGGAAGCTGCAGAAGCCGCATCGAACATTTGGCTTCCGAAAAACATTTGCAAACCAGAACACTCACTTCTGGGTTTGCGGCGTTCGGGAGCCGATTTGTTCGGGAGCCAAGCCATCCGACTACCAAGGTACCACTGTATAAGAAAACATTGCAGGCTGGACCAGACCCAGGACAGGGCCAGCATGTGTCAGGGTGCTGTCAGCAGCTCCTGGCTGGTTGCTCAGAAATTATAAAGAGAAAGAAAAGTTTCCTACAATCTTTTTTTTTTATTTCCATATTTATAGAACCCAGCCTCTTGGATCATTATCCCTTGGGCATTGTCCCAAGTGAAATCCCCCTTCCTCCCCATCTCTCCCACTTCCTCATTCTCATCATCTTCTCTACGGGTGCTACTAAGTGCCCTCTGCCTTTGAGCTCTTTGCTCTCCTACTTTTAAGGCTCACCAGGTTCTGGGAGATGGAGGGTCTGGAATGCTTTCTAATGACAACATGCCAGCCAAGTGTTGCTCTGGCTCTCCCATGATTTCCCCCATCTGCCTCTGAGCTGCGATCTCCCTCAAACCCCTGTTGTAAATCTATACCATCTTCCTCTTCCTCCTCCCTGGAAGGGTCAGGATGGGCAGGCAGTCTCCACCATTCCTCCTCTGCCCAGTCCTTGACACAAACAGAGAAATCCAGCCCACACACCAGAGGTTACCCACCCCTACAATTTCAATTTCAACCATCCCTCTTAAAAGGTAGCCTTTTCTATAACACCACAACGTAACGCTAATACGCGGTTAAAACAATTTGTGTCAGATTAACTTCAGTTTGGTAGGACAGCTCCGGAATAAGTAGCTGTTGAATTATGGCAACAGGCAGCAAATAAAAGAAGAAGCTTTACTGCAGTGGAAGGAGTTAATTTCAGGACAGTTCAGCGGATGATTAATATCCCCCGAAAGAAACAGCTGGGCTAGGTTTGCTAGCACATATTAATTAAGGCAATGAGATGGTGTGATGACACTTCTCTTTGATAGAGGCCAAAGGCTACTTTGTATTCTGACAGAAATAGCCACCTTCTACTTTCTCCGCAATATAATAAACCTCCTTGTTATATCATTGCTGCCTAAAACTATTGTCATAATCCCAATGTAGGAAGGGAATAGAATCGTAAATAGATTCAGCGCTCAATGGCTCCCTGCTCCACAGGGCTTTTGTGTGAGTGTGGTGTGAGGGGTTTTTTTTATGGCTTTTTGAGAGTTTTTTTTATCAAAGCTAACAAGGAAAATCAGAAAGGGGGATTCAATAAAAGGAGTCAGTAATGAGAGGAGCTATGAAAACTGGAGCAGTATTGTTTTAGTTTCCAGCCTAATAAATCATATTAATTAAAAGAGAGATGTTCAATCTTCGGTTAGTATCAAGCCCACAGTTTCAGAGTACAAGAACCTTTGGAAGCAATAGAAGATAAATGGAGAAGCCAGGCTAGAAAAAGCAAGTGAGAAAAGGAATAGGGCAAATCCTAATCACACGGGGTTACTAACAATTCCATAAATCATCTTATCTGGTCTGACCTCAGGGGCATCACCTGCAGAAATATCAGCCTGATCTGCATTCGCTCTGCTCTGCTTCAAACACATAGAGAGGTGAGACTGAGATCTGTGAATTCACTATCCTTTCAGCATCCCTTCCTTTGAAAGAAGCGCTGAAAAAATACTGCACCTGTCCGTCTGCCTTTGCTCCAGAATGGAGTTCACCATCTCATGCAACCTACAATGTTTTGAAAAGGGAGCAATTTGACGTGAAGCAAAATGTCTGCACCTCTGTGGTGACTTTCCTCTGGACACATGGGACTGTCAATGGACCCAACAAGGTTTCAATCCAGGGATGGAGAATGTGTGGTCTTCCAGATGTTGTTGGGCTTACAGAACTCATCATCCTTAACCACTGTCCATGCTAACAGGGGCTGGTGAGAGATGGACTCCAACAACCAATAGATCGACCCCAGGCAATCCACAACTGTTTTGATCGATCATAAGTAAGCATCAGATTAAACAGCAGGCATTAGCTTTTTATCACATTACAATAAAACAATACAGGAAAAATGTGCCCCATCATCTGATCTCCCTAGTATACAGACTAAATTTATTTTTAACACCATCTGTACTCAAAATGATAAGAAAACTTTAGAAAATTATATTAATATACCCTGGAGCTCCTCAGAGAGCACCGCTGGAAGTCACTAGGCGAAACTGTTAAAAGGAACTTTGTGTTGCTCTCTCTTTACCAATGCAACCAAACATATCCTAAAATATCTCAATAAATTATTAGCTGCCACCACCTATTGAATTAGTAGAGTAATAGGATTGCTTAAAAACGGAATATATAATATTACACTCGATTAAATAAAGGTACACTTCATTTGTTTGTTTGCTGAATTAATTAAATTAGAAATGGTACTATACCTTACAATTGAAAACAAAGCAAGGCAGTTTACAGATCTTCAAACTGAAATAACACAAATAACAGCACTAAAATACAATCCATAAAAACTAGATGAGCTTGAGGAGAGAGTTCCAAAGTTGAGGTGCTACCATAGTGTCAGGAGTGAGCCAGCAATAAATTACACAGAGTAAGTGAACTGTTTATTAGAAGAAACAAGCTTTCTTCAGCTGGTTGCAAACCTTCACTGGGAGCTGGCTCATTCATGACATTAATAGATGGGCATGTTCATCTGGGAATAGGTGGTCCTTTAGACACTGGGATCCAAGCTATGATCTTTGTTAGTTCGGTTGCAAAACACATGTAGGAGGTCCCTAGTTCAGTCCCCTGCATCTTTGGGTAGGATAAGGAAAGCCCTTGTCTGAAACTCTAAAGAGCTGCTGTCAGTCAGTGTCAACAGTACTGAGCTAGGTGGACAAATGGCAGTTCCCCATGTTCCAAATAATAAATTCCCATATGGAGTTTTCCTCGCAAAACCCATTGAGATGAATGGGAACTATGCAAGGCAATGCTGGTTTCCTCCCTTGTGCATCATTGTCAACAGCTGTAGATTTCAAGTAGATAACAACCTTTACAAATGTAGAAATCTAAACTGAAACTTTAAGTGATGCTCATGTACCACAGCTGTAGGTCTCAAATTGGTGATAAAATATACAAAATGTAGAAATCTAGACTGAAACTTTAAAGGACAGTGACGTAAAACTGTCAGTAAAAATGGTGAAGCTCTTTCAGTCACAGCACACAGTAACTTTGGATAAGGAGAGACCCTTAAGTAGGCGTTACAGTCACATGGGACTAATTTTTAGATCCAATGCTCTGTCATCTGAGAAAATGACTTTTGTGAAGATTCGCATCACATTTTGCAACAGACCAACATTCCATTCTGCCACTGCTGTCTTCTATACATGAATATTAAGGAGTTGGAATTACCACCAGGCCAGCCATCAATTTTTGAAGACGGATTTTTACAGCACAGTTGTTGTTTTTTATTGGGCTGCCTTTGAAAAATCGGTTGCAACAGTTAATATCAATATGCCAAAAGCAAACCAGAGCCATAATTTTGACAAAGTTGTCAAAAGCATCAGTCGAGTCACCTAGTCAAAGCCAACTCAATTTGATGCTGCTGGTGCTAAGCAGCCTGACATCTTTTTTTTTTTTGCATTCAGTAGATAAATTATAACATGCCACAACAGAGTAACCTGTCACTGAAAGGTTTCTGGCTTTTGCAAAGTTTCTTTTTTACACATATTTTAAGCACACAAAAAATTCCTTTTGAACTACATGCCATTCATTATATTCCAGGTTTTCTTTTCTTTTCCCACTCTTTCTTCCCAGACACAATGGCTCTATGCCCATGGTTCGGCATAAACCTATTTAGGGGAATTTGAGACCAGTGAAAGCCACGCACTTGACAGAGATGGGCTTTCGATTGGTCTGATAGTGAGAGCAGCCCCACTGAGGACAGTTTAAAGAGTTCCATGAGGCAGCGGCAGAGCATATGCCCACACTGCCCAGGATGGGTGCTCCCGAGGAGGGCGGAGCACGCTCCTGACGGGAGTGGGGGTTGGAGGGTGCCCTCCCAGGTGTGGGAAAGCCGCTCGGGTGCATGGAGCACTGCACACGCCCTGCTGCCGGGGGCGGAGCGAGCCACCCATGGGGGCAGAGCAAACCGCTGGTGGTGGATATTTGGTGCGCCGCCCGCCTGCAACTCCCAAGCCTCTCCCAAGCTGTCAAAATGAAGGGGGAAGAAGGGAATGCCACCAGCAAAGCGGCACAGCTCCCCCCTTCCTCCAACGGCTCAGGGTAGGTTTGGGAGTCATGGGCACACATCGCGCCAAATGTCACCCCCCTCAGTGAAGACACATGGGGCAGTTCGCCTCCACCGCACCCCTTCCTCCACCCCTACCAGGAGGGGGGCCCGATTGTGGATGCTCTTAGAGAGAGCTTTCCAAACTTTTCTTGTTGGTGACACAGTTATTAGACATGCATCATTTCGTGACACAGTAATTCAGTTTTACTACTAAACTGGAGGTTAAACTAGCCCCAATACAGCCCCAGGAATGCAACACACCTACACACTGCAGCCAACACACTAACGGGTCATGACACACAGTTTGGAAAGCTCTGCTCTAGTATACGGATAGATGGTAAAGCCCCAGTACTAGTAGATCTCTGGGTAGATCTCTGTAGATCAGCAAGATTTTCCATCTCTTAATGGAAGGGTGCACAGAAGATAGATCAGGATCTATTAGTGCTTTGCAGTAGATCAGCAATTGTTCAATAACAGACACCACAAAATGACATTTCCTACCTAAATTAGGTTACTGAACTGAAGAACACCTTGAGCAATCAGGAGTGGATTATTGTGGAAAAGTAGTGTGAACTCAGTTCTGGTACTGCAAACCAAATTCCTAAGCTCAGAATGTTGTTCGGGGGCACCCAGTTCTTTCAGTCTAACTGTATGTCTTTTTCTGGTAGGCTGATCTCAGGCCAGGGGTCTAGCAAAAGTAATTTTGAAGCAAAATTAGTGAGCTTCTCCTTCAGTTCTGTAAAGAGGCGCTGAGCCCTCTTTCCTCTCCCTCACCTCAGTTTTAATGTGGTAGCTTTTAGTTCAGCATACTGGCGAAAACAAGCCAACCTACCCGGATCATATTACTAGTTATTCACCCATACAAACAACTGTCAAATTTGTCACCAGAAATAACAAGGGAAAGGAGGTCATTGCAGCAGGAACAGATTAGTTATTTCTAGGGCCTCCTTTTTGTAAGGGTCAGAGAAAATATGTCTGGTTGCCTTAGGGGAAAATATTTGTTTACTGGGCAGCTTAAGGAAACAGGATGTCGAAAAGAATGGTGAGAATTCTAGTCATCTCCAGAAATAAAATTTTAAAAGTCCCTTTCTTCTGTTGCAGGCCTGCTTGACTGTATATTTCATGAAACTTTGAGTATCTTTCTGAAATGTTTCCCCCTTTTTCTCTTGAATTGTAATTAGACCAAAGTAATGACATATTGATACTGTTTGTCTCCTTTAATAGGCTAACTTATTTTCCCAAAGAAAGAAAGAAACTGCTTTTTTAAAAGGACATGAAAACATTCTGTATGCAGTATAAAGTTTTCAGTATTTCTCCTTTTCTGCTTTCTACTGATTCTATTTTCTTATTCTATGTTTTCAGATTTCACATGGATTAAAAGCCAGGTGCAATGAACACTAATCACCTACAGTGAGATGTTCTCACAAGCAAGCAGATACACCCTGGCAGAAATGGCTTGGTTTCTTTTGAGTAACAATAATAGCTTTGTAACAAACAGAGTGGCCCTCCATACGTTGGTTGCACACACACACACAAATCAGGAAAAAGGAATTGGATAAAAAATTCTCTAAGCTGTTTTGGTGATTTGGAGGTTTAATTTTGCATTCTCATTCTGTATTTTTCTGTTGAGAACCACACTGGGATTTTTGGATGAAGGACAGTATACAAATTTAATAAATAAGAATAAAATCTGAAATTAAGCTACATTTAAGCTTGTTGGTCTTTCTGGTGCATGTTATGTAGCATTATCTTATGTATGGTATGAAAGGTTTAAGAAATAATAATAAAATAATAATAAAACAAAATAAATAATAAGAAGAATCTGAAATTAAGCTAGATTTAAGCTTAATGGTGTCTCTGATATCTTATCTATGTTATGTAGCATTTTATTATGCATGGTATGCACGCTATGTATTATTTCATTAATACTACATGCTACATTTGTCATGGCTAGAGCAATAAACTTAGGAACTGAACTGAATTGGACCTACTGAACTGAATTGGACCTACAATGAGATTGCGGACTTTACCTCCACAAGGAACCATAAGAAGGGAATCTGGTGCATGTGTACTTTGAAAGTCCTATCAAATTCAATGGAACTTACTCCCAGGAAAACCATATATTAATGAGGGTTAAGCAAGTGATGAAGCCTGGGCTGAAGCATTCAGACAATACTACAACCATCCCATTCCAGACCTGGAGTGTGCTGACCAGGAAAAGAGGGGTTGAGGTAGGAGGCGCATGGTATGTGCATGTATGCAAGCAAGCACTTGAATCTTGCAGGCATGATCACAGGCTTTATAGGCTAGTTTGTGTCTGAGTCTTTATCTGTGGCCAGAGGCTTGTGTTCTGGGTGGATTTGGGGCTCTCAAATCTCAGCGGCGCCCTGTGCAATGCTAAAATTCGGTCCCACTGACTTGCTGCAATTGTAAAAACCACCTCTGGGTTATGCATTGTCATACTCTTTGGAATGGGCAGGGTTTGGCTCACCCAAGGTTGAAGTCAGCTTACTACACTTCTCATTCCCCCGTTATCAATAAAGTTATTAATAAAGTTCAATATGTCACTCATGTCTTGCCTATTCCCGGTTTTGGTCACAACTGCTTTGCCATACCTGCCTGGAGACAAAGTAAGTGGTTAGAGATACACGGAAGAGCCATGCAACTTGACTTTCCAACACTCTGAGATCTAGGCTGACCTATTATTCCTATCTATCTGCTCCAGGTGTGAAAACAGTTAACGAGCAAACAGCTTTTCGCTGTAAATTAAATGCACAACCAATAATCAGCAGCATCGTGAAGCTCAGGCAGAGTCTGGTCCCCAGATAAAGTCTTAATTGCAGGAAATTGTCCTGGTGCTCCTCTTTAAAATGCATTATAATGTCAGCAGCAGTACATCAACTCTCTGTGTAGAGGCACAAAGTAATCTCTCTCCAAGAAACTTGTTAGAGGTTGCTAAAGATTATGCAGCCCAGACGGGCAAAGTTGTTTATGACAATCCCCTAGACACCGCCCCTAATAAAGAGCATGATATTTATTTCATTAGTGTCGTGTATCCCATGACACCTAATTGCTAATAATGTTTTTGTGTTTTGTTGCTGACAAGCAACAGTCTCCATACACAATGATGGTTGCAGTTATTCTATCAAGATGATTAATGAGATCCAGTCCTGGAGAACCTCCAGATGTATATATTTCATTGAAATGGAACACTCTGGTGCATAGAACACATGTGGGAAGAAGCGGATGGAGATTTTAACTTGCTCCTATAAGTCAACTGGAACTTATGTGCACACTTACTTTTCTGTTTTCAAAGGAATACAGAATGGAGTCACAGTGTGTGACTGGACTGACTGGCAAATCTAATCACACTATGCCACTGTTTGTGGAGGAATAGGGGAAACAGTTGTGTTGCATAGTTTTGTCCTATTGAGTGTGCATTTGGAAACCAACTTTGCTGAGTTGATACTATATCTGTTATGATCTGTTGCAGTAATTGGCCCTATGCTTTTAAATTCAGCTGTGTTCTGTTTCATATCCATCTTTCTCTACATGGAGACCATCACCATCAATGAACTACTGTACTGTTTTTGAAAAAAAATGTAAAGGACCCCTGGATAGTTAAGTCCAGTCAAAGGCGACTATGGGGTGCCGCACTCATCTCGCTTCAGGCCGAGGGAGCCAGAGTTTGTCCCCGGAGAGCTTTCTGGGTCGTGTGGACAGCATGAGTAAACTGCTTCTGGCGCAATGGAACACTTTGACGAAAACCAAAGTGCACAGAAACATCATTTACCTTCCCGCCACAACGGTACCTGTTTATCTACTTGCACTTGACATGCTTTCGAACTGCTAGGATGGCAGGAGCTGGGACGGAGCAACGGGAGTTTACTCTGTCACGAAGATTTGAACTGCCGACCTTCTGATCTGCAAGCCCAAGAGGCACAGTGGTTTAGACCACAGCACTACCTGCGTCCCTTTAGTGGGCATCACTACTTTATGGTAATCTGCATACCGGCAAATTTAGTTTGCGGCATATAATTGGATTTAACATTGCATTCCAATGACAAGAATGGAGATTCCGATGAAACATTAGGAAGAAATTTCTGACACTAAGATCTGTCCAACAGACTCCCAATGAATGAAAGCCGACCACCTTCTGATGAGGTTTTTAAGCAGAGGCCCCCCTGTTCAGGGAGGCTTTTAATGTTTAATAGATTATTATATTTTATTTTTCTGTTGGAAGCCGCCCAGAGTGGCTGGGGAAACCCAGCCAGATGGGCGGGGTATAAATAATAAATTATTATTAATTATTATTATTATTATTATTATTATTATTATTATTATTATTAGATGGCCATCTGACAGGGATTCTTTAGCTGTGATTTTTGCATTGCAAGGGGTTGGACTAGATGATCCTTGGGCTCCCTTCTAACCATACACCTTTATGATTCTTTGAAGCAGGCTCCCCCCCCCAAAAAAAAATTACTTTACGTGTGGCTTGACCAACTCAGCCTCAAGGGATAAATGGGGAGGCCCGGAGAGTCTAATTAGACCTGTAGGTCAGAGGTTTCCAATCTGGTTCCAAATAATTCAGGAATATTTGCAGAAGCAACTTTCTTTCTTTCTTGCCCATTTATATAGCTTGAGCAGCCTGTTATCGCGGTCTGTATTTTCATAAATGCAGACTCCAGTAGAAGATTGCTGTATAAAAAGAAGCATATATCACACAACCAAGAGAGCAAGAGAACAGCAGGATGGGGGAGGGGGGAGCTGTGGCCTGTAGCAGCAGCCCTATAAAAACCCTGTTGAGAATAATGATATCTGCATGGTTAGCAAGTGAACAAATCAAAATTCCCCAGTTAGTCACACAGCAGAGAGGAAAGTGTTGACAGGCTGTCTGCTTCTTTGCATTCATTTCCCCCTCAGCACTGACATTTTAAGATTAGCAGGCCTGTGTGTGGTTCACCCCCAATACACTACGTTATTCCGACGACGAATGGTTACATGCCACCTAATGGTATATAGCTCAGCTCCGTTACATTACCCAACCCACCCTGGGCTTCCCGTATTTAACACAAGGGGAAGGAACACTGAATCCAAATGAAATTACAATTTTCTGTGTTTGCTTTGTACATCTAATAGCTAAGCAACCAAGAAGGAAGAACTCAGAGCCACCTTTCACCGCAAACTGTCAGAAACGTAGTTTGTTGATAAGAATGGCTATATAGTTTAGCAGACTGAATTGCTGTGCTTTTGTGTGTGTGTGTGTTTATGTTCTCTGTGTTGGAAAATTCATTATATCACACATTTTGACAGACAAACTTGATGGGTTTGATCTGTAACAGAAGGTCACTTCTTTCTCACTGCAACATCCAATGAGAAAGGATCACACATATGTAATTTATGAAATCTTAAACATAACCTAAAGAATGAGGTTAACAGTTGAGACTGATCTGGTCATAACACCATGACATGAGTTGTAATAGCCACTAGTAGAAGCACTAATGGGGGGGGGGAGCTGTTGTTATTGTTGAAGAAGGAGAAGGAGAAGGGGAAGGGGAAGAAGAGAATCAAAGAAGCGGTGAAATGAAAGGGAAACGAACTCTTTATCAGAAGAGTTATACAGTACATCTAAGCAAGTTATAACCTTGCTCAACAGAAGTGTATAAAATCATGCATGATACAGAAAAAGTGGATAAAGAAAAGTTTCTGTCCCTCTCTGATAATACTAGAACTTGGGGGCATCCGGCTAAACTGAATATTGCAAGATTCAGGACAGACAAAGGACAGTACTTTTCCACACAGTGCATGGGTAATGGGCAGTAGCTTGATGACTTTAAAAGAGAGTTAGACAAATTCATGGTGGATAAGACTACCAGTGACTACTAACTCCAATAGCTGTGTTCTACCTCCACTGTCTGGACTAGATAGGCCAGTGGCTAATCCAGCAGGGTCTTCTTGAGTTCCTGTTTTCTTATCCTGACCAATGTAGGTGTAACATTGACCAGTATCCTGTTTCTCACAGTGGCAACCAGAAGGCCTGCCTAAGGGATGTTCTTGATCAGAGCTCCAGTCAGTCTGGAAAGGGAATCTTATTATCTTATTGCACTGTATGGGCCAAAGGGAGGGCAGAGTGGTTGAAGGGGGCTGGGGTTCCCCTCTGATCAGCTATAGGAAAAGGACAGTTAATTTCTGGTGTTATGTACTTTTGTATGCTCTTGGTATGCGGCAACCACTGCCTTCATTGGGAGCCTTCGCATTTCACTTTCAACCCAGTAGGTACTCAACCACCAGAGTCCACTAAAAAGCAGAGACATCACCTTGCCTACAAAGGTCCGTATAGTTAAAGCTATGGTTTTCCCAGTAGTGATGTATGGAAGTGAGAGCTGGACCATAAAGAAGGCCGATCGCCGAAGAATTGATGCTTTTGAATTATGGTGCTGGAGGAGACTCTTGAGAGTCCCATGGACTGCAAGAAGATCAAACCTATCCATTCTTAAGGAAATCAGCCCTGAGTGCTCACTGGAAGGACATATCGTGAAGCTGAGGCTCCAATACTTTGGCCACCTCATGAGAAGAGAAGAATCCTTGGAAAAGACCCTGATGTTGGGAAAAATTGAGGGCACTAGGAGAAGGGGACGACAGAGGACGAGATGGTTGGACAGTGTTCTCGAAGCTACGAACATGAGTTTGACCAAACTGCGGGAGGCAGTGCAAGACAGGATTGCCTGGTGTGCTATGGTCCATGGGGTCACAAAGAATCAGACATGACAAACGACTAAACAACATAATCCAGCCCATGCCAGCAATGCATTCTTTTAATAAAAAGAAAAAATCATCTCTCAGAAACATCCACTTGCTTTAAATATTGGTATGTTTAAAATGTTTGTGATATTAGATCTTGCTCAGACTATAGACTAAGGGTACTATCCTACCCTCACATACCCACACACAATGCTGGTGGCATGCGCGAGAGCTTAGCATAGTGCATAGGTCTCCATCAATGAAGACTGGCACTGCCGGCCAATGGGGCTTGCCTATGGTGCAGGTATCAGCTTTGACCAGGTGGACAGAAAGCTAACACTGGAGGTTTCCCCACCAGCAATAGCAAAAGGAAAACCCTGAAATACTGCATTACAAGGAAAACAGATCTACCTATTGCTTTTGGATGCATTTGATCCAAAGCCCTGCAGATTGCCCAAAGAGCCTAGTCCATGGGGCCCTCGATTGCACCAGTCTGGAACTGGCTTATTGAAAAATTGCAAGAAGCCAGCCTCCCACACATCTTCTGTCCTGGCCAATAGATGTCAGCAAGGTTTCAAATATGATAGTAGACCTGCCACATCACACACACACCCCACACACAACTCCAGTTAGGTTTGCTCTGTAACTTATGTGGATGAGACCAACAGAGCTATAACATGGTATACTAAAAAGACTTTTTAAAAAAAGGGAGGAGGCCAGAAAATCCCAAGCAGTAGCAAATGTAGAAGCAAATATAACAATCACATCAGGGTTGTTTAAACCATACACCATAAAAACAAAATTAATTTACTCAGAAATAACCTCCACTGTCTCCCATGGCATTTATTCCTAAGTAAGTTTGTTCAGGGTTACATTCTAAAGCTCAACTTTTTTCCTTTTTTTATGGGAAACAATGGGAATTTCAAAATTAAGACTGACCTGTAAGCAATTAAAATGTTGACCAGAGCTGTCAGAAATAGAGTGGTTCTTCAATACAGCCACTTCAAGGAAGTCCAGAAATAAATAACATCCAGACTTTGTTCCAAGGAATCCGTTTACATTTACCTGCCTCTGTAACCTATTGTTCAGTCTTCCTTGTTTTTAAACAGCAAGAATAAGCATCCACATCAGTTCTGACTGGGCATAGTCTTCCAGATTGCTTTGCTTCACTGAACAGTGTGAACTGCAAGTGATATTCAGCCATGGTAAATATGGAATCCATCAGCAAGAGCAATAATTACCCAGATGAGAATACTCTGATTACTTCCTTATTTTCCTCAAGTGAGACCAAAGCACTGAGTGTTGCATAATCATCTAGTTCAATCTTCTTTAATTGGAGCCTATTTAAGGACTGTGAGTCATCAAGTTCACAAAGTGAAAACATGGGAATCTTTGGAGGGGAAATGGATAAAGTTCGTTGAAAATCCCTTTCTGTTACAATAAGAAAAAGGAACATAATCCTCTCTTCATTCTTGACTCAGATCAAATATTCTGCACCTTCTGAATGAAAAGTCATATCCTTGGTATGATCAGGAAGTATCTGAGCTACTTCGATTCAGTGGGAAAGCCAAGAAAAATCTAATACCAGTCAATTTACCAGATTTTCTAAGACCAGTCAGTGACTCAGGAAGTAAGGTTGCAGGTCTACTAAGAAAGGCATGTCAAATATGGCAATGACGTCAAAGAGAAAATCTTGTTAGCCCTATTCACACATCCCTCCACATATTGGACCAGAAAGTCAGGTGCAACTCTTCCTCTTGGCTTTGCCCTTGGCACCTGTGCATTGAACATTGGTACCTACAGAAGGGCACCAAGTGGCTGATTACACAAAGGTGTGTCATGCATCTGTTGGCCTTGTGCAACTGGACTGAATCTAGCTTAATGTGCAGGTGTCAGGGATGGTGGTAACACAGCAATTAACATCAGGTGTGGATCACTCAGTGTCAGGCTTCACAGCTCCACACCATCCATCATGCATTAGTCCTACACTCAAAAGAGCTGGAGATCAACAGAGCATGTGTAGACCAGTCCTCCATGAACTGGTGGACACGTAATATTGTTGTGTTTTCCCTGGTTATCCATGCTGTGAAACAATGAACCATATGAATGTAAGTTAGATGTGAAGGAGGAAAAAAAACTCTAGGAAAAAATTGCAGTGGAAGGGTTGTATTGTAAAACACAATTCCAAGAAATCACAAAATATCTTAAAGTACACAGCAATATATTTGAGTGTTGCTCACAAATTACTGTTTTGAGATGAAGATCAAATTGCAGAAAATTACTGTACTTTAACAGCAGTTCAGTGTGAAGTTAAAAGATACCACTGAGGTAAAAAATCTTTACCGGGCTGGTGGCACAAACTTGGTTTTTCCTCAAGCAGTTGCTATATTGTGTATTTGGGGAAAGCGTATATATACATCATTCTTCTAGAATAAGACCTATGCTAGGTTTTCCTTCACATTCTTAGCCTGAGCTTCTTTTGAGATGATTGGAAACAATCAGATGGATCCAGACATCCTGTAAGTAGAGCTACAGTCATAGAATTATCCCTCTCAAGAAAAGAGGGAAGGGATTTTTTGCTGATTTTTCCTTCCGCTCTGTAGCCTCTTGAACCCTCTGAAAATCTGATCTTAAGAATTGGAGGAATAGCATAGCATGTAGGTGGCAGAGAAGACTGCAGGAAGAATCAGGAAAAAACACCACCTCTCTATCCTTTTACTGGAAGTTGAGACTTGCAGGGCACTTGGCCACAATCTTCTAGAATCATCAAGTCCAGTCAAATTCAGTCCAAACAAATCAAGGCAGGTCTCTCTAAGAAGACATCAGCACCCTGGACAGCTCCCAGTGGACCCAGCTGTCTGAGCTATGGAATGTTGTTGCCTCCACAGGGTGCTGAAACCACCTGAGGCTTTGCATTGGGTCTCATATCCTCGAAACATGGCACTGTGCTCCTTAAAAGGCCCTTGACTGTTGCTTAATAGGTTGGCTTCTGCAGGGCCTAGGAGATAGAGGGACTGTTGGCCCCCCTCCCCCCAAGTCTGAGGATGCTACAAGGCTGTGCGGAAAGTTACTAGGGAAAGTGGTCCAAACCTCGTCACTGTCTGAGTGGCCTCAGAGGCAGAAAGAGCAAAATGACCCATTTAAGGGAAATGTGGTCCCCACTCCACATCACATATAACTAGGAAGAAGACAGTTTATCACTGGGCAGCATTTTTTACAGCAATAAGTCTATGAAAAATGTGCTATGTGTTCCATCTCTTTTATGTACTGCGGCAGTCAAAGCATTTACACTTTTTTGTTAAAGATTTTATTGACTTTCCATTTTCAAAACAAATATCCAATATCAATACTAAACATTAGTTTTTCATCCATCCCCCCCCCCCCCCCCGTCCCTGTTGACTTCCCTCAGCTTCCATTTCTGGTTTATTACATCAAATGAAATGTTCTGCTGTTTATATACAATACTATGATATCACAATGTTATATTCCTTGTTTTATGTAAATAAAATTGTAAATGTTTATTTAAATCCTGCCAAAGAGTCCTTTGTGTGTGTGTGTGTGTGTGTGTGTGTGTGTGTTTCTGCAAATATATTGTAAAATGTTCCCATTCTTTCTCAAAGTTCCTGTTGTCCTTTTCTCGCAGTTTGTCCATTAACTTTGCTAACTCTGTGTAGTTCATCAATATTTCTTGCCATTGTTCTTTAGATGGTACTTTTCCAGTCTTCCAATTTTGTGCTATTAGAATTCTTGCTGCTGTAGCATAAATAACATCCATTTTTCTTTTGGTAGCTAAAGCATTTACACTATTAACCAGATCACTGAAAGAGTCACACCATCTGGCTTCACCATGTCATATCTAAAACCACCCACTGTGATGCTAATCAATTATATCATCAAAATAGACCTTAAAGTTATTGTGGTCCAATGCCTAAAGAGATGGACTTGGAATGGAAAACATATGATCAAGTCGCACTTAGGCTCTGCCTCATGCAAGGTATTTTGCTAGAGCAGGGATGGGGAGACTGTGACCCTCCAGATGTTACTGGACTACAATTCCCATCATCCCCTACCAGGACTACTAATGATCAAGGATGATGGGAGATGGAGTTCAGCATCATATGGAGGTCCACAAGTTCTCCATTCCCATACCAGCGTAAACACAGTGACAATATTGTGTACAATCTGCATATAATAAAAAAGAACAATAATAAAAAAGAAAAGAAAATGCTTAAAACTAAAGTGGGTAAGACAATAGCTAATAACCCAGCAATATATCCAGGAATATTTTTTTCCCCTGTGCTTGAAATAAAAGAAAGATACTATTGTGCCAGGTTTCCTTTTAAAGACAAGAAATGCATTTTACCATCTGCTATAACTTCATGGCCTAAGGGAAGAATTTTCTTTATCCTGTTCTCACTGATTCTGGGAGTGTCAGTGAAGCATATAACATTTTACAATTTAAATGAGATTTGATAGTTTTATGAAGAAAAGAAAATCCAGCACTCAATTAATTCATCCTACCCAAGTCTGGGTTCAGATATTAAACCATTTGATTTACATGCTGTCTGAGCCTAGACATGTTTACTTGGAAGTAAATCCTATTCATTTCAATGTCAATTCCTTCCCGGTAAGAGTGCACAGAGAGAAGCTGAAAATGTTCAGGGGGGGGGGCAGACAGAGTATATTGCAAACCAAGACATATAATTTTTTTACCCTTAAAATGTGAGTTTTCCTATAGTTCATGTTTTTGTCAGAACTGGGGGAGAAAGATGAAAGCCACGTAATGAGAAGTGTGGATTAGTTGGTGGAGAAAGTGAGGGAAATCGAAACTTGAAAACTACAACTTCCAGGGCCCACCAGGGCCTCATTCCTGGCCTGCTAGCAGTGTGTCGGAGAAGAAAGGTGCCAGACTCCAGGGAATTCTCTCCCTCTCCTGGTGGCCGCAAGGATACAGAAGAAAACAAAGAGTTCTTACTAATGAGTTTATTCCATCATCACAGCCATAAATCAGGAATACAGTCTGCCTCCCCTTAATGGCATTGCTCCAA
The DNA here is from genome assembly GCF_963506605.1 of Zootoca vivipara. Taxonomy (NCBI): domain Eukaryota; kingdom Metazoa; phylum Chordata; class Lepidosauria; order Squamata; family Lacertidae; genus Zootoca; species Zootoca vivipara. The sequence goes on along the minus strand of NC_083285.1, from coordinate 24,978,474 downwards.
CTAAGCTCCTCCCACCTCCCTTCCTACCAACAGCACTTTCTCTTATGGTGGCCACCAGGGGCTAATTGTCTTTGAGTCCTTTGCTCTTGCACCCTCAATGAACGCCGAGTTCTGGGAGAAGGGGGCCCGGAAATGCTCTCCAGTGATAACGTGCCAGCTGACAGCTCTGTCTCTGCCTTCTCTGGCACTGTCTCCCCCCTCCCTCCCCACCTCCCAACTCTTCTTTTCTGCCTTCCTCTCCTCACCATTCTCACCCCCTTCAGTCCAATTACTGCCAAAAGGGAAGGAGAGATTTGATTTCCCTCCTTTTCCTTTTTGCATTTTGGATGGAATACACCCAGAGCTACTCCCATGGTGCTGGTAAGTGTAATTTAAATGTATGGGTGAGGGGTTGTAGATAATAGAATCATAGAATTTTGGAGTGGGAAGAGATCCTGAGTGACATCAAGTCCAACCCCCTGCAATGCAGGAATCTCAACTAAATCATACATGGCAGATGGCCACCCAACCTTTGCTTAAACACCTTCAAGGAAAGTGTGTGATTTAGGAAATCAGGGTGGTCGACTATAAACAGATCTATTGCTTTTTTGTGGGGAAAGAGCTCAGCTCATTTCTAAGCTAATCTGGTCTGCCTAGGGAGAACTCACCTATCAATAGTTCCAATTGCTGGAAGTTAAAAAAATAATAATTGTTTACCAGGGAGAAGAGACCATTAAAAGGCAATGTGATAGCTTCCAAAATATGAAGGAATGTCACAAAGATGGTGGAGTGAAATTGATTTATTTTGTTCCAGAATATGGGTGGAGATCCTGTGGTCCTTCAGCTGCAGTCGATCCCCAACCACCAGCAACCCCAGTCAGCAACCCCAATGGTCAGGGATAGTGGGAGATGTAGCCTAACAACATGGGGGGGTACAGATTCCTCACTGCTGCTTCAGAGAGTCAGAACCAATTACAGTGGCCTCAGTGAAGGCATCGGAGCGCTTCTGTGGCTGCAGCCCAGTTGCGGACGCTCCGATGCCTTTGGGGAGGCTGGGTGCTTCCGGTTTACGATTGTTTGTAAACTGAAAATTCGTAAACCAAGGTGTTCGTAGACCCAGGTTCCACTGTACAAGGCAAATGATATAAAATATCAAATATATAAAAGGATGTCATATAGAGGAGGGAGAAAGATTGTTTTCTGCTGCTCCAGAGAAGCGGACACGGAGCAATGGATTCAAACTTCAAGAAAGAAGATTCCACCTAAACATTAGGAAGAACTTCTTGACAGTAAGAGCTGTTCGGCAGTGGAATTTGCTGCCAAGGAGTGTGGTGGAGTCTCCTTCTTTGGAGGTCTTTAAGCGGAGGCTTGACAGCCATCTGTCAGGAATGATTTGGTGGTGTTTCCTGCTTGGCAGGGGGTTGGCCTGGGTGGCCCTTGTGGTCTCTTCCAACTCTATGATTCTATGATTTAGACCAGGCATCCCCAAACTGCGGCCCTCCAGATGTTTTGGCCTACAACTCCCATCATCCCTAACTAACAGGACCAGTGATCGGGGAAGATGGGAATTGTAGTCCAAAACATCTGGAGGGCCGAAGTTTGGGGATGCCTGATTTAGACTAAATTTTACGGGTGGCCCAAGCCATTTCATGGTAGGAAAGAGTGGTGGTGGACTCTCCTTTATTAGACATTTTTAAAAAGTGAATGGATGGCTACCTATCAGGAATAATGTACCTATGAAGGAAAAATTGTCTTTCCTACAATAGCAATGGGGTTGGACTAGTTGACCTTTTAGATCTCTTCCAAGTTATTATTTCTCTCTCTCCTTCGCCCCACACATACATGTAGTTGCTGTTGCTTTTTTAAGCAGATGTTGAACATGTATTCTGCATTTCTTTATTAAGGCATTAACAAGCCAGATTCTGCATTTCACTGAATTGTGTCGCTGCTTGTGTCTCCAAAGGCCCCAAGTCAAAATGATTTTGATACTCCTCAAATCATAAGATAATTCAAATCATAATTAGTAAGCTCAAATCATAGGACACTAAAGTTTGTTTGAGGTCTCTGGCTTGATCCTGGCATGTGACGCCAGGCTTCACACCAGTACAGAAACAAAGAAGATCTAGCAAATCATATTGGCACTCTGTTACGAAGGAAGTCTTACTTCCCAAGGTCAGGGTACACAGCGAGATCATATTGCCATAAGTGAAATAAAGTGAAGTGAGGCCTCTGAAGAGTGACTTTTTGCTTTTTCTTTTGGTGATGAATTCCATCTCTCAAGCAAGTCTTTAACCCCAGGGCAACGTCTCATACTCGCTTGTAAAGAGCATTGCACACAGCTGGTGTGATATATAAATAACAAAATAATAATAATACAGTGCAAGGGAGACATTCTTTTTTGCCTAATAAAGGTTTCCTGAAGAGCGAGAACATGAAACAGAATAAGAATTCCAAAACCCTAAAAAGGGAAATCTGCAATGCAAATATTATCCTGGCACATGAATACATAATATTAAGAGCACAGCTGAATATTTTCTATGATGAAAAAAACCAAAACTTAAATCTGTTGTCAAGGAAAATAAAATCCTATGTTCCTAATAAGCTGGACAGACATGCTAATCTGACTTGATTTACACAAAAGCACAGCAGTTCCAATATCTCAATTTCTCACAGTTTTGAAGATTTTCGTAAAGGGCCATAGCAGCAGAAGGAAAGAAAACTAATGGGCAATGCAAGAAGGAACCAATTGCTGTGCTAATCAAAGACACTCTGGCTGCGTGGCCCTTCCAGTCTGATCTGATCATTGAGTTGCCTGCACATTTTTTAATAAAAAAAAAACCCTCTTTGAAACAATGAGGCCAGAGATATGTAAAAGCTTGCAATTGGAGAAAGCCTAATTCTGCACCAGAATTTTCCATGGCATATGGAATATAAGAGGTGTATGATCATGCATAGCTACCGTAGTCTGACTGTAGATACAGGAAACGTCTCAAAGGAACACAATGTAGCTACAGAGTGGCTCCAGCAACCCAGTCCAACGGGTGGAGTACAAATGATAAAATTATTGTGATTATTACTGTTTCCAGCGTGGTTACAAATTCCATTGCTATTGCCAGATAGCGCTGATGATTGTAGCTCTGAGAGGAGAAGGGACTCCTCACAACTTTCAGCACTCTCCACAAACTACATTTCCCAGGATTCTTTGGGGGAGCCATAACTGTTTCATGTGATACGATGTGGTTTTATAAATGCATAGTACAGATGGGGGCCTATGATGCACAAATAGAAATGGGTGTGGATGGGGTAGAGACCTTGGCAAAGTCCTTCTTCGCTGACTGGACCTTCTGTTTGGTCTTCATGGAGCCTTACCTAGACTTCCTTTGCCAAGCAGCAGGAATCGCTACAGAATGGAAATCTATTCAGTCCCAAGACAAAGTTTGGCGGATGTGCGTTATTCTGTGTTATTTATTTCAAGGGTGAGGGGTTTTTTTTAGGGCTTTGATCACTTCCTTACAGCAGGAGTTTGGAATGCTTGAATGATGAGAAATAAGTCACTTTACAATGAGTTATGCTAATAGGATTTGAGGAGGAAGCACCAGACAAAAGGGTGCCGGGGGGGGGCAATAAGTTGATTGCTAAAATGCTGAAGGAACACAAGCATTTGACTAAATTGTAGAGCAGGGCTGCCTCTTTATGTTTTGGACTCTAATTCCATCAGCCACGGTGAGCATCGTCGGTGGTTAGAGTGGTACCTCTGGTTATGAACTCTTTGGGTTATGCACGCTTCGGGTTACAAGCTCCGCTAACCCGGAAATAGTTGCTCCTGGTTGCCCCCGGGATGTGAGTGGAAGTCGCGTGCCAGTGGCGCGCATGCAGTGGGAGGCGCCATTAGCGAAAGCGCACCTCAGGATAAGAAAGATTTCAACTTAAGAATGGACCTCCGGAACGAATTAAGTTCGTAACCAGAGGTTACCACTGTACAGGTAATGGGAGTTGTAGTCCAACAATATCTGGAGGGCCATAGGTTTACCAATCCTGGCCTACAGGGTTTCTTTAAATGGAAACCTGTTTGGAATGGAGTTATGTGATCCCACACCATACCAGAAACGAGGTAGCTAGGTGTGTAGAGCCAGTTGCACAGATCGCCGGGGCACATGGTCCAGCTGTGATACATAACAGCCAGGAATCCCCTGAGACAGAGACCTCTGTGCCAATACTCCTGGAGGAAACAGTTCTCAGGTCAGATTCCCTCCCCCACAATAGAATGGAACTTTATTCCTTGAAGGTCTTACTGTCCCCAGTAATGCTCCCCAAACCTTCATTTGCTTTGTCCTTGTTCATTCTATGATTCTATAGTTCTGGACATTCCACTCCTGCCTTTCCATCTGCCCAAGACTTAGCCTTACCAAGAGAAGGCATTGTGTTGTGAAAGAGCAAGTGATTACCTCTCTCCTCCGCTATGCACATAGGTTTGTATCCAAACTAATTTAGAAAAACTCAGGTGCCATTGAAATTGACAGGATGAGTTAGTCATGGCTTAACTTAAGTCCTTTTAATTTTGATGGGAACAAAGTTAAGCTTATTTAGTGTGGATTCAACTCATTACATAATGTGAGAATTGGGTGCTCCAATGCCATTTGCATGTTTCTTTCCCTTCCCCCAAAACACAAGGGAATGATTGCATAAACTGGACTTATGCACACACAACACTGCATTATGTATTTTGAATTCTTTTCCCCCACCATTTAATTTAGTTTTTGAGCTCACTGGAGGTGACGGTCTGTCTGTTGTGTGCTTAATTGCTACCTCCCATACTGAACTACTGGGCCATAAATCTATGCATAAAACTAATAAGCCAGGCAGGCAAAGATTTTGATCTATTTTTAAAATAAAAATTTCTGAAATATAGGCAAGAAAAAAACGTGAATGTCCAGAGTAATATAGGACCCTGCTGCGATGAAGTGGAAACTGATTAGGATTAAGCATGATAAATAATCTGCATGATTGCTTTAATTAGGCTATCTAACCCAAACCTTTGCAGAAAATAGCTGCTAATTATTTACCAAGCAGGCAAAAAAAATATTCCTGTCTTTATATAATGAGATGGCGTGTTGGGGAAATGCCTAAAGTGGACCAAGTTCAGATAAGGTTCAAAATGGAACAAATTAGCAATGTGTTGGATATATCTGTAATGAGTTAAGACAGACTCAAATTGTTTTTAATTCTACACCAGTGGGTTAAGAAGAATCCCAACTTAAGGGACTATATATCACTGATATAACCCCACAGTGTTATAAATGATATTTCTATGGTGTTTTTAAAGTGCTTTAAAGGTGAAAGAGACATTTTAAAAAGTATATAAAAATGTGACAACCATCCAAAAGTTGGATTTTTCCTCAAAATGGAAAATGTGACTCCTCTTTGTTATTTATTTAATGAAATTGTTAACTGAATGGCTAAATAAAGTACTGTACAAATGCCAACATTTAGTAAATGCTTTACAACAGCTAGAGTATGTCAGCTTCAAATACTACTGCACGCTGCTACAGGTCAGCTTTTTATGTGTTACCTACAAACTGGAAGCTGTCTGATACTGCTTGTTTCTGATTATCTCTGCTTTCAAATTCCTCCTCACAATTTGCCCTTTGTATTTAAGGGGTGTGTGAGGTTGCTTCCAGACTGTCTCTATTTTTAAGCGAGATTCAATCACATCGCTGCAGATTCAGGTTGCACAATCAGAAGCTGGTTTGAAGCTCTTGCATAACAGACCCACTTCTCTGAAAGATTCGACGTCTTGTGATAAAGCAAGTGGAAATGCAATAACAATTGCTACATTATCTAATCTTTCTGCAAAGAAATTAGCATGAACATCAACATTGGCTGCAAGCAAATGAGGGTGAAGCTCAAGAAACAGGTTGTCTAGAAGAGGCCTACGCTTTCATATTTGTCCTTTTAAGTCAACCTGTGTTTTAAACCCATCACATACATTCATTATTGTGATAATTCATGTTTAGAGGAAGGTGCAACAGGGACCTTAGTACAATAAAGACGAAAAAGAAGACTTCCAAATCTCCTTTCAAGGCAAATCACAAGGAATCAAGGCAAAAACTGAAGCAAATGGTGTTTCAAAAGCTTTGAAGTCCACATTTGACCTTGCCATGGATCGAAATGTGTTACAAAACAAGAGTCTCCCCCACTTTCTCTGTATCCAATTCCTGCTCTGTCATCTTGTGATGAGGATTCCACAATCATCAGCTTATCCTCTTCCTTCCCCAAAAGTGTATCTCAACATCCATTACAACCCTTAACTTTAAAATGAAGAATTCATTACACAATTGACAAAACATAAAAACATTAATAATCATGCTTCTCCAGCCATCACCGTACTTCAGACAAAGCACCTTGATTTGCCCTACCTGATCCGAACATTTTACTAAGAGGTGCTCCATTCAGAGCTAGAGAGCAATTCAGGTTCCCTCCATAGTTAATAGCAACCTCTTCACGTACCATCTTGGCCTCCTGAAATCCTCACCAAAGACTGAACCCCTGGAATCACGCAGGTAACAGAGCAGGGTTTGGCCTATCTCCCTGCACAGCACAAATTACTTTAATGGACACATCAGTTTATGCTAAGCTTTCGCCATCTGTTCTACTCTCTAATTAAATGCAAAAGAAACACACTTCATAATTGCATTTGAATAGTAAAAGATAAGGGATTTGAATGCATGCTTAAATTTCTGCATCTGCTCTATAATTCTTGTCATCACAGGCTTTTACCCGGGGAGAACAGAAGGAGGGGGAACTGGCATTATAGTTAATTTTTCTGGCAGCCAAGAGTTATTGGCATAACAAGTTGCACTATTTATGGGTAAGGGAACTGTGAACTAGAGGTAAGTAAACCATTGCAGAATATATGAGACAGGTCCATGAGGAGAGGTAAATGAAAGGATGGTTGGTATGGAATAACTGCTGTCATGTTCCATCCTTTTACAATATTTCCACTTGACACTAAAGCACCACCTTTTTTAAAAAAAAAGTCTTCTGAGGAAATGAGGTGACTTGGAAAAGTTGGGGTTCAGGGTTGATATTACAGCTTAGTGCAGACCCTCATGCTCCATACTGAATTCTTCAGCAGTTTAGGCTCTGGTAGATGTCATCTGGAAGCCAAACCGTTATATAAGAGAAGGGGTATAACTCTGTGGTGGAGCATCTGTTTGTATGCAGAAGGTCTCCGGTTCAATGGCCTGCATCTTCATGTAGGGCTGGGGAAATTCCCGTCTGAAACCGGGGAGAGCTCCTGACAATTGACAATAGCTAAACCACTGAGCCTCTTGGGCTTGCCAGCCGGAAGGTCGACAGTTCGAATCCCTGCGATGGAGTGAGCTCCCATTGCTCTGTCCCAGCTCCTGCCAACCAAGCAGTTCGAAAGCACACCAGTGCAAGTAGATAAATAGGTACCACTCTGGCAGGAAGGTAAACTGCATTTCCGTGCGCTCTGGCTTCCATCACAGTGTCCTGTTGCACCAGAAGCAGTTTAGTCATGCTGACCACATGACCCGGAAAGCTGTCTGTGGACAAACACCAGCTCCTAAAGCCTGAAGCAAGATGAGCGCCGCAACCCCATAGTCGCCTTTGACTGGACTTAACCGTCCAGGAGTCCTTTACCTTTTAGACCAATGGTCTGACTGAGTATACGACAGCTTACGACATTTCTGCAAAACCCAGAATGATATAGGGATCAGTGCTTTAAAGTGACTTAAAATGTCTTTGCAATAGCTCAGATCCCCTCTTCTCAACAGAATCTTCAATAAGGCAAATGCTACCAAGCAACTGACACACTTACAGTGCACTATACTGAGTACATTGTCTACTCAGCAGTAAATCCAAGGAAATTCAAGAGGGCTTATAGAGAGTAGGAGGATATAGGATGGCAGTCAGATCCTCTTCCCCTGAGCTCTGCACTGTGTGCAAAATAGGGCCTACCTGGAAAATGCCAGCAGTCGAGGCTGGCGCTACTGGGCAAGAATCAAATGCAGCTCATTTGATCCTGTTCTACTGTTGAGCTTCTAAGTATCTTTTTATGACTCTGCAGTCAGCGCATTCCAAATTATTATTATCCAGAGAGAAGAATGAAATTAGACTTATAGCAAAAGGACACCTGTTTTCTCTGAGCCATCATGTTAATATCCTCTGCTAAAATCTTCAATATTCCTGCAACTTCCAGACATATTAAATTCTGCAGCAGTAAGCAGTCAAATGAGGCAAATGTACTTCTTCACTTGCATACCTGCTGGGCTGCTGACTGGTACTCACAGGAGTTGAACAGAAGTTTGGTCACATAGAAAACAAAACAAAGAGAGCATCTTGCTACGCTGTCCATCTCAGTACACTGCAAAAAATAATATATTTTGAAGATGAAGTCTTGGAAATATTATCATTTATTTAATATCTTTATCTCCCACCTTCCTCCCAAGTTGTGATTCAAGGAGGCTTCCAACATCTGAAAACAACATTTTTAAAAACTAGTTAAAAACAATATGCATCAAAATACATTTTAAACCAGCATTTAAATTAGGTGTCTGTGGCCATGTTCACATGTGATGCTAAGACAAACAAGGCCTTGGCTCTCAAGGTGGAGGTGGTACCCATTTTGCTCCTCCAGTGTGGCAGACAATCCAAAGTTTTGCTTATCATTCATTTGAACCTGGATTAAGGTCTCTCCTCCCAGATTTGGATAACACGGAGTAAGTGGTCACACCATATTCAGCTAAGAAGCCCAAAGAGAAGCTTCTCTTTGGGAGCCATCGCATTTGTGCAGCACCATTCTTTGGCTTATTGTGACTTACAAATGTGGTCTATATGTGGGAGGAAAATGAACCACGTTTTGAGTTTGAGATAGACTGAGGAATCCACAAAGAGCTTAGTTTTAGGTTGCTGGGTGTTTGCACAGAGATCTGATATGGGATCGCTAGACTTCGGCAGTTCGTTGGTGTGTTAAAGTGGGTATCTGTTTATGTTCAACATGTATATTTGTAAAAGAAGACACAAATGTTTCCAAATGCCATAAGTCTCCAGTGACATCCCCCCCCTCACTCCAAATGAAACCAACCCAGGGTAAGCAATGCTGCCATTGCTATTCTAAAAGAATGAGGGAGGTGTTTGTGGTGAGTTGCCATGGGGTCACGAAGAGTCGGACACGACTAAACGACTAAACAACAACAACAAGCCATGCAAAATGGTAATTTGCATTTGCATGTGGAGACCCTAGAACCTAGGCCTAGAAATAAATTCAGACATGACTCATATTTTTGGTTTGGTTTTTGGCAGAATTTAGGCCACAACTTCATTGATTACAAATCAAGTGAGTGGTTGCATAGGCTCTGGTTCCCAAAGCTACCTAGGTAGCGCTGACTCAGGGCACCCACGAGTCAGCATACAGGTTCACACCTGGGACGGGGAACCCAACTGGCAGAGCCAGCCGGGCCCTGATTCCCCCACATGTGCCCAGACACTGGATAGGGCACCCACTGGGGGATACCAACCATTGGTCAAATGGATTCCTTTAGAGGAATACCTGTTTTGATAGGGTGATAAGGTCTCATTCCACCCCTATCAGCATGAACCAGAGCCTATCTGCAACCTTACAAGTTGTGACGATTTGCTATGCGGCAGGCAAAACCCAGATGGCACAGCCAATCAGCCAAGTGGGGAAAATTCTGCCGTGCCCCTGCAATAACGGCAGACGACACACAACGGCACAGCAAGGTCAAGCGAAGACCTAAAATTAGGGAGAGGAGGGCGGGTGTTTTGATGTGCAGAGCTGGAGAAGAAGGGCTCTCCCAACATGTGCTGCCCTTAAATAGTGGGCCATCCGGATCGTCTGATTGACAAGCCTGCAGCCAATTATGTTCCCTCACGGTGGCCCACCAATGGGTATTGTGGCTGCTCCTACAGTCCCCGCTGCAACTCAGTCCTGGTTGCCCAGATCCCACCGCAACACGTCCCCTTCCTTACAGGGAGGAGCCGGTTTCTGGTAAATAATTCTGATGACCCACTCACTATCTGCAAACAGAAGAGGAGAAGGAAGGGTTGTATTTGACTCACTGTAGACCTATTGAAATCATCTGACTTAAGTTAATTAAGTCCATTATTCTGACGGGTCTACTCTCAATAGGGCCTAGTTGGGCACAACCCATAGTGAATTAGCCCTGGAAGAGAAAGGATAATGTGAAATATATATTTGATATAATGCAACCTTTTTCAGTTTCTAATGCAACCTTTTCCAGTCAGCAACCTTTTTCAGTTGTGGGCCGGTCCACCGTCCCTCAGACCATGTGGGGGGCCAAATTATATTGGGGTGGGGGGTGGGAGAATGAATTCCTATGTCCCAAAAATAACCCAGAGATTCATTTTAAATAAAAGGACACATACTACTCATGTAAAAACACGCTGATTCCCAGACTGCCTGCGGGCCGGATTGATTCTCGGACTGCCTACCCCTGATCTAATGGCATGAACTCTCTCTCTGTTTCAGTTTAATTCTGCTATAACCAGAGCTCTAAATTTTAGATTGTAGGCATGCTAAATTATAAGACTTGCTTCCCTCTCAAATACTTAGCATTTTTTAAATGGCTCCAAACACGGATTCTGGCTAAGAGGAAACATTGAGCCACTCCTAATTTCATCCAGCAGAGGGCACTAGCATGTAGGTCTGATGCATGGAATATGTTGTTTCTTCTGCACTATTGAGGCCAATATTGAGAGTGCTGCCTCTACCCTCTAATGGGTAACAAAAACAAAAGCCAGTGCACTACAATTTCTATTACTCATTTTTTCAAAGAGCATTCATTCAAGGAGCATTATACTGGAACCAGCATTGTATAACATCTAAATGAAATACTATTTCCCCCTTTTTATTTGATGTACAAAACCTAGGAATCCATTATTAGCATGTAGTAAATGGAGAAGGACATGTACTCTTAATGATTCATAGCAAATGTTATGTGTGAGTGATAAAAGCTGTTCCAAGGGTAAAGCTTTTGTTCGACTACTAGTGCGCCAAATATTAAAGAGGGTGCTCTAATGTATATACAATGTGATACAGTGATATGATTTGCAGTAAATAATAATAATAATAATAATAATAATAATAATAATAATAATAATAATAATAATTCCCCAGCCACTCTAGGCAGCTCCCAACAAAATATTGATGATAATAATAAAGCGGTAAAACTTCAAACATTGAAAACTTCCCTAAACAGGGCTGCCTTCAGATGTCAGCTGATTGTTTGTTTCCTTGACATCTGATGGGAGGGCATTCCACAGGGCGGGCGCCACTACCAAGAAGGCCCTCTGCATGGTTCCCTGTAACCTCACTTCTTGCAGGGAGGGAACCGCCAGAAGGTTTTGGCACTGGACCTTACTGTCTGAGCTGAACGATGGGGGTGGAGACGCTCCTTCAGGTATACTGGACTAAGGCCATTTAGGGCTTTAAAGGTCAGCACCAACACTTTGAATTGCGCTCGGAAATGTACTGGGAGGCAATGTAGGTCTTTCAGGACCTGTCCAGATGATCAACCAAACCTCATTTTAAAGTTGGTGAGATAAAACTACAAGAACACATTGATAGGAAATACTGTAATCCAACATGTAATTAGTTTTGCCCGCTACCTGGGTGGGGAAAGCTCACCCAGGTATTTGGTCTGTAACAATCAGCAGGTGTCATTTCCCATCCCATGGATGGAGCTAAACATTATCACCCGCTGATCGCTACAAACCAAATTGCTGTAGAGAAGCCAGTTCAAAAGTTGGCATCTGGGAATGGGGAGGTTAATCCTATTCATGTTTTAAGCAGACACAGAAACACACAAATGGGAAATGTACATTTTATTCCTGGAAGTTGGAGCACAAAGCCTGCAAGGATAGATCTAAAGAGCAAAACATTCTCCCAAATCAATGTGTCAACAATTCTGGATCTGTTTGACCTCTTTTGCTCACATGCCTTTAATCAGCTTTCCAATTCTTAAGCAGAAAATGAGGTCCAGAAAGCCACTTTTGAGTCAGGAGCTTTTTTTAGCTGAGTAAGCTAAAAAAAAACAGTAGAACCAAAAGGATCTAGGAGAGAGATGACTTCTGGGTCCACTTAATTCTGTTGCCAGATCCTGCTGTAAAAAGTTGGATGCCATTCGCTTATGAGGGAGACTTGACCACAAGAGGGCAGTGATGCTTATTAAATATGTTTTGCCAGGCTTCATCCTTGTCCATTTCAGAAAGTTAATCACTTACATGCCTCGTTTAAGGGAAATCTCCAATAGAACATAGATTTGTCTATCATTTTGACCAGGCCATCTTGTTTAGTGATTCACAGAACAGGCACCCAAAGACTGGGCAAGACCTTTACTTCTGAAATTTCACAGGGGCACGTACTATCACATAACAAATTTAATGGCAATACTGAAAACCACCGTCACAAGGACAGCTCCCCGTGGCGGTGGTTTCAATTCCTGTGGTATTTCATATGGGTCAGTCATGTCCTGATACCTTCCAAAAAAAACATGTTAGTGAGTGTGAATGAAGAACCTGTGGGTGGCACTTATTTCAGGTTATTGAATGTACCTACTGAACCTGCGGTCTCTCGTTTGGAGGGGTCGCTTTCAAAAGAAATAAAAACTCTCTGTCCCAGTAGTGATCTAGTGGAAACAGCTCCTTGAGATGGCATGTATACTGCACTGGAAACATACTGAAGGTTGAAGAGCCAAAATATACAGCAGTGGCCTCGTGGGTAAGCAAGCGACACGTGACTCTTGTTTGCATTTCCTGGGATAAGTCTGAAGGAGGAATCCGTAGGAGGGGAGAAAGGCGAGTTGCAAATATGGAACTCCTATTCCTCACTGGGGGAGATAGGTGAGTTCCATTCTGCAGGTTACAAAGTGATGGATCTACTCCTTAGCCTTATCTTCTCCCAAAGATATCCCACAAGGCAGCAGAGGTTCAGGGTGAGAGTCTTCCTTCTCTCTCTCTTTTTGAAATCATTTCTATTTGATTTTTCAAATACAAAGTAAATACAAAGTTATAAAAGTCCAAATATATAACCATATACAGAGATTTCTCCCCCACCCCCTCCTGGAGTCCCATTTTAAACGTTTAAAACTACATCTTCTTCCAAACTTTAACTTTTATATCAATCCATATTGTCCATGGTAATTATTACACTACCAGTGAAATCAAAATCCTTCCAATGCTTCCATCTGCTTACAGTGGTATCATAGACAAATTATTATTATTATTTCCCCTATTCTTTGTAAAGTTTTTGTCCTCTTGGTTCCTGAGTTTTCCAGTCAGCTTTGCCATTTCGGCATAGTCCATCAGCTTGGTTTGCCATTCCTCTCTGGAAGGGACCTTGAGAGCCTCTCTTCTCCTAGATGGGCTTCCATCCCAATTTGACAAGCCCCATCTGCCCCTCACTTCCCTCTATGGCATGTGCAGAAACCGCCTTCTTGACCGTTGGACCCACTCTTGGTCCCGTCTGCTCAATCTGCCGGAGCCTGACTATGCATGTGGGGGGGGGAGTGTCCTTAACTCACTGAGGGTCTGAGTCCCATTGGCTACACTCACCAGGTTTAGCCAGCCAATCAAAGCCATTTTCGGGATGTGGCCGCTGTCGCGTGCTGGCAGCTTTCAGGAACCACAGGTGAGAGATGAGTGCAGGTTGGACAAACCGCACCAGAAGGAGCTCAATGTGTCCCCAACCAGAGGACCTATGTCTTAAAGGTAAAGGGACCTCTGACCTTAGGTCCAGTCATGACCGACTCTGGGGTTGCGGCGCTCATCTCACATTATTGGCCGAGGGAGCCGGCGTACAGCTTCCAGGTCATGTGGCCAGCATGACAAAGCCGCTTCTGGTGAACCAGAGCAGCACACAGAAACGCCGTTTACCTTCCCACTGGAGCGGTACCTATTTATCTACTTGCACTTTGGCATGCTTTCGAACTGCTAGGTTGGCAGGAGCTGGGACCGAGCAACGGGAGCTCACCCCATCGCAGGGATTCGAACTACCGACCTTCTGATAGGCAAGCCCTAGGCTCTGTGGTTTAACCCACAGCGCCACCTTACCACTCCATAATCCCTCCACACTATCTTCACATTATGTTTGGAATGGTAACTTCTGGTTCGGTAATGGCAAACAACCTCACGATGGGCACAGACTCCCATTATGGTAGGAAATGGCCTTTGAACTCATTGATAAGATGCTGTACATGTGATGGAACTGGGGGGAAGGACCAAGTGCTGAAGAAACAAAGAGGAGAGTCCTGCTGGGTCAGACAAAAGGCCCATCCTGTACAGCTTTACTAGACGTGATAGCTACATACCCTCCAAGTGTCCCAATTTCCCAGGGACAGTCCTGGAATTACAAAAGCCATCCTGGCTTCTGATTTGATTCTGGAATGTCCCTATTTCCCCCACCAGTGCCGCCACCGCTGAGCTTTGGGAGCAGAATGAGCCAGCGCTTGTCCCAAGTGGCTGTGGGCAGCTCATAGTGGGTGCTGGAGTACAGACAAGGAGAAGGAGAGTCTGAGTCTTCCAAGGCCCAGCACTGTGTGATGCACAAAGAAATATAGTGCTTTGTCCACATCTAATCTTGCGTCTTTCTAAAAGTTATTTATTGTTGTGTGCTTTTCTTTTCGTAAATCTACCAGAGAATACCATATTGGCCTGAATATAAGCCTCACTTTTCCCCCCCAAATTCCGACCATGAAAAGTTAAAGTGAGGCTTAAATTCGCGACCTTACAGAAATTGGTTTTTACAATATCACTGCTGAAACAGACATACGGTAAAACGGAATGGGTGAGTGCCTACAGAATTTTAAGGGAGCGGATTATATCCGGTTATTGTCTCTCCCCCCCTGAATTTTAAAGGTGGAGCTTATATTCGGGTGCCACTTATATTTGGGCCAATACGGTAAATTAAAATCGGGATGAAAGGGTTTTCTCAGAACGGTGGAGGGCATGTGTCCTGGATCCCTTTGGTGAAGTGGTGGTGGTGGCACTCACCCATCTTCTGACAGGAAATGCTCTGTGGTTGTAGGGAACAAAAAATGTGGGGTTCAGAAGGGTCAGTTGGGAGTGTGTGAGAAATGTCTCTACAGTATTTTCATCTGAGGAATGTTGGAGGGTATGGAGCGATGTTCCCCCTTCACTGTCAGAGGCAGTATGCCCCCAAATACTGGGGGAAATGGCAAGTCATGCTCGGGTCCTGCTTTTGGTTTTCCTACCGGAATCTGGTTGGCCACTGTGAAAACAGGATGCTAGACTAGATAGATCGTTTTCCTGATCCAACAGGCTCTTCTCAGTCATCAAGAACTGCACAGAGCTGTATGCGTACACCGTTCCGAAACCAAAACATTCATTATGCGTTCGAATGCAATCTTTTGCATGGTCCACGATCCTTCCTTCCAGGTCATTGTGGAAAGGATTGTGACCTTAACTGCGACAAACTGGTCTCATTTCACTCATGCTGAGGGACCTTTGTGTCTTTGGAACAAACTATAACATTAGCGAAATCGGAACACTAGAAGACTGTGCTCTACAGAGTACTGCATAGAAAAGTTCCAGACTTTTATTAAATTGAAATAGATTTGTGTGGAAAGACTCCAGTTCACTCATAAACAATTTATAATCTGAAATGTGCAGCAGTGCTTGATTAAAGGTTTAAACGCTTGCATCCGTCTGCCAGCAGCATATAGTGTTTCACAGTTCCCATAACTGTATTTTGAAATAAGATGTTTCGGAATCTACTTGGGAACTATTATTTAAGCCTCATAATATTTTGCAGTGCAATCTTGCACATGTCTACTCAGACGTAAGCCCCACTGAATTCAGTGGGGCTTACTCTCAGGAAAATGTGTGTAGGCCTGCAAGCTTAATCAACTAGAAGTGAGGTTACGTTTTGTCGTCTAGGAGTCTCATTGGCTATTAAGTTTATTTCAGCTTCATAATCTCTCTCTCTCTCTCTCTCTCTCCCTCTCTCTCTCTCTCTCTCTCCGCAGAAGAAAAACTATACTATAGTTCTGATCATTGCCTAGACCAATTGACATTAAAAATCTGAATAAGAAAAAATAATTACAAACAAAACATTTTCCATTAGCTATGCCAATTAAGTTGTGCTATTACCAAGTACTTCTGCAAATGAAACTGTGGAAAAACACATACACACAGCGCATGGAAAATTAGTTACTTAACCATGGAATTCTAACTGTATCACAGAGTCAAAGAAGCAAGACGAGATTGACCACCTTGGAAAGTTTGAAATGTCTCTGTGTTTAATTTTTTTAAAAAAAAAAACATTCCCACCAACATCTTAGTCTGCCAACAGAGAATCATTCCCATAACACTAAGTGATGGGAAGTTCAGGGTGACTTTGCACCCTGTTATTTAACTCTGGTCAACGAAGGAAGGACTATAATACCAATCACGTTGGAACGTCAGAGGAGGCCTATTGTCTACCTTGCTAGAACT
This sequence comes from Zootoca vivipara, assembly GCF_963506605.1. NCBI lineage: Eukaryota > Metazoa > Chordata > Lepidosauria > Squamata > Lacertidae > Zootoca > Zootoca vivipara. Next base: position 24,961,977 of record NC_083285.1, on the reverse strand, counting down.
AAGTAAGTCTGGGACTGGTCCATGCCTAGTTTACCTCATGGGAATCACATGCCCTCCACCCTGGATTCCATGGTGGAATGAAAGCATGATATAAAATGTAAGGACCTTTTTAAGAAGTCCTACTTGTTGAGTTCTCAGAGGTATCTAGTAGGCTACTGACGACCTTCTCTGAGAGAAGCTGGAAGGTGATGACAAGGGAGAGAACCTTTTCAGTTGTGGCTCCCTATCTATGGAATGATCTCCCCCGTGAGGTCCGCCTAGCTCCTTCACCAACATATTTTCAGTGTCAGGCAGAGACTGACATTTTTTTACCAGGCCTTTGCTGGGCTGAACTGGTTTTGTTCTACTGTAACTGTGCTGCCCAAGTTTCCTATCTCTCCAGGCAATGCCCACTCACTCACATGCACCAGTGAGTGGAATTCCATTGGTGTGTGTTGACAGAATCCATCCTATCTTTGCCTCACAGAAGTTTTACACTACATCGGAGTGATTCCGAGGATGGAGATCAAGGCGGCAGTCTTATTCGTCTGGCTATTCATGCGTAGGTTCCATTGGCAGCATTCATTTTTTAAAAAATAATTTTATTGATTTTAGTATAAACAAAGACAAAACACAACATGATATATATATTCCATCCCTCCATCCTCCCTCCCCCCACCAGTCCACTTCTGCCACCAGTAGGACCCGTAGGCGTTGGGAGTCAAAGGTGGTCCATTTTAGGGCTGAGTTTGTCCTCCCCCCCTCCTCCACCCCTAGCCCCCCCCCCTGCCACCAGGAGGTCAGGGGCGGAGGAGTAGTAAGGTTTGGATTTCCCCCAGCTGCTCCTTCAAAACACACATAAAAAAAAAATAATTTTTTCAAATCTTATTTCTTAACATTGTATTTGTGACTTCCTCAAATCTCTTCTTCCTGATTTTCTTAGTATCTTAATATAATTATGGCGGATTTTCTAATCTTAACTCAAAATCTTTTCCTTCAAATATTCACTTTATCCTCCTCCTTCTTCATGCCCCCTCTCCACGAGTCCCCTCCTGCCACGAGAGGAACCCGTGAGGTGCGGCCTTCCAAAGGAGATCCATTTTTGTGTCTGGGTTTCCCTCCACCCCCTCCTCCCCCCTCAGAGCACCCCCTGCTACCAGGTGCTTCCAAGGAAAGAGAGGAAGAAAGGTAGCTCTCTGTCCAGACACCTATCTAAACATTAAAATAATTATTACAAATCTAAATTTTCCTTCCCCAACCATTCTTCTTTCTCCCTCCAGAAAATTCAAAATTTATATACAATCATTTCTCTACTCAAAATCTTAACATTTCATTGGCAGCATTCAATGAACACTGCAGCCTAAAGAAAATATAACCAACCTACAAGAAGTTGAAACACAGCATTTCCCTGCCAACCCCTTGAGACAATGGACTACAAACTATTAGTAGTATGTAAGTCTTTGGTTCTAAAGAGTTCAGAACTTCAGAGGTGGGGAAAGGGTTGGTTTCTCTAAGTCTTGATGAATTTATTAGAGAGACTTTAGAGTTCACCAGTGTTCTCTGCGTGTACAGTAAGTGAAAGGCCTCATGGTAGTCACATCTGGAGAAAAAGTGCAAACCACAGGGGACTCTCAGAGCTTCTTTTCAGCTTTCTTTGCTGGCTTCTAAAAAAGAAGAAGCAGCCTTAGGGAGGGAATTCAGTGATGACCTTAAGGTAAAAATAATAAACAAAAATAAAATGTCAAAGACAGTTTCCTCAGGGACTCTGCTTCTTTTCTTCCCCATTACAGCTTTTTCTTGCCACCAATTTTTAAACCAGCCTATTTGTCCTTTGCACCATGTATGAATAGCAAATAATAGGCTAATCCTAAAACTGTCACAGCTGAGGTAGCCTGAGAGGACGGATAAACAAAGCCTGTGGCTGAGGGCAGCCAAACAAAGGTCTGGAATGGGTTCATTGGGAGGATGAAAACATCTCCATTTGGCTAAGTGCTTTCGCAGGTGTTGACTTGACTTGCAATAGCTGTGCAGGAATGAAATTTTCTTCCCCTTAAAGGAAGAGGTGAGGAATAGGTGCTTGCTAGTTTCAAACAACCATTTCCTGTGACACGGTTGCGTGTAAGGAGCTACCCTAGAGGTGGAATCTAAGCTGATGCCATGCAAAAATGGAGGTGAGCAAAAAAGAGATAAATGATCATTTTTTAAAAAAGTTTGCAGCACAATTCCAAAGATGTTGTCTCAGAAGAAAGTCCTGCTCTGTTCAATGGGGCTTGCTCCAGAAAGAGATGGATGAACCTGTCATTTTCAGTTTCCTTTCCATTAGCATTTGCATTTCCTTTCCATTAGTGAAGTTTATTTTTAAAAAAACCTGTACAAAAATTCTTATGCATTTTCATGCACATTTCTCTTAATATACAGATTTCTACAAGTAATTTGACATAACACAATCCATTTTTGTATATTTTAAAGAATATATGCATTATTTGTGTGCACCTTTTCTGTATATGCACCTGTATAAAGTCATCATGGTCTTTGCCTTATACAAGAAACTTATCGATGATGATATACACCTTTATTGGAGCCCTATATTGTACAATTTGTAGAAGTGGATTTCGGAGAACAGATATCGGTTTGGAAATCTGAACTCGCTAAATTCACCATCAGATTTCCTTCCCATTCCTGTTCCTGGGCAAATGTCTAGCTCTCCAGATGATTTGGACTACAACTCCCATCAGCCCTAGCCAGGATGGCCAATAGCCAGGGATGATGGGAGCTGCAGCCCAACAAGATCTGGAGGACTAGCCCTGACTTATCTCCAGTTCAGACTAGGCTTATTAGCATCCTTCCTTGAATAGCAGTAAATGACTCCTGGTCCTCTATGTGATGGGAAACATCCATTGCCCTTCAGTTCTGCTTTCGCAGGGCTTAAAGCCTTTACTTAAAACAAAACAAAACAAAACAACCCACACACAAACACACCATATGTTCACCTTCACTCGTTTAACTTAAAGGATTTCTGCAAAGGTGTTCCAGAAGAAAAAAAAGGGGGGTTTTACTTAACCATTTCAAAAAATATATACAGGGTTTTGAAGTTCAGGCAAAGATAAGGACACAGACACTGGTTTTCCAGAGGAGGTAATATTTACTTGACATATGGGGGGAAATAGTCATAACATAATTTCATTACTTATTTGTATCCCACCCTTCGGCAAGTTCCCAAGGAGTTTTGAAGAACTGATCCAAAGTGCAGTTGCTAGTTTTCAGGTAAATGGAATACATCTCACTCTTAAAATAAATAAATTGCTGGTTCCTAGGCCATTTCCAAACATGATTCAAAGCTCTGGTGTTCACATTTATAGCCCTGTGTGACAGGACACTGGCAGCCAAAGGAACACCACCTCCTACATAAGACTGCCTGGTTATTAATGATAAAAAATAATTGTTTGAGACCCTTCTCCTGGCCCCAGCACCCAACCAGATATTAAATGGAAGGTGCTTAGGAAAATATATTTTTCAGTTGTGGTGTCCAAATTATGGAATGCTGCTCATCAATGGATGCTTGCCTGGAACCAACCCTAGCAGCCCTTTTCACCTACTTGCAATTTTAGCCCTCTTCAACTATTATCCGTCATGTGATGTGATCACATCAAGGAAGCCACACTCACCAGCCACATCACTGCATTCCCATCAGCTCTGTCCTCTCCCACTTTTTAAGATAAGATAAGATAAGATATCTTTATTGTCATTGTCCCCTTGCGGGAACAACGAAATTACTCGGTTGCTACATCCACTCCGATAAAGCATTCCGCATAATCCAAAATTACAAAAACCTAATTAAAAACAGTAAATATAATACAAAATAACAAGTAAAATAAGATAAGATGACTTCAAAGTCCAGACTTTCCATTTAAGGCCAAAATCGCTCTAGAGAAGAAACTGTTCCTGAGACGGCTCGTTCTTGCCTGCATTGTTCTATATCTCCGTCCCGATGGCAGGAGCTGAAAGAAATGGTGACCAGGGTGCGTTGGATCTCTTGATATATCTAGTGCTTTCTAGTTCTAAGGTGGTGAGTGAGCAGCCAATAATGCTCTCTGCTGTTTTAATAATTCTACACAGCCCTGCTCTGTCCTGGGAAGTACAGCTTCCGTACCACACACATAAACCGTACGTGAGCACGCTCTGTATGGCACAGTGATAGAAGGCAAGCAGCAGCTTTTGTGGAAGATGGTTTTTCCTTAAAATTCTCAAAAAATACAGTCTCTGCTGCGCCTTCTTCACAAGCCCCCTTGTATTAACACTCCAGGACAGATCCTCCTGTAACTCAATGCCTAGAAATCTAAACGTTGTTACCCTCTCCACACAAATTCCGTCAATCAAAAGTGGCTGGACCTCGTTCTTCTGTCTCCTAAAGTCCACCACAAGCTCCTTAGTTTTCTTTGTATTTATGAGCAAGTTGTTGACTCTGCACCACTCTGTCAGCCGCTCCACCTCATCTCTATACTCAGTTTCACCCTCCTTATCAGAGATGAGCCCGATCACGGTTGTGTCATCTGCAAATTTGACAACCCTATTTCTAGGGTGGGCAGCGACACAATCATACATATAAAGAGTATAAAGGAGCGGACTAAGCACACATCCTTGTGGTGTTCCTATGTTAGTCCTAAGCATGTTAGACATATAAGGGCCCAACCGGACCCCCTGGGAGCGATCTGAGAGAAAGTCCAGTATCCACCCACAGAGTGATAGCGGGCATTTTAAGCATTGAAGACACGTGTCTGTAGACACATGTCTCACTTTCCCTGCATAGGATATCTCCATGATGTGATCATGCAGGATTCAAATGTGGCAGGAAGATTCTATGCACATAGAGGAGGCTTCTCTCTCACAGGCACAAATGTACTCCCCAACATATGGGGAGGTGGGGATGAACAGAGCCAACAGGGTTGTGATTTTGATCACGTGGAGGACCATGCCACCCTCTTGCCTGAGCTGCTTTTTAAACATGTGCTCTTTGGTTTACTTTGTAAAATGGGCAGAAGGACTAGAAGTATCTCAATGTCTATTGTAATAGATCATCAGAATGTCTATTGTAATAAATCATCAGAATGGTGGACAACACATTTTGCAACTCAGATGGCTGAAAGGCACTGAAAGATAAAGTACGTTTTTTGAGGCAAGTAAGTAGGATTCTTCATGGGAAGACTGGCTAGCTTACAAAAGAAGCCGGAATGCAAAGCAGCTAAAAGATACTTGGGACTCAGCTACATTAGCAAAAAGAAAACATTATAAGTGTGTTATAACACTGTGGCACCAGATGGCGCTGTAGAGCTGAAATTGGAACTCTATGAAATATTCAATTGTCAGCATTAAAATGGTTTTTTTCAGAGCATTTTCAATCATTATTATTTTTTAATAGTTGTGTAGATGCAGCCTGGAACTCGTAGGACATTGTAAGACAGAGGAAAGAATTCAGGGAAACCTGGTTGCTTTTTATTTTCTGCGTTGTCTGACAATTGCCTGAAGTGCTGATCTCATGACTGAATAACATTTTTCATTTACTTGAAGAAACTCTATGTGACCTTATGCTAATTGCAATTTACATTTTGCATGTCTAAAGTTATGTGTAGCTCACGTGCTTTCTATTTTGCCTGAAGAAGAGGAATGGAAATGCTGGAGCTTGGTGGCTACCATCTATGCTTTCAATTGCTGCTGTTTAAGGTTTAAAGATTAGTATAAACGAATACAAAGCTAAAACAGTGATCAAGGTAAAACCGTGCTATCACAGCTGTTGGGCCAGGTCCTCAGTCGAGACATGCTTTCCTGTGACTTGCAGTGCCATTCCTAACATGAACCTGCATGGAAGACCAGCACCAGATATTCTTCAGTGGTCTCTGAAGGTAGGAAGGTCTACAAACTGTGGTCTTGCAGTGCATGGAGGTTGGTATGTAAGCAGTGGGTTTGACCATACTCTACCTTCAAGCCTTTAGGACAGGCATCCCCAAACTTCGGCCCTCCAGATGTTTTGGACTACAATTCCCATCATCCCTGACCACTGGTCCTCTTAGCTAGGGATCATGGGAGTTGTAGGCCAACACAACTGGAGGGCCACAGTTTAGGGATGCCTGCTTTAAGATCACCCCACACCATTGTATGTCATCAAGTTTAATAAGCCCAACCCTTATTTATATTAGCGCCATCAGAATATCTACCTGACTTACCATATTGGTTCAATTTACCTGTTGAGATAATACATTTTATATGGGGAGAAATCTATTCTAGCCAAGCATCTCAGGTAAAACCCACTGAATTGAGCATGTATTATTTTACAGGAGGTTATAATACAGACATAATTTTAAAATTAGGTGCAACAGAGTTTGACCCAGAAAATTATTCCTGGAACTTGGGAGCATTTATGAGGCTTTTATTGCTGAACAGTCATTTTAAAGAAAGAAATTGCATTTTTTTTCCTTCCCCAACCCCCTTGCTATATTGGCAGGCATTTTTTTGCTCAATAGAAAATAATAAATGACAGTAATTTATTCTGTCTATCCCACCCCTCAATATATTACAGGTCCCAGGAGATCCAAAACACAAAGCTTGCTCCTCTTGCAGTTTTGCCTAGAGCAACTTTTCTCCAAGGGCTCAGGACTCAAATACCTCTGAGCTTGCTCGCAGCCAGTGTCAATCAATCGTAACGTCCGCGTCAACAGACTCGTTGTTTGCCATTGCTTTGCCTTGTCCAGGCAGTTTGTGATGAAATGGCTCGCTAATAGCAACAAAATATTGCCGTAATTGCCTGTGCAGAAACAGAAAATGCAATCTTTCGCATTAAAGCTGGGAAGCTTGTAAAGTTAGCTTGTAGTGCCTTGGTTGAGAATATGCTGGGAGTAAGAATATAATAAGAATATAATTGCACCTAAGTTGCAAAGATATAGCCTGTTGCATCTGTATTGTAGTTCTCTCTGTTTTTCCCCTTTTTACATCCACAAGACTAATGCCAGCATTCACATCCTTGGGTATCTACACAAATTACTCTGGAATAACTATGCTCTGGGTTTATATTCACAATGAGGATCCCCATCCATAAGCAACACCCTTTAGCCTACAATCTTGCTTTCTCCTCGCCCTCACTGCTTCCCCCAGTGCTATTGCATTCCTTCACCTGGGAAAAGCACCCAGGGCTAAGCCAGCTTCATCTTGCCAGCCCTTTTAAGGTGGGAACAAACAACTCAGTCCAGTGATGGCCTTTTAAGTTTAGGGAAAGAGTTCTCTGTCAGAAGTACCACTGCAGCTAGGAATGGGCGAAACTGTCCATTTCAGTTTCTCACGGTTTATCATTTTCCCAGTCAAGTTGAGCTCTTCACATTTCCACACCAGTAAGGGGTTTTTTTTTTTAAGTGCTCATGAAAACTCACTAGCATTTTAGTATTAATTTATTCTAATATACATGTTTACATGCAAGTTTGCCAAACATACACCTCTTCGTAAAGCAATTCCCCCTAAAACAATGCCCTGTGTACATTACTATTTTAAACTAATATATGTTTACCCATTACTTGATTGGAGAACAGCACTGCAAAATTCTGAGACACATGAATGCCAAAAGATGACTGTGGTTTGAGTCATGCATGGTTTTGGAAAATGTGCATTAATAATAATAATAATAATAATAATAATAATAATAATAATATTTGTACCCTACCCATCTGACTGGGCTGCCCCAGCCACTCTGGACAGCTTCCAACATATATAAAAACATTGAATATTTTTTAAAAATTCCCTTTACAGGGCTGCTTTCAGATGTCTTCTAAAACTTGTATAGTTACTTATCTCCAGTGCTTATTTTTCTGGGGGGACACAGGGGTATGCATACCCCTAAACATTTTGTGAATCTAAGTTTGGCCTCATTGAGGGGCATTATTTCAATATGAGTAGGAAAATGAGAGTACTGTTAAACGTTTTTAAATGAAAAAAAGTGCTTCTTATCTCCTTGATATCTGATGGGAGGGTATTCCACAGGTGGGCACCACTACGGAGAAGGTCCTCTGCCTGGTTCCTGTAACCTCACGTATCGCAGTGAGGGAAAGCGAGAAAGCCCTCAGAGCTGGACCTCAGTGTTGTGTCTGGGCTGAATGACGGGGTGGAGACGTTCCTTCAGGTATACAGGGCCAAGGCCATTTAGGGCTTTAAAAGTACTGACCAAAACTTTGAATTGTGCTTGGAAATGTAATGGGAGCCAGTGTCGATCCTTTAGGGCGGGTGTCACATTCTGGATTAGTTGTAGTTTCTGAGTCACCTTCAAAGGTAGCCCCATGGCAGTAGTCCAAATGGGAGATAACCAGATCATGTACCACTCTGGGAAGACAGTGTGCAGGCAGGTAGGGTATCAGCTGGCATACCAGGTGGAGCTGGTAGACAGCTGCACTGGACACAGAGTTAGCCTGCACCTCCACGGACAGCTGTGAGTCCAAATGACCCACACACACACACACACACCAGGCCTTTAAATACAAGCAGAATCAAATGTCTACCCCATCTTAGATTGCAGCTGCATATGATGATGTCAGTCTAGCTGAAGTTACATGTAACCACAAGTAGCCTCAGATGAAGCAGTTGAGTAGGGCCCTGTTGAATAGCACTATCCGGGTGCATATTTGCATTGACTGAATGAGTATGAGGGAGCATGCTTTTACATGTGGGTCTCCACTGGTGAGTCAAAGTGATAAGAGGAAGGGAGGGAGGGAGGGAATAGTGGGTACAGGGTAAAAGCGGGATATTATCACTCATTTGCTCTCGGTTGTTTTCTAGGTGGTCATGGATTGTACAGAAGGTGATGACTGACAAAGTAAAATCTGTAATATTTGGGTTTTATTTACAGTAATGAGCCCTCGATATGGAGGAGAAGGGCTTATGGGCTACATGCATCGAACAATTTTATTTTTATTTTTTGCCTTTGGATTATGACTGAAGCAACAAGATGACAGCTGCAAAGAATATGCGGGAAAGGACAACAACAACAGCTGCGTAGGAAAAGGCATTTTGACATGTTGAGGGATTAACTGTCTCTCCAGGGAAATTGTACAATGAATTCAAGACCTACTCAAAGCCACTTCAGAAGTGATGGCTGGCTGCCGCTGCACATGGCAACCCGATCTATCCCTCCAGTCCCTGTAATGGATAATTGAAGAAATGTGTTCACATGTTGCGCTTTTTCCTGTGCCCGCTCCGTGTTGTTCATTGACCTGAGGAGGGAGGAGCAAGCATTTGCACAACATGACATCGTGCCCCACATTTCCTTAGCTACGGGTCTCAGGAAGAGGAAAGGGGAACTCAAGCACAGGTGTGCCATTTTCTGCAGTGACACCAGGATCAGGACCAGCAGACTGATCATTGTTGGTCACTTTACTTGGGCTGCCCCCTGTCCTGCACTTCTGAGTTGCCATTTTGTATTTCCCATAATTCATCAAAGTGATGCTACATTTGGGTTGTGTTCTGGAAAAAATTTTTAATGATGGTTGCCCAACACTGATCAGAGACACAAGTTGAAGTGGCACCATTGTTGCTGGGTGAGCTTTTTAGGAGTGGGCACTCCTAGAAAGGCACTATGGCTACAATAATGAGACGCCCCTCAAGTCTGAAGTCAGCCCTGATTTTCACACCTCGGTCTGGCCCCAAAAAAAACACAAAGAAGGAGAAAACAAGATGTACTTTATTCATTTGAACCTCAAGCATTCTAAGTGTTTGAAGAGCAGGACTTCACTGGGGTGAATTCTACATTCCCTTCAGAAGTGTCCTCTGTCAGAAATGCATGGGTACCCAGGGCCAAATGAGATATGGTGCTATAATTGTGTATTTGCATCAAATGTAAGGTTTTTTGGGGGGGGTGCATATTGTACCTCCTAGGGATGGGGGAATCTCAGCTAAAGCTCATGCAACCTCTGATTAAAAACTTCCATGAAGGAGAACTTGCAACCTCCCAAAGGAGTCCGTTCCATTGTCAAACAGCTCTTACCGTCAGAAAGTTCGCCTTGGTGTTTATTTGGAATCTTTCTTGTAACTTGAAACCATTGGTTCAAGTCCTATGCTCCAGAGCAGGAGAAACCCAAGTTTGCTCCATCTTCCATGTGACAACCCTCGAGATATTTGCAGGTGGCTATCAGATCTGTTTTCAGTCTCCTCTTTTCCAGGCTAAACATGCCCAGCTCTTTCAACTGCTCCTCATAAGGCTTGGTTTCCAGACCCTTGATAATCTTGGTTGCCCTCCTCTGCACACGTTCCAGCATATTAATATCCTTCTTAAATTGTAGTGCCCACAATTCCTGCATTGGAGTAGATGGTCCTATGGGACCCCTCCAATGAGTCTCTGGTTTAACTCTTCCCTTCCCTGCTATGGCTATGAGTAAGGGAGGACAATTTGGCTCTGCCCAAAAGGATATTTTGGCTCTGCCCAAGCCAGTAGCCTCAATATTTTTTGAATAATATGCTCAAAGTTGAATCACTTTGACTCTCTTCTCAGTGAACCAGGAGTGTGGGTTCCCATTACCTAAGGTTGCTGGGACTCCTCCAGAGCTGTGCTACTTTGTTGTGAGCTGCTTTTAAAAATAGCTATTGTCACTTCTATTCTTCCTAGCTCCAATCTGTATAGCTATAGGATTGAACTCTCTTTTCTGCCTTTACCCTCTGCGAGTGATTTTTCAGATTCCCAATCTCCCTCACCTCATTGCCTTGCCTGTTGTTTTTATCATGTCAGGTCTAGAATTACATTCATGCTGCTTGAGTCAAAGGTCTCATTTTCTCTCTCAGTATTTAAGCATACCTTTAAAAGGGGGAATAACATTGCTAATCATGGACCATTTTCTTCAATTACAATTGTTTAAGCAAACATTAAACGGGTAGAAGCAAATGCATGGGAATTATGTAAATTTCAGGGTTTTTTTGATGAGCGCCTGCAATGTGTTCCTTGCACACTATGGACTGCGCTGCCTCTGAAATAGGAAAGTGTTATACATTTTTCTTTGGAGCTTCATTTTTTCTTTCTTTCTTATTGCTTCACATGGTGTCTTGTTGCAAAACAAGATAACATGCTGTGACACAGCATGGGAGGCAAAAGATAATGCACCAGAAATGGGAAATAAAACTGCTCTGAAATGTGCTATCCCAATAAAGATAGTGTGCATCTACTGTGATGATATTGCTGTTGATCTCCACACACACACATACACACACACACACACACACACACACACACACACGGTCCAAATGTTCCAGGACAAGTGCATAAAGAGCTTTTCTTTTTCCCTTTCTTCTTCCATTTATCAGCAAATGAGCTTTCTGTTCTAATGTCTCCAACTCGTGAACAAATGGAATCTTTGCCACATTCAAACAAAAAAGACTCACTAATACTGTACTGTACTGTGATTTTATTTTCCGAAATTAAACACATGCTAGGCCCAGATCTAGTTTTAATCCCCTTCTTATGGTTTCTTAAGAGAGGACGAGGAGATGCAGAGGAGCCCGAAAGGCTTCTGCCAGTCTGGGTGGAAGATAGGGATAGACTTGGTAAACTTGGCTCAGTTCAGTCTTTACAAATACAAAATTAAAAAATTGTCCAGTAGCATCTTAGAGACCAACTAAGTTTGTTCTGAAGAAGTGTGCATGCATAAGAAAGCTTATACCCAGAACAAACATAGTTGGTCTCTAAGGTGCGACTGAAGCACAGCTACTCTTAGCAGAAGATGGTTTGCTTGCTTGCTTGCTTTTTTGCTGCATCACCTGTCATAGATCCAAATCTCCTCCTCCTCCTCCTCCTCCTCCTCCTCCTCCTCCTCCTCTTCCTCCTCTTCTTCTTCTTCTTCTTCTTCTTCTTCTTCTTCTTCTTCTTCTTCTTCTTCTTCTTCTTCTTCTTCTCTTCTTCTTCTGTGATCACTTGTAGCCGAAATTATCTTCCATAAACATGCTTTTAACAGTGACTCCATAAGTGACTGCGGAGGCCAATTCTGGATCCACATGACCTCCCACAGTGGGGACATGGGTTTCCAGGTGGGAGTTGATCATGGTGAGGGTTTGCCAAGTGTGCCTTCCTCTTAACGCGTTTCTCCCTTTCGTCCTGAGTTTGAGCATCTTCAAAGTCCATGAAACTTTTGGTAAAGGCTGTTCTCCAACTGGAGTGCTCACAGGCCAATGTTCCCCAATTGTTGGTGTTTATACTACTACTTTTTTAATATTTGCCTTGAGAGAGTCTTTAAACCTCTTTATTTGACCACCAGCATTACGCTTTCCATTTTTAAGTTTAAGTAGTTGCTTTGGAAGAGGATAATCGGGCATCCGCACAACTTGACCAGTCCAACAAAGCTGATGTTGATGCTGAAATTGAAGTTGATGTTGAATATAATTTGTCACCCCCCTCCATGATGGCACCTGGGTGCCCCCCCCCTCATTCCTATGCCCCTGTTTGAATTATGGTGCTGGAGGAGACTTGATAATAATAGTAATAATAATAATTTATTATTTGTACCCCGCCCATCTGGCTGGGTTTCCCCAACCACTCTGGGTGGCTTCCAACAAAGATTTAAAATGCATTAAAATGTCACACATTAAAAACTTCCCTGAACAGGGCTGCCTTCAGATGTCCCATGGACTACAAGAAGACCAAACCTATCCATTCTTAAGGAAATCAGCCCTGAGTGCTCACTGGAAGGACAGATCCTGAAACTGAGGCTCCAATCCTTTGGCCACCTCATGAGAAGAGAAGACTCCCTGGAAAAGACCCTGGTGTTGGGAAAGATTGAGGACACAAGGAGAAGGGGATGACAGAGGACGAGATGGTTGGACAGTGTTCTCGAAACTACCAGCATGAATTTGACGAAACTGCGGGAGGCAGTGGAAAAGAGGAGTGCCTGGTGTGCTATGGTCCATGGGGTCACGAAGACGGACACGACTAAATGGTTAAACAACAACAAAATCTACAGAGGCCTCCAGACTAACAATGTTTTGTAGGAGGGATTCAAGTGCATACCGGGAATTTAAAAATATATATATATTATTCTTGTGGCATTTGCCCGTTCTTTTGGAAATGTCTGTACAGGGGGAGAGAAAGGGTTAATAGGTAGACCAATAGAAAAGTCCAGAGGTGGAGCCTACCCGCTTTTAAAAGGCTTAACCAAAGGTTTAGACAGTTGGAAATAGAGAGACAGTTAGTTCGGTTGGTTCCTTTGGGTGGGAGGCATAGGATTTATTAATAATAATAATAATAATAATAATAATAATAATAACCCGCCCATCTGGCTGGGTTTCCCCAGCCACTCTGGGCGGCTTCCAACAGAAAAATGAAATAAAATAATCTATTAAACATTAAAAAGCCTCCCTAAACAGGGCTGCCTTCAGATGTCTTCTAAAAATCAGGTAGCTGTTTTTCTCTTTGACATCTGATGGGAGGGCATTCCACAGGGTGGGCGCCACTACCGAGAAGGCCCTCTGCCTGGTTCCCCACAACTTGGCTTCTCGCAACGAGGGAACCGCCAGAAGGCCCTCGGTACTGGACCTCAGTAGAGTGGGTTAGAGACAGAGGGGAGACAGAATTGGATTATAGTGTTTCAAAGTATCAGAGAGTGACTTGGATTGCAGTGTTTCAAAGTATTTAAAACTTGTTTGCATTCACAATAAACTGGAATCTTTGTTAATTTGTTACAACCTGACTGAGTCTGAATATATTACCAGCGAAACCTGGTTGGTGGCAGTGGAAGAGAATAGACGTGGTGGCACAGGGTCAATAGTCTGTGGAACGACTGGGGGCTCTGTGTGAACGCCACAATTCTTTATTAAATTTCTGTACTGTCCTTCATCCGAAGATCACAGGGTGGTCTACAATAGAAATAAACACAAAAATACATAATTTAGGTTCGCATAATTAAAATGAATTAAAGTGCCCTGACTCCCAAGCATAACACAGCCTGGGTTTTTTTTGGGGGGGGGGGTTAATGAACTTTTTGCAGTTAGGAAAGTGACAGGGAAATGAACTGAAAAGTGTGGAATGAACAAGTGATTGGTGGGAAGAAACCACTGCGCAAGCAAATGAGGCTGAATGCTCATTGTCATATAATCAGGCCACAAACAAATCAGAGTGAATGCTCAGTAAAGACTGGAGATTCACAAACCACACGACATAATCACTGTGCTAGGGAATCAGGATGAGTGCTGTCCTAGATGACACAAATCCTTGCATGATCTGGCTTGGTGAGCAGTGATCATTGCACTTCCAACAGGCTCCTCAAGGGAGGATTTATATTGCCTGCTGAGCAACTGTGTAATCTGGTTTTGGACATGGACAAACCAACTATATAGAAATTATTTGCAGAATTTACGGCTTTCCTAGGGGTTGGAAAGAGACTGAGTCAAATATCAGTAACCAGCAGGATTTGTCTAGCACTTTTCTTGAGTTGTTCAGGAATCCGTGGTTGAGCATCTAAGCGGATTTTAAGCATTGATTTCTCTATTATGTTCTGATTAGTAATATAGTCTAAAATGACTGTCCTTGAAAGTATTTTGAGTTTGGAAAACTTTTACTTTTGCAACTTCTGAAGTTAACTCTTAATTGAATTGGCTTTTAAAGGGTGTTGCTTTTTTTTAGCATTTCTGCGTTATTCATAAATAGCCTAGCACATGGTCTGTAATAAAATCAAAAATTGTGACTCATTTGGGTACTATTCATAGTGAGTATTAATCAGACGATTAATCTACTATTTAGGCGTCCAAATTTTAAATTCTAACTGTTTGATTGAAATGTAGGTCACGTTGTGCCGCTGTTTGTCTTGGCAGGATTACAGAATGGCCTTTGCAGAGACCTCTTTAAGGGCAAAAAAAGCATTTAGTCACTATACAAATGTGTTGAACAAAGTAACAATTTTCATTAAAGAAATCTCAGCCAGAGGCCTGAAATTAGACTCCTGAAAGTTTGCACGAACAAAACCTGGCTTGCCTGAACATTTATGAAAATCAAAGACAAAAAGCTGAAAACAAGGATAAATTAGAATGTTATTAAGAACCCATAAAGGTGTTCATTAATCTGTCACCCTCTTAGTCACATAGCTATATTTAGCAATAGTCTTGCATTTCTTACTAATGAAAATGAGATGGCTTGTCTGATGGTGTTCAAAGTACCTTGTTTTTCCTCGCCAGCTCAGTGAAGTCCTTACTTTCTCTCAAGCAAACTCCATTTTCTGAGTCTTTCAATTCATTCCCCTGTAGTTGAATAATCATGTGATTGCGTCCAGGAGAGTAGCCGTGATAGTCTCTTGCAGGAAAAACAACAAAAGAATCTTGTGGCACATTAAAGATAAATGCATTTCTTATGGCATGAGCTTTCTTGGAATGTAGTTCACGCCATCGGATGCTTGAAGTTACAGATCCTGAGTTACAGCTATATACACATGGATGGGGTGGCGGTGAGGATGGTAGACAGTGACTTCAGAGGGAAAGTACAGATAAAAGGTTGCATCCAACTAAGTTATACCTAGACTCATTCGAATTAATAGACCTAAGTTAATCATGCACATAGTTTTCAATGAGTCTGCTCTGACTAGGACTAACACGAGATGCAACCCCAAGACAACAGTGGTAACTCACAAAACAGTTGTTGATAATGTCCTACAGATATTTGGCATAAGCCCTAGCTGCGCTAAGCAAATTAACACAATGTGCTAAAATTCCTCTCTCGGCTCCATCTGCAAGTGATAGCATTAAACCTATTGATATATTATATATTCAGCCGTTTCATGTTGTGGTTTTGTGTTGGAGACATTAAATCTGGACTTGAATAGTGCTACCCTTGGATGTGCACCAAATATCCGTGCCCAAGGTAATGTGTGCATAAAATAAGTGCACAAAATAAAGTGAATCAGCTCTTTGTTTCACACGTACATGGCTATTAAACTGCTGCAGCATCAAGTACTGCAAACTTCATTCACTTAGTTCTCATTTGAGTGAAATCGGCAGATATTGAAACTCCATTTCTTTTTACACATGAGGATACTAAACAAGAATTGTGATTTGCCAAAGACCACACGCTGTCAGTGAAAGAGCTAGGATGAAAACTTGATCATTCTTTGATCCAGGAACAATCCACTAGAGACAGTCTGCCTGTCTACAGCACTTATCCGGCATTTGGCGAAACTTCCAGTTTTTGCTTCATGGATCTACGACGATGAGAAATTATATTCTGCAAATACTTGTGATCTTGTTCCAGGTGGAAATTTCGTCCTGCCATATCTGCCAACATATACAGACCTTTTGATGGCAAAAAATAGGGAGAGAAAACCCAATCCATTGCTGTGCAAGAGTTTAATGAAATTTTACATGTGGGTGTATGTTTGTAAACAGTCCTATACCATCACTCAAGAACAGCTGGAAGCTAAAGCTATGTCTCCCATTGAGTTAATGCAACCCCTCTTTCCCCATTGGAAAAAGTCATTTTCTGTTTATTTTATCTATATACAACCTTTCTGTAGTGCCAAAGTGTACATATGAGTCCATGTGCAGAAATCCCACACATTGTCTCCAAGGCTATACAATAGCCAGCACATGAAACAGGTATTCTACAGGGAAGCATCGTCCTGCAAAGCTAAAGGAGTCCAGAAACAGACTGTTGTGCCAGCATGTATGTGCTTTTCCATTTCAGAAGCCTGTTTTGTTTTGTTTTTCTGAAAAATGAAGTCCGTGATAAATATGGTGTCAAATATGAAGAAGCAGAAACTGATAGCTCAGAAAATGAGACTGATTAAAGCTTACATAGTATTCACTGAGTCTTGGTCCTTTGGCCCTTGCTCCACAGCTTTTTATATGGAAATATATGTCTGATTGACACTGTGGAGGAGAGAAGGAGACCTAGGATGGTGTTCACTGTTAGTCCTATTCAGTCCCACTGAAGTTAATAGACATGACTAATTTAGGTTGATTAATTTCAGTAAGTTTACTCTGGGTAGGACTTAGCTGAATATAACCCATAATAATTTTCAAAACACACAATCATTTTCTTTTTCTTTAACTATAATGGTGATAGTTTCTGTTTTTATGGTTTTCATTATGGCTTCAAACATTTCCAGAAATTTCATATCTTTACTCATGACAGTGCAAAGGTTTGCCAGGAATTCTGGTAGGTTCTGGTATGTATCATAGGAAAGAATCGATTCATTTGAAACTTCCTTCCGATGGTGTATTACTGTCCATTACAGGAATATACACCTATCATTTTTAGCATTTCAATTGTCTTCCATGAGGTGTTTATGCTAGAAGCAGGCTCACCAACACCATAAATAAGCAAATTTGAATATTTAATGAGTGAGCACCTGTGTTTTGACAGCAGGGGGGTGCAATGTCTTGGCCGATGAACTGCTTATACTTGTAGACTGAGAGAAGCAATCTTAGGAAAATTCCTGGAGACATCAGAAAAGTAAGTGAAATCCTACACATGTTTCCTGAGAAGCAAGTCACGCTGAGTTCAACTGGACTTAACTCCCATGGAAGCGTGTGTAGGGCCTCATCTGTGCTATACATTTAAAGTACTATAATACCAAGTGTCCTGGGAACTGTATTTTGTAAAGGGTGTTGAGGGTTGTTGGGAGACTCCTATTCAACTCACTGAGCTACGATTTCCAGATTTCCTAGGAAAGACAGATTGATTGTTAAACCACTCCAAGAACTGTAGCTCTGCGAAAGGGGATAGGCTCTCAGCACCCTTAACAAAATACAGTTGCCAGATTTCGTTGGGGGAAGCCATGACTGATGGCAGCTCCATTTAAAGTGCATTCAACACACATTTAAGGCACACAACTTCCCCAAAAGAATGCTTGGAACCGTAGTTTGTGAAGGTTGCTGGGAATTTGAAGCTCTGTGATGGGGAAACTACAGTTCCCAGGATTCTTATGGGGGAAGTGATCATTTGTTTTATGTGCGTCGCGTGCGCTGTGTTCCGCTCAACTTGGGGGGCAGCGCACGTGTGTGATGTCACACGTGTGACTTGCGTGTGATGCTAAGCAGTGGGAGGAGGCCCAGTGGGGCCTGCTGTGGCTGTGGGTACACCCCACGAGACCTGTTGCAGCCGCGGGAGTGTCCAACGGGGCCTGGCACAGGCCGTAGAATATTGATGGGGCCTAGATTCGTCCTTGAACACACCCCTCAGATGTGTTGAATATGCTTTAAAGGCATAGTGCAGACAGAGGCAGAGCTAACTGCTCAGGCACCTGGAGCAGCGTGTACCCAGGGGGTGGCACTAGCCACCTGCGAGGGCAGGACTAGTGTCCCAGGGTGGGGCAAGCATTCCAGGGGGTGTGCGGCCGGCCACCATGAGCCTCCCTGGGTGTGTGTGGCTGGCCGCCGCGAGCGTCCTGGGGTATGCACAACCGCCCTTAGCTTCCCAGGGGGTGCGTGGCTGCTGCGAACATGGCAATGTCACCCTCCCTCAGAGATGGTGTGAGGGATTCCCAGTTTCCCAGCCCTCACTGCTTTAACAACAGAGGCTCTCCCTGTGCTCCTATACAAACGGGAGTAAACCTCCAGTGTCCAAATTGGACTTGTCTCCAGGGTACCTCAGGGCTCTGCGTTCGAAACCTATTGCCACCAGTGGGGTCTCCCTCCCATGGATCCCTACTGCTTCAATTTGCCTCTCCCTTAGGCAACTATGTGGCTCCCTTTGGCTTCACTAACCAGCCCTTTGTATGACAGGGGAAAAAGCAAACAGTTTCCTCTTCCACAGGAAAGCTTTGTTCTCGCCTCTTAGTCACACCTCTGAAGGTACTGAGACACTGCCCAGGTCCACGAACGTTTAGGCACATTTAACTTTATTATTTAACTTGGAAAACATGGGTTTCTCTGGTTCTTAAAAGTGCATATCTTCTTTTCATATAATACAGACTTGTTAATACATCTCCTGCATCTTGATAATAACGGTTATAACCTTTCTTCCCATCCACCCGAACCTAACCTCCTGCTCCCTCTCTAACCCTCCACTCCCCAACTGCCTTTCAATGGTTGTTCCCCCTCCATTTAGAACACCGACTAGCTCCGCCTCCCAGGGAACACCTACCTATCATGGGAGTGATAGGTTAACCCATGATGAACCGGAATCATAATCAGGCACTATTCCGCCACAGATGGCACCCGGGGCAGGCTGTACCACACCCACTTTTCTCCACCTCTGAGTACAGCCCTAAATTGCTGTAACACTGCTTTAAACTTATAGTCCAGATGTGGCCTAGAACTGCAGCCTAAATGCCATTATCTGATAAGAGGGTTTGAATAATTCTTTGAAAGGGGAGCTCTTCATGCTTTGATGGATAGAGCATTTTATTTTAATGTAATTCCAATGGATATGAATTATAAGGACAGATAGGAATATACTTCTCGCGATAGGCTGTTTCCTTTCCAAAACTGGCAGACTGCAGGCAGTTGGCGGCCTCGTCTGTCATTCTAAATCCTGCCTGAAAGCATTTTTATGCTTGTCAGACAATATACAGATTTTGTCAAGTGCCACATCGAGATATTCAGAGAAAGGTCTTTCTCACCATTTGTCTCAAAGAGAGGGGAACTGTGTTTCTTGGCACATGGGGGACATTCAGAAGCCTTCAGTGAGTTATTCTTTCTGCTCCTACGAAGCTCGGCCGTACACACATCCGCATGCATGCATACATAGCTGACTTTTCAGAAAGGTTATAACTTTGTGAGCTTCAGAATCAAAAACTGATGTGACCTACATAAAATAAATGCTCTGATTTCCTAATTAAAGCAAGCTGTAGTTGCACGCTTGGCTAACAGCCGCCAAAGAAATTATACAATAAATCTTCCGACTGTCCTCCAGGAATGTGGAAAGAAGGTGGTGATGAGGAGGACAGCAGAAGAAGAGAATGGGAATGAGCCATGCTGTTCACGCTCATTGCAGTGGGTCTACGTTTCCTTTCAAACACACAAGCAAAATGTCTAAGATGATTGTATGCTTTGCAAGGGGGTCGGCAATCAGCCCAAATGTTTTAACAGCTGGGGTTTAAAACACACACACACACACACACACACACACACACACACACTTGTTTGGTTAGGATCTGATTTCTTTCCGAAAGGGTGGTCTCAATGGATGCCAAAAAGCTAGCAGGGAATATTTATTCTGAGAAACACAGGGATGTTTTCCTCCTCCAAGGCTGATCTGTTCTTTTGGGGGGAAAGAAGAGAGGTGTTTTGTTTTTTTAAAGATAGTTCTTGCTAAAGAGGACCAAGGCTTGGAAAAGGTGCTGTTTCTTTTGGAGGCACAGGATTGATTACATCATACCAAAATTAAGGAAAAAGAGAGAGGTACACTTCAGATACTACTGCTTTATTTTTATTCTTTATCATGCTTCTTATAGGCTTAGGTCGTCTGTTGTAAGACTTGACTATAATACAGGGCAAGATTTCAGAAATTGAACTACCCCCATCTCTGGGCATTGCACCTAGCAAAGTTTGGAAAGATTGGACAAAGGGTCCCCATTTTATGGTCTCATTTTATTAATGTCATTTACATGGCTGTTCATTTTCACTTTTCCTGCCTTTTAATGACTGACACAGGCTGTTTTAGACTGCTTTAGTAAGAAAAATAGGGAAACTTTTGACCAGAATTCAATGGTTTGAATTCATTTTCCTTTTCATAACTAAAACAGATTAAATGAATGGGGCTCATTTCTTTGGCTTTCTGTTCACTTAAAAAATTATGCACAGCACAAGTTGGTTTGATTTCTGCGTGAACAACAAGATTAGAGGTAGATAGATAGATGATAGATGATACATTAGATTAGATTAGATTAGATTAGATTAGATTAGATTAGATTAGATAGATGATAGAAACTTTATTTGCATTAGCCAACAAGATAAGGGTGGAATAACTCATATTCCACCCATTAAACAGTGACTTCCGAAGAAGAAAAATGCATTGATCTAAGCCGCATGTTTCATCATTGGTTCAAAGCTGAAGCAGGGCCTTCAACAGAATGGATTATATGACAGATATGACCATCCTGCTCAGAACAGGTGCCTACTTGTGGATTGACTCATGTGCCACCAGCAAATCATGCAAATAAAGTAACACCATGGCTAAATCATGGCACTACTATGCTACTTCAACGTGCCAAGAGGGAGAAGAATAAGAACCAATGGGACAGCAGGGCATCACCTTTGAAACAGGGCAATTGATTCTTGGATTCCCAGCTTGTCCAGCTACACTTCGTTTACTAAAAGGGTAAGATTCTAGAGGGTAAGATTAAGCTCTATTCATGCATTATTTGCATGTAGGGCACTAACTGGAGAGGAACTGTGCTTACTGTCTGTATGAGCAGCTGCTTATGCGTAGAGTTTCCATTGCAGACGACATATGGTCATCAAAAGCACAGGTGGCATGGCTATGATGCTTCAAGGGCAGCGTGAGATGCTTGAACCTGTGATTGCCGTCCATGCGAGTAACATGCGGATAGTACTTAGGAATTGCATGTTTTCAGCCTTAAATTCCTTCATGCTTGAAAAACAGGGTTTTAATAGAGGAGCATAACACTACACTGTGTTACCATAATGAGGTTGCAAATTTCCCCTTTCAAAATCTTAGTGTGAGAACGTAATCGCTGCCTAGCTGAATCAGATTATAAACCCACCTCTGGTAACCAAAACCCTAGGAAGCTGACAAGCGAGGCATTATGGACCTAGCCATCTCCTGTTGTTTACCTTCGGAGATAAAAATTCTCCTAAACATTAGGTTCTATTCTTAGCTATTGTGGCCAAGATGCAATGTTGCAAATACCTTTCAAAATGCTACCTGTGTTAGTGCTCATTCCAACTTCCCATGGTGATAAGTTCTGTAATTTAATGGTGTCCTACACCAATGATTGCTTCCTCTTTTTTTGTCCTGAACTCAACCAGCCAACATGAGTGTACCAGACAATACATTCCTTTTTTCTGTTCATAATTGTATACATCTCTGTCAACCCCAATCTCAGTCAGTTTTTTGTCCAAGCTTAAAAAAAATAAAACCCTACTCTTTAAGATTCCCCCCCAGAAGGAAGCTCGGATGCTAGGGGCTCATGGGCCAGCAAGCATTAATACCTAGAGGGATAATTAAGCTCGGGGCAATGGAGGGCCAGGAAGGAAGAGAATTAAGCTTGGGGAAAGAGTGTCTGAATCAGCTGAGTAATGGCAGCCTGAGAGAAAATTCAAAGTTCCAGCTGCAGGTAAAAAAAAGAGGCTACATCTCAGCCTCTGTTCTTTCTGTTTTCCTTTTCATCTGTAACGTTATGTAATTATTCATGTATATTCCACCTTTCTTCCATAGAACTTAAGGTGGCATGCATTCGATTCTAGGTGGTCTCCCATCCAGGCACCAATCAGATGCAGACCTGTTTCACTTCAGGAAGGGATCTGCCAGCCTTGTGTGTGTGTGTGTGTGTGTGTGTGTGTGTGCACATGCATGCACATGCCAGACATATTGGACTAATCCTTCTAACAAACACGCTCTTCTAACCATCAATATACCATTCATTTATATAGAAGCATTATTATGCTTTTTAAAATGTTCAGTGCATTTCCTAAGAGCCGCTTCCACAAAGCTTTCTACTACGACCTAGCAGAACTGATGTTTTTGGTCAGCTTTCTGCAGGGATCTGAAGGAAAACTTTCAAGGAGAGGCTCCATCCAATTTCCACCTCAGCACGTAGCACTTTCCGCTGACTTAAAGTAACCATTTCCAAGGGTTAGCCACATCAGTTTGTTGCAAATAAAAGCAACCGTGAGTCTTGGGGCACCTTGAAGACAAACAAATGTATGGCGGCATCAGCTTTCATGGACTACATCGGATGCAAAAGTGCTATTCTGAGTGACAGCTACATATACACACGGCTTGGTGGGTATTGTAAACAGCACCAGCAGTGCTAGAAAGTGTAGCATCAGTGTAACACCTGAGGGCAGGGCCATGGGGGTGGGGTGAGTGTCCCGGGGGGGGGGGAATGAACCTGGGGGTGGAGTGAGCCGCCCCAATGGGGGGTGGGTGGAGTGAGCCACTCATAGACGGCTGCTTCCTGGGGGGGGGGGCGGGAGTGAGCCGAGCCGCTTTGCCAGCAGCCTTCCTCCCTTCCCTCTTCCTTTTGACAGCCCGGGAGCGGGGGGCAATGGCACACAGCCCGCCGGCGACTCCCAAGCCTCCCCCAAGCTGTCAAAATGAAGGGGGAAGGGGGGAAGGCTGCCAGCAGGGCGGCGCAGCTCCACCCCTTCCCCCGACAGCTTGGGATAGGCTTGGGAGTCACAGGCAGGCGGCGCGCCAAATGTCACCCCCCTCAGTGATGACACCTGAGGCGGACTGCCCCCTTCCTCCGCCCCTGCCCTCATGGCATCTGCTGCTCTCCAGGGAATGGGGCAGGGTGAGCTTGCCACAAGAAAAGACAGGCAGAAATGGAAAGTGTTTCTAAATTATTTTTATAGAAACACAAAACTGGCTTGTTTAAGCCATGTACTCTAAACTTGCATCATTCAGCTTAGACATCCTTATTGGTAGGGTTGACATGGTGGATGAAAAAAAAGAACAAAGATTGTGGTAACCCTTCCTCCTAAGATGAGGGGATGTGATCTAGTTAAGTCTGGCAGGACACCTTACTCTATGGTTTTAACCCCTTCACGCATTAATTACCATCAAGCTAATACAGGCATAGGCAACCTTGGCTCGCCAGTTGTTTGGGAACTACAACTCCCATGATCCCTCGCTAACAGGGCCAGTGGTCAGGGATCATGGGAGTTGTAGTTCCAAAACATCTGGAGAGCCAAAGTTGCCTATGCCTGAGCTAATATATAGCCTACAAAAATTGTGTCTTTATTTGTTTATGTAGAATGCCCTTCTATGTTCTATGTCAGAAAAACAGGCCAGTCTCAATGCAAAATAAAAAATGGGCAGAACCTTCCCCCCCTTCAAAAAAAATACAGACACACACATACATGTCTGTAACTCAGGATAACATTGCATGAAGTGAAATAAAGTTTTCAAAAGACTCTACCATCCTGAATATGTTTGTCTTAGAGGTGCCACAAGACATTATTAGAGTAAGTGTGTGCTACCTCTCTCTCTCCCTCCCTCCCTCCTCCTCCTCCCCCCTCCTCCTTCTCTTTGCCATTTAATAGGTGCTCCTGATATCCATTATTCCCTTTGTACACAGGCAGAACAATCCAGACTACAGGAAACCAGTGTAATTTATGCTGAGGTAAATTAGGCCACGGTAACAACCCTATTCCAAACTCTATTCAGCAACAGGACTGCTGCTGGCTGAGCCAGGCTGAGCCTGGCAGAGGGAAAACAAGCCTTTAAAATAGTTTGACTTGCACCACCCTTTTTCTGGTGTAAATTATGCTGGTTTTCTAGGAAACATGGCCAAGTTGAACAGAGTTTGGAAAAGGGGTAAGGGTCCTCCTGCCCAACCCCATGCCCCCCCACTCCCCTGAAACAGCCCTTTCTGGGGACTTACTTTACTCCATTGTTGGTTCAGCTGCCTTTCTGAGCTGAGATGAGGAATTTCCACTGGCATATCTGTGGGTGAGCCAGGATTAGGTCTCTGCTTCTGCCGCTTTCCCCTATTCTTTCTCAAACGGTCTCTCAGAAACATGAGAATTCCCCCTGAATCTTGAGACACGTCTATAACAATTTAATCTAAAATCAGATTTATTGGTTGTGCAGTGAGCTTAAGTGTAATTTTGCCTTTGACACCATCAGATGTCGCAACTGCATGTACTGTGCATGTGTGGTCTGTCGTTTGAAGAGTATATTCAAATCCTGAGCTCTGGGAAACAGTTGTTCTGCTACGTTTTGGAACAGTCAACATCCTACCTCACAAAGAGGGGGGAAATGTAAACTGTGTTTTGCATTTACAGCTCCAAACTTGTCCCTTAGCTACTGCAGTCATTGACACAAAACATTGACACAAAGCAACTGGGCATTTATGCTTCAAATGAAGTCAAATCCTATTTGGGCATATTTAACTCTCAATCTGTAATGTTTCTCAAGGCCAGATTTGCCTGCTTTGCTATTGTGGAGAGCTCCCCTTCTGTTGGTATCCTAAGCAAGTCCATTCACATAATCATTTCATAGAATTATAGAATCGTAGAGTTGGAAGGGATCCTGAGTGCCATCTAGACCAACTCCCAGCAATTCGGGCATCTCAGCTAAAGCATCCATAACAGATGATCATCTGACATTTGCTTCAAAACCTCCAAAGAATGAGAATCTGGATTTCTGGATATTATATTTGTTTGCGATTTCCCCCCTGCCTCCTTGTCAGGGTCTATTTATGCTGAGTGAACATCAAACCAAGAGAACCTCATTATTTGTTGGCCTCTGACAATGTGCACGCCTTCCCATCCTCAGAATTTGAAATGTTGGTGCATCCCTTGCAAAGCAAAACAAAAACACTTATTGTTTGCTAATGGGTATGAAAAGGTCTATGGGTGGCATTCTCAACTGATAGCAATAAGTGAATACGGTGCTTTATTGGGGGGGGGATGCAGGGGTACGCATACCCCTAAACATTTTGTGAATCTAAGTTTGGCTTCATTGAGGGGCAGTATTTCAATATCAGTAGGAAAATGAGAGCACCCCTAAACGTTGTTGTTGTTGTTTTTAGGAAAAAAGCACTGAGTGAATATATTAACACCCCTCCAGAAGCATTCTGAGGTCCAGCGCCGAGGGCCTTCTGGCGGTTCCCTCACTGCGAGAAGTGAAGTTACAGGAAACCAGGCAGAGGGCCTTCTCAGTAGTGGTGCCCACCCTGTGGAACGCCCTCCCATCAGATGTCAAAGAAATAAACAACCATCTGACGTTTAAAAGACATCTGAAGGGTTTAGGGAAGTTTTTAATGACTGATGTTTTAAGGTATTTTTAATCTTTTGTTGGAAGCCGCTCAGAGTGGCCGGGGAAATCCAGCCAGATGGGCGGGGTATAAATATATTTTATTAAAAACTCTGCTAACCTGGAAGAGTTACCTCGACTTGAGAATTTTGCCCCAGGATGAGAACAGAAATCGTGTGCCGGCAGCACAGCGGCAGCAAGAGCCCCCTTTAGGGAAAGCATGCCTATAGTTAAGAACAGTTTCTGGTTAAGAACTGCAATGATGATGATGATGATGATGATGATGATGATGATGATGATGTATGCCTACATACGGGACCCAGGTGGCGCTGTGGGCTAAACCACTGAGCCTAGGGCTTGCTGATCAGAAGGTCGACGGTTCGAATCCCTGTGACGGGGTGAGCTCCCGTTGCTCGGTCCCAGCTTCTGCCCACCTAGCAGTTCGAAAGCACATCAAAATGCAAGTAGATAACTAGGAACCGCTATAGCGGGAAGGTAAATGGCGTTTCCATGTGCTGCTCTGGTTTGCCAGAAGTGGCTTTGTCATGCTGGCTACATGACCTGGAAGCTATACGCCGGCTCCCTCGGCCAATAATGCGAGATGATTGCACAACCCCAGAGTCGGTCACGACTGGACCTAATGGTCAGGGGTCCCTTTACCTTTTTATGCCTACATACAGCCACAGATCTCAGGGGAGTTCACAATGTTGGTGTCCCTCCAGACAGAGCTTCAACTGGATGCTGAAAACCACCCGCCATGTTAAATTTCCCACAATTCTCAGGAGCACCCAGCATAATACTGTTAGGTGCCCCATACCATTGTTTGAAATTTAACATGGTGGTTAATTAATTTCCCAGATACAGAAGCTGCCGCCAGGTAATTCCTTCCTCTGGAGGAATGGGTAGGCAGAAGCTGCCCATGGATGGTGAGTTCTGAGGCCAGCCCTGGCCTAGTGTATGTGTGTGGTTGCTACTGAAGACACTGAAAATCTGTGCTGGATATTAATTGAATCTGTATATCTACTCGGAGCAGCTTACTTGTCACTTGGGGAGCTATGACAATGGCCAATTGCTTGCTTCTCAAATATGTATAACATGTTGCGCTCTGACCTTGACCATCCTTGCATGATCTATTTTAGCTTTTCTTGCTTTTTAAGTAGCCATCCTAATTTCAGGTGGACACAACATCCCCAGTGCAGTTATTATATCTGCTGTGTGTTTGTATGAGAAGCAGTGAAGTGGCCAAAAAAAAACAATGTTTATCCCTGGTCAACGGTGACAGAATTCCACCCTGAGGAACTCCTGTTCATACAGTTCATCTGTTTGAGTAGTATTCAGGGAGAGGAAAAAAGGGTCTATTACTTAAAATGGTAAGAGGAAGAGTAATGAGCGAAAACTAAAAACATTCAGGTTAGAAGTGAAAGAAAACTTCTCCACCGTTACAGTAATTTGGCATTGGAAATAACTGCCAAGGGAAGTAGTCAAGCCATTGTCAGTTAAATTACACTATTCGGGATTAAATTGGATATAGCTCCAGAGAGAACAATGAAGAAAAATGTTGTGCATGATGCGTAAGGTTTGAATGGGGTGTGTATGTAAGTGCTCTATTTATTTTTAATTCTTTCCACAATGCCTACATTATTCCGAACTAGGCTATTATTAGAGGTGCAAATTTAGAAACAGACCACACTGTCTGGATTCGAGACGGTGAGGCAATGGTTATCGCCCATTTCATACAATCCAGCTACTCTATATATTGTCCAACTCTTTTACCATTATATATACTTACAAACGAAACCAGGGGTGGGGGGGTGGGGAATCTGATTACGATGATTCATGCTATTCAAAAAAACATTACAAACATTAATAACAATTATCCCATTTACCAGAGGCTTAGACTGATTATTAAACCAGCTGCAAACCATTTATATACAGTTGGGGCTTTGCCAGCAAGCTCAGTTCTGAAACGACATTCTTCTGCCCAGCTGCAAAAAATAATAATTCTCACCATTTTGTCTTCCAATGTTCTGCTCCCCCATCAGTGGGCCCCCTCCAGACATGTCTCTGTTTGCCTGCGTCAAAGTTTCAGCTTAAATGGTTTTTTTTTTGTGGGGGGAAGGGTCTGGAAATAAGCATGAAGTCAACCTGCAGAATTAAAAACAAATTTAAGTCCATATATATATATATATATATATATATATATATATATATATATTACACATAGAGAGTTAACTATTGGGGGGATTAGAAGAAATATGAATACCCCATCACATAGAAGAGCTTTAAATATACAGATATTTTCAGGCAGTGCTGGTGGTCTAGAACCATCAATACTGTCAGTGCTTGGCAGCAGCAGGAATATACATATGAGAAACACATACGGTATTTATTTCCACTAGCTAGATCTAACTGCTGCAGTGCATGAGGTGACGTATCTGTTATTAAAGGCTTTCACAGCCCACCACATGATAAGGTAACTATAGATAACTATAAAAATAAAAAATCCTTCCAGTAGCACCTTAGAGACCAACTAAGTTTGTCATAGGTATGAGCTTTCGTATGCATGCACACTTCTTCAGATACACTGAAACAGAAGTCACCAGACCCTTATGTATAGTCAGAGGGTGGGGGGAGGGGTGATGGGAATGGGTGATGGGCTGATAGGAGTGGTAAACCTGTTGATGACTGTTAACGACTGTTAATGACTGCAATTGGTCTTGCAGGAAAAAGCAAGGGCTGAGGTGCTAAAGAAAGCTTGATCATGTATAATGAGATAAGAATCCTATGTCTCTGTTCATACCAGGTGTCTCTATTGTTTTAAGCTTGGTAATGAGTTGCCTTTCAGCAACTTCTCTTTCCAGTCTGTTTCTGAAATTTTTCTGTAATTAACTAAGTTGCAACAATATTATTATACTATTATACTATCTTTTTTTAATGTCCCAAAGCATGAAAGGTTTTTAAGATCATGCTGGATACAATCATTTGCTGTGTTATTAATGCCCATGGGGAAGTGTGGTAACTATCATTGCCTAGGACAGGGGTAATCTTATTACTATGTGGGTCAGCTGGGCAGTATTTTGGGGGGTGGAGGCTTGTATCATCCTACACATCAACAAATCTGATGGGATAATGTCATTGCCCTGTGCAGTACAGTATGAGGCTGGATCTACATTGATATGTAAAAACATTATGAACTAAAACATTACAAAACTCTCAATGCAGTTTTCCATTGTCAAAGGTTCACTGCTCTACATTTTTATAAGACATTTCTGACGTTATAACCAATGAGTGTAGATTCGCCCTGAGTCTCTCAATGAGAGCAGCATTTGCATAAACTGATCCCTCCTCATCTCCTTGGCCATTTACCTGAGCACTGTGAAGCTTCTCAATAGGCTTTGATTGACCCCCAACACCATAGCAGTAAGCAAGCTTCTTCATAGACTGCATAAGGAATTAGAATAGATTGGCTTTGTGGATATGTAAGATGGTGTAAACTTCCATGCGTTTAGATTATCTCACCCTCTTATGTAGCCAGCCGATCACCGCACCCTGTAGAAGTGGGCTTCTTGCAGGTAACATCTCATCAGAGTTTGAGTCCATTTGATGCGGCTCCTGCCCTTTGGAACTTCCTCCTGTTACATCTCAGACATCTGTTGAAGACTCACCTCTTTAAATGAGCCTTCTACCATAAGGGGAGATTGATTTGAAATTTTTTTATTGTTTTAACTGTTTTGGTATATGCCATTGTTTTATATGTGTTTTTATTGTAGTGTGAAATTGCTTTGAGGAGAAATTCATAAATGAAATGAAAATGAATGGATAATACGATCCACTTCCAGAGGAGGAAATTGGAAAAGTTGTAACTCCAGCTGACATATGGAAAGAAGGTAATATCACCACAGGCATGGGTTGTCGCTAACTGTGGTGACATTGCTGATGTTTTAAAGGGAATAATAATATAATAATAATAATTTATTATTTATACCCCGCCCATCTGGCTGGGTTCCCCCAGCCACTCTGGGCGGCTTCCAACAAACATTAAAATACAGAAATCCATCAAACATTAAAAGCTTCCCTAAACAGGGCTGCCTTAAGATGCCTTCTAAAGGTCTGGTAATTGTTGTTTTCTTTGACCTCTGGTGGGAGGGCATTCCACAGGGTGGGTGCCACTACAGAGAAGGCCCTCTGCCTGGTTCCCTGTAACTTAGCTTCTCGTAGTGAGGGAACCGCCAGAAGGAAGAGAAGGACCAGGGGCCTGAACCTCCTTGCTGTCTATGACTCACACAACTAGTGGTGGGGCTGAGTGTTTGTAGCCCTCTTATCAATAAAAAGAAAACACCATACTTTGTGGTCTCTTGAATCGTATTGCTGGCATATCCACATGCCAGTTCCATTCATTATGAAGCTGTTTCTCTATGACAGCCTACAGCTTGAGGGTCAAGTTAATTCACTGATAATTAAATTCAACACAACGAAGAAAAGGAACTCATTCCAGCAGGAGAGGATCTATGAAGTGTTTCATATACTCCCCTTCCGCAGAGCCGGATTACCAAATAGGCAGAGTAGGCACTGGCCTATGGGCCCCACACCTTTTAGGGGCCCACGACAATGAATCAAAATCATATTTATTTGAACTTGAGAGAAAATTACAATCAAGCTTTCTTAGTTCAATGTTATCCCACTAGAGCTTGCACACAAGAAACCTCCAGATACGAAGCTTTCTGTGAGTTAGGTGTGTTGCGAGTTCCCTACTAGGACCGACTCCAGGTCCTAGTAGAATATTTGTGAGTAACCGAGTAGAAGCTTCGAGATAATTTGCAAGGGGTCCCCTGAGATTTCAGCTGCCCAGGGACCTCCATAGGGTTTAATCCAGCACTGCCCTTCAATGTAAAGGTAAAGGTGAAGGTACCCCTGACCGTTAGGTCCAGTTGTGGACGCCTCTGTGGTTACGCACTCATCTCGCTCTATAGGCCAAGGGAGCCGGCGTTTGTCTGCAGACAGCTTCCAGGTCAGGTGGCCAACATGACTAAGCTGCTTCTGACGAACCAGAGCAGCGCACGGAAACACCATTTACCTTCCTGCTGGAGTGGTACCTATTTATCTACTTGCACTTTGACGTCCTTTCGAACTGCTAGGTAGGCAGGAGCTGGGACCGAACAACGGGAGCTCACCCCATTGCAGGGATTCGAAACGCCAACCTTCTGATTGGCAAGCTCTAGGCTCTGTGGTTTAGACCAGTGGTCCTCAACCTTGGGCTTCCAGATGTTTTGAGACTACAATTCCCATCATCCCTGACCACTGGTCCTGCTAGCTAGGGATCATGGGAGTTGTAGGCCAAAAACATCTGGAGGCCCAAGGTTAAGGACCACTGATTTAGACCACAGCGTCACCCGCATCCTGCCCTTCCACATACAAGGGAGAATTATTGAAATCAGAAGTGTGTGATACTCGCACTCTATGACAACTTCCAAATATTGGGTGTAGCTCACTGTGAAGATTCTTTGCACAAAGTCTGGTCAATGTGTAAGAATTGCACAGAAACTCTGTGAATCTTAATTCGTTGTATTGGGACTGGGGAAAGACACATTTCCCAATGGATTCTAGCTGTTAACCTGATAGCTGTGCCTCTAAAACCAAAACTGAACAGCTACTGGATGTTGTTTCCATTAGGCTTGTTCAGGTGGGAGTCAGAACGATGAGCTATTGCCATTACATTTGTTAAGCAGAAATCTGCACAGCAGTGGGATGATGATTACAGCTTGCAGCACATTCATTGTGATGTGTAGGTTCAAGGTGAAATTCACCCTGGAATCATTAAAAAACTTTATGAACCTTTCTAGTGAGCCTGCATCCCGGCTCAGAGTGAGCCTGCTTTGATTTATGATTTATGTTCAGACAGGGTGCAATAACCTCTTGAGACAGGTGCTAAAATGAACCGCATCTGAACTTTATTGAAGAGCTAGCAGACACAATCCAGACAATGTCCTGCTCTCTGCAGATGGCTGTCTCCCTGAGGATCTTCTAGAGCTGAAAGTAATAGGAAGGTCTCTAGGCACGTCTCCCAACATTTCTGACCTGGGCAGAGATTATTGGCCAGAGGCCAGTTTTACTGAGAACTGCCTGATATAAACACTGCTGGTTCCAGCCGTAGCAGAAATTAACTCTCTAGGCTTCTGTTGTGAGGGACCTAGACTTTGTATGGTGGCAAGGAAAATAATCCTTTCTGCTGTGTTTCGCTTTGGAATGTACAAGTGCATGGTTGCTTCTGCAGAAAGTATTCCGTTACAAAGCCGCTATATGTGAGACCCAGCAGTGGTAAAGCTACCAGACATCGGCATTCCTGGAAACAATGCCTGCGAACAGTTTAATTATTTTGTTCTTTAAATCTCCCTGCCAAGAGTCCTTACTGGATTAAGTATTCAACACCAAGAGATTAAAGAGGTATATCCCTATAGCTACCAATGAACACATTGCCACATAATCACTCGGATTATCTTTCTAAGGAAGTAGATCAAAGCTTTGCTTTTTTTTTTTTTGCATGGGTATCAGATAATAAAGGCCAAGGCTAAACCAAACTCTCATCACTTTTACATCTATCCCCTAGCTATGAGAGCAAGACTAAATAAGAGGGGGTGTATAAAGGTAAAGCCAATGGGAAATGATTTGTTCCTGCACAACTTCTGCTATAATAGGAATGCAGCTGACCAATTTAAGGGGACTCAGGAGATGCTACGGTAGGTTACAAGGAACCTTTTAAGGGTGCATAAAGAAAAGCAATTAGTAGATTGCAAAGCCCTTTGAAAGAAAGAGTAAATAAACAGTCAGTCACAAGCAAATCATACAATTTATGCATGGCTTTCTATAGTGTGTGTGCGTTGCAGATAGCCTAGGTTGCATTCATCAATGACTCTTTGCATGGAAGCCTTTAAAAGACATTGCTATATATAGCAGAGAATAGAAGTTTAATTCTAAACCAGGCAACTTTCCAGAGATTTAAGAGCACAGATTCTCGAAAGGCTGGCATATAAAGACTGCACGTCTAACAGTGCACTCCTAAGCATATTTACTCAGAAGCAAGTTTCTTTGTGGTTTGGATTGCAGCCTTAAATAGCTTTATATTTTGATTATTCACTATGGATGAAGCAACACAGTCATGATTTGTTCTGCGCTGATGAATTGGATCGAATGTTGTCTTGAAGAAGCATTTTCCATTAATAAAAAGGACCTGACATTACTTAGTCAGCTCAGTGACCTATCCATCTAGCGTATCAGCATCTGTCTGAATTTTTCTCGGATGTAAGGTGAAATATTTTCCAGTTACATAAGCAGCACAGTTATTTTACCTAGGTATCAGCCCTTCCTAGAGCACCCTTGACCACACATTGATAACTAGAAGGGTATACTTTATTTTTTAAAGCATGACTTTAGTTTGCTCTTGAACAGAGAACGTTGAAAAATAATGATGAACAGACAAAAAAAGTGGGTTTTCTAACTTTATTCTGCATTTGATATTTTCCCATTTCTGTATTCTCCGCCTGGAAAACTAATAAATGTAAATTGCAGCTTATAAAGTGTGTTGTTGTTTTTTTGCTACACACACAGACACCCAGGCTCTCTGGTGACACATTTCTGCTCATCATGGGAAGACAAGAAACTGCAACTGACATTCAGCTACCCACATATAGAGTAACTTTGAGTGTGATAGTGATACAAGGGAACAGGAAGTAGGAGCGTTTCGTATTTCCTGCTTGTGTATGAAATGAGCCTTTTGTTGTCTATCCCCCTCCTCCAAAGGAGATGCGTGAATTCTGAATATTTGTGCATCTATTCACCCTGCAAGATAAGAAATGTTAAGCATTTTTCAGATGGCATGACTACAGTTAAGGCAGTGTTTCTCAACCTTTTTTGGGCCAAGGCACACTTGTTCCATGAAAAAAATCACGAGGCACACCACCATTAAAAAAGTTAAAAAATGTAACTCTGTGCCGCCCTATATTGACTATATAATTATGACTGTAAGAAACACTTGCCAATTGCTGTGTTGGTTGCAATCTCCTGTAATAAGGCTTCACAAGCCGCTGATTTCTCTGCCAGCACAATCCTTTGCTCAGCAAGTTTCAGGTTGAGCTCATCCAGCCAGCTTCTTTAAGTTTGTCTAAAACCACCCTCCCGTGGTGGTGGCTGTTGAGAGCTGCGCTCGCCCCGTGTCGTGACCCGGCCGGCTTCCTTTCCGGCGGGTTAGTGACAATGCAAACCGGCGGCACGTGACAATGCAAATTGCCCTTCTCGTCGCCGCATGTCGCGGCACACCAGCTAGCGTCTCGTGGCACACTAGTGTGCCGCGGAACAGCGGTTGAGAAACGCTGAGTTAAGGCATACCCAATAGCCCCTTCCTGGCCTATCTGACCTTACATTCCCCATTTGCACAGGTGTTACATTCCACGTGTTTATTTGGACTGCCATTGAAAAAGCCTGCAAACACCCTCTAAACCAGGCATCCCCAAACTGCGGCCCTCCAGATGTTTTGGCCTACAACTCCCATGATCCCTAGCTAACAGGACTAGTGGTCGGGGAAGATGGGAATTGTAGTCCAAAACACCTGGAGGGCTGAAATTTGGGGGTGCCTGCTCTAAACCTCTGCACACCCTTGAAAAACCCTTTTAAAAAAACCCAGCACTTACAAGATCCGCCAAACTCATCCACAATTGCTCCCTCCAAACGTCCTTGCTGAAAATCTGGCTCTCCACAGGCCTCAAAGGGCTCCTGGGATTACACTTGCAAAGTCTTGTGGGATTGCTAGACGCTGTTTTCGTGCCATTTTTGCCGTTTTCGCGCTCTTTTACAGCCGCTTTGGCCCCTTTTCATACCACTTCCAGGTCTGCAACACGTGCTTTGAAAACACGTAAATGTGGGGTTGCCTGTACATGCACACACACAAGCACACACTGGCTGCATTCAGACAGCACTTTATTCAATTCATCCAGTGTTTCCTTACTTGATACATTCCGCATTTTATGTGATTTTTCACAAAACGTAAAAGCCACGTCTAGAAAAGTGGCAGGATGTTTTGAGCATGAAAGCAATTCTTAGGTTTGCAGAGGTGAAACAAAATGGAGGCAGCCCTAATGAGCTAAACAGCTATGTGCATCAGGCCCTGAAGCAAGATGTATTGGGCTGTATCAAATGCTAGCCCTACTCAAAGGAGACCCACAGAAATTGATACAACCTCTTGCTAAAGAGTCAAAAGTTGACATTACAACCCTAACTTCATGCACAATATAACTGAACTCCCAAGTGCATACAACTATATTCACTATTTTTTATTTATATTAATGCCAAACGTTTGTTTCATCAAACAGCACCCTGGGAAAGCTGGCAATATATTGTGCTAGTACAAAGGTTGGTATGGCCATTTCTAAGCATTTATTTGCTGATGCGGCAAGTTTTAAAACTGAGCCATTAAACGACCTGTTTAGCTTAAACATTTTGCAACTCAGCACAAATCTTAATGTTATGCAATAACTAACTGGAAGAAAACATTGTTACACATTAAGAATTGCATTTATTGTTCTGCTGTTTCGCACTAAGCTTTATCAGCAACATTTCTGAATACAAGAAAATGCAGTGCTCTTTTTTGAACATTGTTGAATGGCCTGAAAGTATATTATCCTGAGCTGCATTGAAAATCAAAACTTCTTATCTTGGCAAAATGTGATCTGTGCAAATAAAATTATCTGTAGCACTCTAGAAAATGCTTGTACAAATATATATGAAATTTGGGTGATTTACTGCCATGAAACAATATGCAGTTCTTTTCTGTAGCGTGGGCTTCGTAAAATTTTAATCTGAATTTAATTAAATGACAGTGGGGTATTGTCAGTACATGGTGTTGATGTACAAAAACAATACTTTTTACTTTAATTCTATCCTTTTAACAATTTCATATGTGTCTTAATATTAGGTCCCCCCCCCCCAATAATAGAAGCTGTGTACAAAAATGTATTTAATGGCTTTATTTTCCTTTCATGCCAAATAATTATATTTTATCTCCTGCCATGCAGAGAATTTAATTTTAAAATGCTTTATCTTTAGCTCTATCTTTATATATAGAAAACCAATTCCCTGCATTATTATTGATTTAAAAACATTTTCTCCGTGTTTATTCTCCTGTACCGGCCATATTTTTTTTCTGGGTTTTCTTTTTCTTAAGGGGGGGGGGTGTCGTGGCGGGGAGAGCAGCCTACAAAATAAGCTTAGACTGCAATGAATAACCTTTTGTATCAAAGTTTTGGCCTGGAGCCATTTATAAGTTGAGGTGCACATTGCCCCATTGTTTCAAGTGGGATTTCCATGTATTTGGAAGAATTTGTAGGAACCGGTGCCTTCATTTGCTTTGGTCATTAGCAAATGGTAAAGTCTTGTCCTAATAGTAGTCAGATAGTGACAGAACAAAAGATACAAGGACTATATAGCTTTGGGTGCCAGTTCTGTTGGCCAAGAGTAAAAACAAAATTTCCGTCATAAAAAATCTTTCGCTTGAACCTGGTTCCTTGCAGCCCCTCTCTCTAATGGCCTTGCTTAAGACCTTTCCTTTTGGAAAGCATAACTGGTCGTTCCATTTTTGGATTGCTGTGGTTGGATTATTTGCTGTATTTGTTATTTTTTCCATATTTTATGGCTAAGTTGTTGTTACAAAAGTTGAGTGCCTCCTCCTCTCTCTGCCGAGCGATGGCAAAAGCCCATGGGGTTCCAGGCACTTGCCTAGGGTCTGCGTTGCTTTGGAGAACTGATACATGGTGGATACTGTTGAGGCTTAAGAAATGTGGTTTATTCACCTATTTACACCTTCAATCTGCATGGAGGGAGTCCTGATATTACAGCATGATCATTTCAAGAGGGGCTTGTCCACCACAACAGTGCAGCCAGACTTCAGCCAGCCTGCCCAAGATGGATCCCAGTTTTTCTTCTTCCCAGCAACCCTTGCTCAAGGCTCCTTTTTCCTGTCACCTCACACCCTGTTACCCTGGCAACCTTCCAAATCTCCAGTCTCTGTTCACACTTCCGGGTGGTGGAAAGGAGAGTTCTCTTGCATTGCCAATGGCCCTCAATGGCCCCATATTGTTTTTTAATGGCCCTAGCTTGGCCAGGTTGTTTGGAAAGGCTAGCCCAGGAATTCCTCTGCAGCTTGTATCTCTCCCTTCACATCTCTCTCTCTCTCTCCAGTTCTGGTTATCATAAACATAGCTGCCAAGTCTCCCGTTTTTCGCGGGAAACCCCCGTATTTAAAACCATTTCCCACTGGCAGCCTGGATTGGGGAAAATCCCGTAAATCCCCCAGCTTTCCTACCTGCCAGGGAGGCTCCATTTTGGGTCTTGGCGCCGCCCGGTTTCCGATGCCCAGACATGGGTAGCATGTCACCGGAAGTCGCTTCTACGCATGTCCGGACATTCATAGAAGTGACTTCCAGTGCTGCTCCGCCCATGCCTGGGCACCGAAAATCGGGTAGAGCGGCACCGGAAGTTGCTTCTACGCATGTCCGCTGTTGATCCCGCATTTTTCAGCGGGAGACTTGGCAGCTATGATCATAAACAAAAACAAATCATTCCTTCTGAAAAGAAAGAAAAGTCAAGTTACATTGTTTTGCAAGAAATTATTCCGTTTCTTCTGAAATGTAACATAATTTACACCTTCACTTTACTTAATAAAAAAAACCACCAAATTTATCAGGCAGGAGATGCTGATTCAGTATCCTGCGCAAGGTATGTTTCAGTAAATTAGGTTTCAATCTTTTTTTGTTTACTGAGTAAAAAGTGGATTTTCCAGACATTTGTGTTTACTGCGAAGGCACTGAATTCCAACCAAAATAAATTGCTAGCATAATAATCCAAACACAATTCCACTCTTTTTTTTCAAATTATAAAAAAGCAATACATATGTTTCTTACTAGGCTATAAGATCCATTAAACACCTGAAAATGATCATTACCGTACAGCTAGGAAGTAGCAAAATAAAGATAGTGGCTGATCTGTTCCTCATCCTTAGGAATATGAATGTTGCACTGAAGAAAATGATGCAGCTTTCTCGTTTTTATGTTGCCCCGCGCACACACACACAATTAGCAGAACTTTCTTTTGCACTTGAAAGACACATTGATTCAAACACTACTGCAAAGGAGAATAGAGATGGTAAGAAGCATTTGATCAGGGCTGGCTTGAGGGGATCCCTGGCAAAGTGCCCTCTGGCGTGCCACCGTAGACATTTTTCTCATTACTCCAGAGAAATATCAGAGGGCATTGTGGGAAATTAATGGCAGCTCCAAACTGGGGCTGGTGAGTAGTGCAGCAATGGATGTTAGGTGTTAAGGTGTTAGGACCCTACAGAGGGCTTATGAATGCTGACACGAGACCTGAGCCAGCTGGAAAAAGGAAGGTCCACAAAGCCAAACACAACCTACCAGCCATGTTGGATGGACCACCAGGAACTTGACACACCTCCCTTTTTTCTGACTAGCTAGGCTTGTGCAAATCAGAAAGGGTTGGTAGGCATCTTACAGGCCATTGCATATTGCTGGCGGGCCATGTTGTAAGGTGACCATTGGGTGTTCAAAAAATGATATGCTAAAGCAGAATCCACCAACTTGGCATCTACAACTTGTCTGCCTAGGCCACCTATGCGCTCTTGGGATCCTGTCCAGGGCATGCCCACAGCCCTTCCAAGGCCACATCCCTCGTCTTCTATGCTCCCTCCTTGAATGCATTTGCTTAGCTGGAATGTGTTCCTGAACTGTGATAATTTCCCTTGATTGCTTAGAGGGAAGTGGTTTGGGGAGTGGGTGGGTTTGTGAGGAAAAAGCTGGCTTTTACCTGGACATAATGTAATCTACTGTATACCCGCCAACATTCCTCAGATGAAAATGGGGACATTTCTCATTCCTCTCTAACTGACACTCTTTGACACACACATCCTTTTGGTCCCCTCCCCTCAGAGTATTTCCTTTCAGAAGAAGCGTAAATGTCACTATCACTACACCAACAGGACACGTCCTCCACTGTCCTGAGAAAACCCCTTAATCCTGATTTTATTTTATTCTATTCTATTTTATTCTTTGGTAGATTTACAAAAAGAAAAGCACACACAGAAAGGGGCAAGATTAGACATGGATACAGACAACATTAAAATAATAATAATAATCAAGATTCCTTGTGCTCTGCTTCACTCCCCCTTTTTCTCCTGCCCAGGGTGGCCCTCCCCTCTGCCTGCCCCTCAGAGTTAGCACGTCACACAGGGCTGGGTCTCAGCAGAGACAGCCTCTTCTCCCCCTTGCCTACTCTCCAGCAGCCACTATGAGTTGCCCAAAGGTGCCAGAAGCAGTAGTCATGGAGAGGCAATGGGATGCTTCTTCGTGGCAACGGCTGCTTGGGATAAGAGCTGGCTCATACGCCTCCGAGTTCAGCAGCAGCACTGGTGGGGCAAACAGGGACATTCCAGAATCAAATCAGAAGCTGGGGTTGGCTTTCATAATTCTGGGACTGTCCTTGGAAAATCAGGACAGTTGGAGGGTATGCCACTCTACAAATCATACCTTTTGCTCCACCCACTTTGTCTTCTGGACCCTCCCACTCCTGGCCTGCAGACCTATGAAGGAGGAGGAGAGAAGAAGAAGAAGAAGAAGAAGAAGAAGAAGAAGAAGAAGAAGAAGAAGAAGAAGAAGAAGAAGGAGAAGAAGAGGAGGAGGAGGAGGAGGAGGAGAGTTTGGATTTGATATCCCACTTTATCACTACCCTGAGGAGTCTCAAAGTGGCTAACATTCTCCTTTCCCTTCCTCCCCCACAACAAACACTCTGTGAGGTGAGTGAGGCTCAGAGACTTCAGAGAAGTGTGACTAGCCCAAGGTCACCTAGCAGCTGCATGTGGAGAAGCGGAGATGTGATCCCAGTTCACCAGATTACGAGTCTACCGCTCTTAACCACTACACCACACTGGCCCTTAGGCTGAAAAGGGTTTTCCTACCCCTGCTCTGTGTATTTTTTGGGGGGGGGGGGTGAATCCACATGTCCTTGAACCAAGAAAGCAGGGGGGGGAAGACCACCCAGCAAATTCCAGACCCTCAGAAGGCACAGGCTTTGGGGGGGGGAAGTCACCACATTTGCTTCGCTCAGCATCCTGCCTTGCTTAGACCCGTGCCAAGTGCCGCTGCAGCCAAGGGCCCTTTGCAGAACTTAACTGTTCAAATATTGTTGCAGCCAGTCCTGACAGCAGAGCACATGTCAGCGAGAAACTCAAAAGATCAGCCCGTGTGTTCCAGGATCAGCTTGCAGTAGTCGCTCTACTGAATAGATCATTCATATGGCTTCAGCCCAGAGGAGAGGGAGCTTGGAAAGTCAGGTCATGAACAGGAAGTGATGGAGACAAAGCAGAGTTTCTTAGTTCAGGCTCAAATTCAGAACTGCTTTATTGTTGTCATGGCTACGAGTTCCACATGCCTAGAGTCATGGGTCTGCGAAAAGAATGATGCAGTGTCTAGCCTTACAGCTGTATATATAAACCAAATTAGTCTACCATGCCTCTACCTGTTCCGTGGCTCACAATGAAAGGAGTTATATATCATGAAATCAATCATGCAGCAGTTATAGTCTACACACGCTTGTTTTATTGCAGGCACAACTTTATTGCAATTTGATTTCTAACTCGGCATAAATTAACAGGGGAGGGAGCTGTTGATTCAGCTCAGGAGTTGACAGAGGAGCTTCCCGTCCAATGCAAGCTGGAGCATAAATAAGTTCTTCCCGTGACCATATTTCTTGCTGCAGAATATCTATGCATGTGTACAAAGTGAATATATTACACAGCGGTTCTTTAAAATAATGACAGATACAAGTACACGCGTATGCTAGCTGTTTAAGAGTGTTTACCTATGTCTCAAAAGGACAGGACTGCTTGTATTTATTTTCATTTAGTTTTTCATCGTAAACGTAACATGGGAAGAAGTCAGTTCCCATTAACCATCAGAATAATTCATCATTCCTAAATACAAAGTGTCCCTCCTGTGGATGGTGGGGTGGGTTATGTGGGGGAATTATCAGTAAACAACAAGTGACACAAAACCAGTTCAACTTCCTAGAAGAATTCAACTCCAGCTTGGCTTGCCACCTTGTTCCTTATTTCAACCAACAGCTTCCCATTTCACAATGCTATATGTTATTGCTAAACAAGGGACCTTCCCTTGAAATAAAGAAATAGTGGCAAGTCACTGTCACTCCCTGGATAGGAGTGCTAGAAAGGATACTTTAGTGTTTCTTTTAAAGTTTGTTTAGTTCCTTTCTTTCTTAAAGATGTATCATTAATACAGCATGGAGCTGGTTTTATCCCCCCCCCCCTTTTTATAGTAAAGGCATAATGTGAGATATAATTTTATCATTTGACAGCTGAAACAGCAAGTTTTAGGGGTTGACTCTGCAATAAAGTCAGTTGTTTGTAGCCCAGAATGTCACAGATAGTGTGTGTGTGTGTGTGTGTGTGTGTGTGTGTGTGTGTGTGTGTGTGTGTGTGTGTAATGTCTTGCTGAAACTTAAAAGGAAGTTAACTATTACAGGTAACACAGGCAGCACCAATGCTAAGTTAGGCTAGTGCTTTGCATTGAAAAGTGTGATTTCCAAAGCTTTTTGTCATTCTCACTCCCATTAGGAAGAAATATTCCTTTTTTTTAAAAAAGGGAGCAGCCTTTAAATAATTAAGAGTTACTTGCCTGCTCGCTTAGTTACAAAGGTGGTGTGAAAACAATGATCTCTGTTCATTTTCATGCGGGCTGCTTTGCCAAGTTGTTGCTTAAGAAAGTGGTTCGACTTGAAAGAAAAACTAATTAGGCAAGCATTTTTTAATAACGAAGACTCTTTGTGCCTCTGGGTAGCAGCTACCCATTTTTTTATTTTCTGTGAGGGATTTCTATAGCACTAGAAGAAGTTATAAAGCCTTTGGAGAAATATTTTTTTCTTTTGAATAGGAGTTGTTTGCAGAAGAGTAAAAATATTCCATGACATAGTCACTGAGGGAAGGGAGATGCCAACCGTCTGACACCTTCTTGGGCAAAACTAACAATACTGCCAAGCAGGAATGTTACAACAGATGTTTTGCATGCAAAAGGTCCTA
The DNA here is from genome assembly GCF_963506605.1 of Zootoca vivipara. Lineage (NCBI taxonomy): Eukaryota > Metazoa > Chordata > Lepidosauria > Squamata > Lacertidae > Zootoca > Zootoca vivipara. The sequence continues at coordinate 24,919,969 of NC_083285.1, read as the reverse complement.
AAGTCAATCTCTTGCATTTCCAGGTAGAGCTGGAAAACACCCCTTTTTGAAACCCAGGACATGCTCTGCGGCCTGTCAATATAGATGATGCTGAACTAGAAGGAACAGGGGTCTGACTCCGCCTCCTCCGATCCTGATGCCTAAATGCAAAAACGTTGCATCCATTTCCTGCAGCTTTTGCTCTGGTTGCCATTTTAAGGTTACCAATGTATTGCTACACACAGGAATCTTGTAGATGTTTATCACAGAATCGCAGAATTGTAGAATCAGAAGGGACTGCAAGAGCGATCTTGTCCAACCCCTGACAATGCAAGAATCTTAGCTAAAGCCTCGCCCTGCATAATCAACCCCATGTGGCACACACACACACACACCATTTGAAGGGCGATGCCCATCAATGCCCCAGCCCCCTCAAATATTTTATTGGCGGGGCAAAGGGACCTTGGCCCCCAGGAGTTGGTTCCTATGGGTCCAATCCATGTTAGTAGCCATCACTGCCTCCTCTGGCAATGAGCTCCATAGTTTAACTAAGTAATGCCTTTTAACTGTCCCGAATCTTCCAACATTTGACTTCATTGGATGTCCACAAGATCCAGTGTTATGAGAGAAAGAGAGAAAGAGAGAGGAGAGAAGCTTTTCTCTATCCATTGAGAAACTTCCTTTTTCAACACAGGAAGGTTGTGGGAGATGGAGCAGGTGGGAACAGGGACCTTAGGAGTGAAGTCTGCTCCCCACCCGCATTTTATGCCCACACATTCCTTCGAATGCGTGAATAGGGCTTATTGCGAACCAAGACCCCCAGAAATTCCCCCCAATAACTCAGACAGACACGTTATTTTAGGTTTTGTTTTTGGCATAATTTTGGCCACAACTTTTATTCAAAAATTACAAATTAATTTGAGTGTTGGCCTTAGGCTTTGGTTAATCTTCTGCCCCACGGTGGGACAGGACCAGCTCTGACTTCCTACAGTAGGAAAGTCAAGTAAACACCCCATGGTGGAGGAGATAGCTGCGTCCAGGCCATCTCCCCCACCAGAAATGTTCCCCAAGGCTCATGCTCTGTATTGGCCCCAGCCCCACACCATTGCGGGGGTGTAAGGACTAGAGCCCCGGAGCCCCAGGATTCCTTTAACGGAATACTTCTATAAGAGCAACACTGAGGGGCATGCACCTCCATGCGATGCCCCTCCCAAACTCATCAACCAAAGCCTAACCTGCCAACCTAACAAGTTGTGACTACTGCTAAGCAGTAGGCGAAAAACCAAATGGCACAGCCAATCAGCCAAATGGAAAAAATTCCTACTCGCCCCTGAATACAGGAGGCACCATAGCAAGGTCATCGAAAACCTGCAAAGAAAAAGGAGGTGGGCGGGAGGGAGATTGAAATCACTAGCAGGAATGAGGTTTAACCAAAAACACTGAGTATATATGCATTCACCCTGCCAATCAAGAATTAGATACATGCAGTTTTCCCCAGCAACACTCTGCTCTCCAATCTTCTCTCTTTGACCTAGACCCACCCCCAACACACACATCAGTCTTTTCTGCAGGGTCCGGCCGCAACCCCCATTATTCCCTATGGGGTTAATGAGCTTTGTATGACACAACTGACACGTCATTTATTAAGACTGGTATTAGTAGTAGTGTTCCTGTATTAGCCTTCTTAATTCCAAATTGCTTCTTGCTCAAAGTCATTTGCCATTGCTAGCACCGAGATGAAATGCTCATCTTCCTTCTCTCTCTCACACACACACCCTTTTTTTTTTTTGTTTATAATTGAACATTTGTTTTCTGCCATGGGAGAAAGACGGGTGTCTTTGCACCTGGCTATGATAATATATGTAAATATATTCAAAAGGCAACTCTACGACTCTGGGCAAGTTCTACTTGAATTTCATTTCGCCACAAACCGCAGCTGAATCATTCCTCTTGCAGATATGAGAACAACTCTAGTAAACCATTTTGTTAAAACGTTCATCAAAATCAGGAGCCTGGTCCTGACAAAGCAATGGCTGTAACTAGGATTAAGAGTGAAATGGAATTGGGGGTGGGAATGACAAAGAATGTTTTTTTAAATATATTTCTTTTAATGACGAACCCTTTGATAGTTTCCCCCCTAGGTAATCCCACTCTGTATGTGTATGTGTTTTCAAAACAAAAAAAACCAAAAAAATCCCCACAACTCTATTGATTTCGAGCCATGACTCACATACAGCCCCTGTAAGCAAAAGGGATGAAGCTTTTAAAATGCAATCACCAAAACCAAACGGTTTTATTTCACAACAACTTTGAGCTTCACTTTAAAGCAAATATAACGCGAATCACAATGCAATGGCGATTGATGTTTTTCATCAAAACCCAATTATCATTCCATCACGGCATAGACTATAATGCCATATTGGCCGAGCCAAGGCAAACACATTGCAAGCGCCTGAAAAATTTAGATCTGTGTTTTTTGGAATGTAACTGCTGTTATTAGTTCTCACAGACATGTTTGATCTTGTCGGGAGAACAAGCAAACATTAAGTGGAAGCACTTCTTTAATCAGGCACTTGCAGAAGTTAACTTTCACTAATATGTTGAATATAGCAGGGAGGGAAAACCTCTTTTGCAGAAAAACATGCAGAAGGGATTATTATTTAAAACACACACACACGCACACACACGATTACAAGCTTAGAAAAACTGTAACCCGCCAAGCCCAATGCAGTACATCAGCTGTCTACAGTGGCCTGTTAGGCGTTTGAGAAATCTTCTGTTTTTTCTTCGTGTCTGGGTCTGCAGCTACAGGGAGATTGTTAACTGTTTGCTAGACCAGAGTAAGTGGGTTGCATATGTTGTAATCAAACAAACATGGTGCAAAATGTTTTAAATTCAAAGTATCAGCATGCGATACCATTTATTCCCCAGTATCTCTTGGTTCAGGTCTACATATTGTTGGATTTAGCTTCAGTTAACACTGAGTATCTCTCACCACTGGCTACCAAATATTTGGCTAAGGCATAGCTGCCAAGTTTTCCCTTTTCTCGCGAGGAAGCCTATTCAGCATAAGGGGAAATCCCTGTAAAAAAGGGATAACTTGGCAGCTATGGGCTAAGGGCATAATATACTACATCTAACTAGGCAGTTTAGCACTGCCCTTGGCTGTATGCGACAGAAGTGGCAGCAGCAGGTGGAGGAAACTTATCTTTCCCCATCCTGTTTTGTTTCAGTATGTTCATTTTTGTTACAGGTAGGTAGCCGTGTTGGTCTGACGTAGTCGAAACAAAAAATAAAAAAATTCCTTCCAGTAACACCTTAGAGACCAACTAAGTTTGTCATAGGTATGAGCTTCCGTGTGCATGCACTGTTCTTCAGAAACACTGGAACAGAAGTCACCAGACCCTTAAATATACTGTAGTGAGAGGATGAGGAGGGGTATTACTCAGAAGGGTGGTAAGAATGGGTGATTGGCTGATAGGAGTGGTAATCCTGTTGACGACTGTTAACGACTGCAATTGGTCTTGCAGGGAAAAAGCAAGGGGTGAGATGGCTAAAGAAAGCTTTATCATGTATAATGAGATAAGAATCCAATGTCTTTATTCAGACCAGGTCTCTCCATGGTTTTAAAACCACTCCATGGTTTACCACTCCTATCAGCCAATCACCCATTCCCACCTCCCTTCTGAGTAATACCCCTCCCCACCCTCTGACTATACATAAGGGCCTGGTGACTTGTTTCAGGGTATCTGAAGAAGTGTGCATGCACACACGAAAGCTCATACCTATGACAAACTTAGTTGGTCTCTAAGGTGCTACTGGAAGGATTTTTATTTATTTATTTTGTTTCATTTTTGTTGTTTTTCAGGCTGGGGTAAACAGGTGTGCTGGAGTTGGAAAGCATGTGTTGAGTATGCAGTGAACACGCAGAGAAGACCGGACGGGGTATCAAAAAAGATCAGGTGGAAAGGTAGACAAGAGCAGATATTTTATAGTGAGTTTCCATCATAGAATTGAATGTTGCATAGCTTTAGAGTACTCAAGAATAGATGCCTGAACTACCTTTTAAAACAGGTTTGGGGAACCTGTGACTCTCCAGAGGTTTTGGTCGCCAACTCCCATCAATCCCATGGACAGTGATCCAGAAGGGCAGAAGTCGGAGTCTAGCAATGTATTAAGGTCCAAGGGTTCCCCATCCCAACTCTAAAGTCTGCTAGATTGGTGACTGGGAGCAGCCGCCGGGACCATATAACACCTGTCTTAAAGGATCAACATTGGCTCCCAGTATGTTTCCGAGCACAATTCAAAGTGTTGGGGCTGACCTTTAAAGCCCTAAATGGCTTTGGTCCTATATACCTGTAGGAGAATCTCCACCCCCCATTGTTCAGCTCGGACAATGCAGTCCTCCTCCAAGGGTCTTACACTGGTTCAGGGATAATAATAATACAGTAATAATAATAATAATAATAATAATAATAATAATAATAATAATAATAGTCAAAGCTGTAGAAGTGAAAACATAAGGTTCATCCACAGAACCTGGACGCCTAAGGTCAAAATATCTGCAAAAGGAATTTGCTGTTCTCAGCAAGTGCCAGGTTATATCAACTCCTATCCCATAAGGAAAACACCCATTTCCTTTGCTATCTGGATTGCAGGTCACGCCTGCTGCTGGTAGTTCTTTCATAAGGGCAGGAAGGTCTCGATCAACAAATAACTGCCTTACAAAACCAGCTCCATGTAAACAATCTTTAGAGATCTGCATAAATCTTCAAAGTCAGCTAACCTACTTTCTTTGCTGTCATCCCGAAAGCAACAACTGGCTGAAATTCTGCAAAAGGCAGGCATGCTTAAATCCCTCTGATATCAGTGGGACTTAGGCTGCAGGCTTTTCAACACTTAAATCAACTGTTCTATGGCAAGGATTGCAGGAGAGAGAAAGACCGCCCCAAAGTCTGCCACAGGTTGACGATCCACTTCCTGCCACCACCAGCTGCCCTCTGGGAAGGATCCTGGTGGCTTTGTTGTTTGTTGTTTTCAATTCTGTGTCTACAGGGATCCTGGGAATTAAAGACTACTGAGAAGAGTCCTATAGTGTCATTCTGCCTGTCTGGCATGCCTAGTATATGTACAGTGGTACCTCGAGTTACAAATTCCTCAGGTTACAAACTCTGCTAACCTGGAAGAGTTACCTCAAGTTGAGAACTTTGCCCCAGGATGAGAACAGAAATCGTGTGCCGGCAGCGTAGCGGCAGCAAGAGGCCCCATTAGCAAAAGCACGCCTCTAGTTAAGAACAGTTTCAGGTTAAGAACGGACCTCCGGAACGAATTAAGTTCGTAACTAGAGGTACCACTGTGCTGAGAATGGGGTACATCATAGGGTTGTTTCGCAATTGCTGTACAGTGACTAGTGCATCACATGGGGAGGTTGGGGGGGGCACCATAAACCACAAATGGTGTCTGAGGCAAATGATGCACATCCATTAACTGTTAGGGTGTATATCAGGGGTCAGCAAACTTTTTCAGCAGGGGGCAGGTCCACTGTCCCTCAGACTTTGTGAGGGGCCGGGCTATATTTTTTTTGGGGGGGGGGAACATTAACGAATTCCTATGCCCCACAAATAACCCAGAGATGCATTTTAAATAAAAGGACACATTCTACTCATGTAAAAACATGCTGATTCCCAGACCGTCCGCGGGCCGGATTTAGAAGGTGATTGGGCCGCATCCAGCCCCCGGGCCTTAGTTTGGGGACCCCCTGGTGTATATAAACAAGATAACATGGATACATTTAATCACTACTGCCTATTAACAGTCAAGTATACCAGACGTCAATATAATAATCTCATAACATATGTTTAATCACCTTTCTTCTGACAGGAATTGTGCGCCTTTAAAGCAGCAGAGGGGGATCTCAACCAACCTAACTACACCCAGTAGGGGTCCCAATTTGTTTTTTCTTTGTTTTTTTGAATAATTTTTATTAATTTTTAGAAAAAGAAAACACATACAAAGTATACAACATAAACTCTGTCCCTTCATTTTCCCTCCACCCACAAGCCCACCTCTGCCACCAGTGAGCCCCATGGGTATTGGGGAACAAAGGGGTCCATTTTAAGCTGGGTTTGACCTCCCCCCTCCTTCCTCCCCCCTCATAGTAGGGGTCCCAATTTGGCCATTGCGCCATTTTCCCTATTCCATGTCCACCTGCCTCACGGTTGACAACATATGTAATACAGTCATACCTCGGTTTAAGTACGCCTCGGTTTGAGTATTTTCCGTTTAAGTACTCCGCGGACCTGTCTGGAACGGATTAATCCACTTTCCATTACTTTCAACGGGAAAGTTCGCTTCAGGTTAAGTACGCTTCAGGTTAAGTACAGACTTCCGGAACCAATTGTGTTTGTAAACCGAGGTACTACTGTATCAGGTGTGGGCATCTGTCTGCAGAGGAAGAAGTGATCCTCTGACAGTTGGTTGATGGCAATTACCGAAGAACCTGTCTTTTTGCATTTTCACGTTTTATATTTCTCTGGCTGTTGTGCTTTCTTCGAGCATTGATGTGACTTCCCTCACCTGGTGCTCTCCACATGTTTCGAAGTGCAACCCCTATCAGCCCCAGAAGCCACAGTCATGCTTACTTGGGGGGGATTGGAACTGTAGTCCAAAATATGTGAAGGGCACCAGGTTGGGAAAGCTAGCATGGACTTATATCTACATCAGTATTAGTCCTGGTGTAACAGCTTCCGACAATGTTAGACTGCAGAATTGTCCTGTAAATCAGTGTTTCAGGTAGAGGGTTGAAATAAAATTAAATCTGTGGCTCTGTGCTGCCAAATAAATTTTCATCTATTTTATGAACCAGATTCTCATAGGCATTAAGGATTGTTCTCATTTACACCTGCATAAGGCTTCGTTGCATCTTTGAAAAAGTATTACTCTGTGGCTTGGTCCCACAAGTCATTCTTTCACACAGCAAGTTTGATTTTCTTAATCATAATTAAATGCAAATAGAGTCATTAGTCAGAAATGGAATCCATAGTTGTCAAGCCTTTGTTTTCGATGTTTTCTGTTAACACTGATATTTTATTAAATATCTGCTCGCAGTACACATCCTAGCAAATATTCATTTTCTTCCTGGAAGGATACTTCCTGTCATTAGCTATCAATTAGAGAGCTGTGGGAGGCAATAATAATAATAACAGAAGATAAAATCCTTAAAGCAGACAGACTAGCATATGCAACAGACTGAAATGCCTGAGGATACAGAAAAGTGTTTGCAAGGCAGTGACAGCTGGTGTCCACTGGGATTTTGGACTCCTTGCAGGCCTGAGAACCAACAGAATCATAGAGAAAATGTCTTATGAATCATTATTTTAAGAGCTCTTGCATAGAACAAGTCAAGGGTGTATGATATAATTGACAGAGGAATTCCAAAGAAATGATAGAGGAACTATAAAGTGAGTGGTTTATTCAGGGAAGAACCAGAAATGCTGGGACATCTACATACTGTACTTCTCTCCCATGGCTTCGCTGACTTCTGAATAAGCAACTTTCCTGCCGGAGTCCTTTGCTCCTCTGCCGATTATTATTTCCGACAGTTATGCCACCTGCAATTGCACAGAAACAACAAAACATCAAATGTGCTACTTGCTGAACTGCAGGTACAAACAGTAATGATATAATTAAGCTCCGCAATTATGAAATTAAAATGTGCCATTATTTACTGAAAGCTCGCAACAACTTAATTTCCCTCATTAAAACACTTAAGAAAGGAAATGTGTGGATTGGATATTCTGGGTTACAGAAAGGTTAAGGCTTCTGTTGTGGTTTATTAATAACCGTGATAAGACGGGAGAGGCCTTTTCAGAACGTATTTTGCTGTAATTGTGCTGGCAAAACTGTGTAAAAAACAGTCTGCGGATATGATGGAGATAGTAGCCAGGTTTCTGCAACATGCAGTGAAGATTCAAGGTTGCTATACAACTTAAGTGTTAAATGCAGGGGTTTGTTTGTTTGTTTGTTTGTTTGTTGAGGTGTTTTTTTTAATTGAACCCTACCAGAATCTTGTAGATATGCCAACAAAGGTTTGAGAATCTGAGAATCTGATTGTTTTGAGGCAATGCACAAGAAAAACCTGCAGAAAACAAATAAAAGCACAAAAAACAGCTGATACGTTTAAAGCAATGTGCATATTTGAAGAAATTTGCAATAAAACACTGATTGATTTTCATGAAGACTTTTTAAAATTCAGATTGATGTGGACAACTGAAGATTGGGAAAATGAGAAACTGAGGGAAAGTGAAATTGACGGATTTGTCTATCCCTAATTGAACTTCAAGAATTTAAAACTAAAAGCATCAGGGGAAAGGATGATTTAACAAGGGGTCTTTCCACAGGTTCCCATGCTTTACGTTTTTTTGCTCAGGGGTCTAGAAAAGCCTTTCCCAATCTTGTGTCCTCCAAACATAGCTGCCAAGTTATCCCTTTTTTAGAGGGATTTTCCCTTATGCAGAATAGGCTTCCTCGCGAGAAAAGGGAAAACTTGGCAGCTATGCCTCCAAATGTTGTTGGGCTATGACTCCCACCATCCTTGATTCTTTGTCATGCTGGCTGGGGCTGATGGGAGACAGAGTCCAACACTATTTCAAAGGCACCAGACTGGGAGAGGCTGCCAGTGGGATTTACTCTGAATTCCTCCCTCCTTCCCTATAAAAATCACTTGTTGGCAATGTCATTCATCATGACGGATGAACCCAGAGTGCAATTGCAAGCTGTACAATCCTGCAAGTTCAGAAAAAAAGGCTTCCACGGCATCAGCTGGCTGTAATTTAGATTCTTTTACAGATCTCTTTGGGACTACTAGAGTCTTCATTATTTCCTCCAGTAGGAAAGGAGAAACTATTTTTATGCAAATACAGACTTCTGCAGGGGTAAAAAAATAAAAATAAAAAAGCTATCAATCTTCTTGGTTAGGAATAGGTGATATTTCTTCTTTCATGTTCAAACGAGCTACAGCTTGCTTCACCTATTTTCTGTTTCTTGGGCTAAATTGTGTAATAACAGACTTAGTTCCCACAAATGAAAGACATGTTTCTAACTAGGAGTCTAGCTCAGATTTGCTGCTAAATGAGCAGGACGTTGTTCAGAGGAACAGGGACTGCTCTTTGATTTGGTGGCACGCTTCCTGCAGTGACAAATGTTGATCAGCTCCTGGGTTGCCCTGCAATTCATTTGAAATGGAAGCATTCCCCCCCTCCCTTCTTTTTAGTTCAGAATAAATTGAACGGCTGCTTTAATATGGTTTGCCACTGAAGTCCATTTCCTGGCGCTCAGTGATAGACATGACATGGCAACAGTGGGTGTTAACATAGCTCATGGTGAGATTTCTATACAGAAATTCGGTCAGGCAGCAGGGAGTGTTGGCATGATCTTTTCATCATCTATTCTCCCGTAGTCTAAAAGTAAATGCAACAGATGGGGAAAGCAGGAAAAAGTGGTTCTGCAATATACAGGTACTTCCCAAAGTTTAGACACATGGAACTCAATACCTGTGGTGGTGGGAATAGTAGGAAGTGGGTGGTTAGGCCTTATCTTTTGATCGTGGACTCAAAAATAGCCATCCACAGATAAAACTGCCTTAACTGTTGGAACACAGGAAAGCTGCCTTATGCTGAGTGAAACTTGTCTAGCTCAGTATTGTCCACACTGATTGGCATCAGCTCTACAGGGTTGCTGCCTGGTGACATTCCCAGTTGAGGATTCATTCCCCGTATCTGCTATCATGGGGTTGTTGTTCATCACATGTTTTCAGTCCACAGTGGGAAGTGATGAAGACAGAATGTTTGTGTTACTGTGTTTCCTGAAGTGGGATTATTGTCCTTTGTTCTTTCTCTTTGCTGCCTGATGCTAGAGAGAGAGGGAGCCATGCTGCAGTGCTCTGTGTGTGTTTATATGTAAATAAACGTAGATTAGCCAAAATGCTGAATTGCAGAGGTCTGTTACGCAACTGCGCAAACTCTGCGGATCCATAAGTGTGCTGATGTTTCTTGGCATCAGTTGCTGTGATGTTCGGGCTGAAGAAAGCTTTTGAAGCTCCTGAACGATCGTCCAGGAGGGAGAAAACATGCCAGTTGGGCATGTGTCTCTGCCAGGGTCCTTCTCGAGAGTAGGAGACCCTAACACTCTACAGGGTTGCTGCCTGGTGACATTCCCAGTCCTAACTGGAGATGTCAGGGATTGACTTGCATGCAGAGCAGATAGCATGGTCTGGTTATCCACTGCTTGGACTACTGCAATGAGCTCTACGTGGGGCTACCTTTGAAGGTGACTCGGAAACAACAACTAATCCAGAATGCGGCAGCTAGACTGGTGACTGGGAGTGCCGCTGGGACCATATAACACCTGTCTGAAAGGATCTACACTGGCTCCCAGTACGTTTCCGAGCATAATTCAAAGTGTTGGGGCTGACCTTTAAAGCCTCAAACAGCCTTGGCCCTGTATAACCAAAGGAGTGCCTTCACCTCCATTGTTTAGCAGCCCAGACACTGATGTCCAGCTCCAAGAGTCTTCCAGCAGTTTCCATCACTGCGAGAAGCAAAGTTACAGGGAACCAGGCAGTGGCGCCTGTGGAATGCCCTCCCATCAGATGTAACGGAGATAAACAACAATCTGACTTTTAGAAGACATCTGAAGGCAGGCCTGTTGAGGGAAGTTTTTAATGTTTGATGGTTTATTATGTTTTATATATTTTGCTGGAATATATAGAGTGGCTGAGGAAACCCAGTCAGATGGCGGGGATATTATAATTATAATTATAATTATTGGCTGTTCTGCATCTAAGACAGGAATTTTTTTGGGGGGGGGGACTATATGTGACATTAAATGTATGGATGCATAAAAGATATTTCTCTGGGAGAATTGGGTGAGTCAGCAATCAACATTGGGACAGTAAGATCTCAGGAAGAATGTTAAACCTTTCCCCTCCTGCTGAAGAGTCTTAATAAAAATCATGCACACACTCCAATACTGCTATTAGCCACAGGAGAGAAGCTTCTATTGGCACAAATAGATGTCGCATTACTACGGGGCATTGTGGTCAATTACAAGCGAGCACCGCCAAAGGGAGCCCAGGGCAGGAGCAGCAGAACCAGCAGGAAGTCGTGGGTCCTTGCCACCAGGCTTGGCCTGATCCATTTTTTAATGCCTTGTTTGCTTGCAACAATGAGGCAATAACCACACTATTTTCCAAGGCATTCTCGGGTTTTTATTTTGTAAGAATAATTTTGGCCGTGACCCATTTATGCAGCTTTGTATCTCGTTTGAAGTAGGATACTCAAAACCATTTGGGTGCTTCTTTAAAGCGTGCATGGTGGAGCGGTGGCCGGGGGGGGGGGGGAATTGGATTGTGTGCAATGAAGTCTGGAAACATAAATGTTGACTTGGCTGAGAAACATTAAAGACGTATTTTCTTTTTTTGAGGGAAGGATAGAGATGTCTTTCCTATTAAAATCAGATGGAGAGTAACAGGCTGACTGGAAGAGAACACATTACAGGCACCAAGGAACTGGCCTAGACTCAGAGGAGAGTCACTTCTTCCTCTTAACTGAGCAAGTTTTGTGGAAATTCAACAGATATAAAGGTTGCTTAGACATGGGGAGAAGCCATCAAGCAAGTGAAACTTTCGCCAACAGATCCATTCATAAATTAGCAAAGGAAACAAACACCTTATGGCCTTCCCATTGGTTGCAGGAGGTAAATGGTGCCAGGCAGGTGTGCCAACTCTTGGGAGCCAAAGTGTCTTCAGCCCCCTAAAAATTTGGTGGAAGGGGGTTGGGACCCTTCATTGTTGAGAGGGCAGAGAAGGCTGAGTACGGAGTCAAGCATGGCACAGCTTCATTGGCTGACTCCTCCGGAGTGCTTGGCCTCCTTCAGATGATGTCACACACGTGACATCACACACATGTGATGTGTGTGACATCACACGTGCAATGCGTACCGTTGCCCCTCAATCTTGGGGGCAACATGGAACCTCTGGTGCCAGAATCCCATCCAAAAAGAAAAGGTTAAATGATAAAATGGGGCCTGGGTGTTGTTTTGGTCCCTTTCGTGCACACATTCAATTTGTATTTATTATGCTTGTCATTCGTTTTATGCAAAAGAAATAAATTCTCATAGCAACTTAACAAGGCAGAATACAATAAATAAAAGCAATTTAAGACCAGGATTTTTTTTTAAAAAAACACAACTATGAGCAATGCAAAATACATAAAATGCTCATCCAAAAACTTATTAATAAGGACAACTGACCCCATTAAAAGATAAGCAACTGAGTGAACAAAAAGATATGAGACTGGTGCCAAAAGACGGACAATAACGGCACTAGGCATGTCCCCTGGCCACTCTCTGCACCTCCCTCAGGTGGGGCACACTCAGGAGTGTGCGAGATAAAGGAAGAACCCCGGAATAAGTGCCTGGACCACTGGAATCTCGCACTGCTGTGGAGGTTGGGGTGCTGTGTAACAATATTTTTAAAAACCACTAAACTGTTTGTGATGCCACGATGACGCACTGCAGATAAATTGATTGATTTGTGACTCTGAAAACTCTTCCAAAAGTGTTTTGTGACACTATTAACTACCCCACACAGCCCTTTTTGTGGGCGGTAACTTAGAATAACAGAGCAGACAACGGGTAAACATCCCTCATTTCACCAGGCCAAACACGTTGTGTGAAACGATCATCCCAGAGGAGCCAAATTAAGGACACATTCTTGAGGCAGACATGTTGCGTAAGTGCAAATTGTCTCGCTAAGCACGTTTTGATTGTTCTAGGACTTTCTCTAAACACATAATGGCATAATAATCATGTTAGCTCTTTCTGTTGCTTGATGACAACGCAAAGTGGCTCCCTTCTATAAAACCATAGGAGCTGTAATCAAGAGAAACATGCCTTGAGGATTATTCAGTAAACTCCTTGGGACGGGCAATTGTGTTTGGGGTGGTAGCTGTACTCTGAGGAGAAGCAAATTCAGGTTCAGGGACCAAATCAAGTGTCCAAGGAGGTCTCTTTCCCCACTCCCCTCCACACATTATGTACCAATTTGTCTCAAGACTTTACCGTGGACGCTCGGGTTGCAAACGTGATCTGTGCGGGAGGCACATTCGCAACCCGCAGCGCCACATCTGCACACGCGTGGGTTGCGATTCGACGCTTATGCGCAAAGCACGATTTAGTATTTCTGAGCATGCGTGAGCGCCAAAACCCGGAAGTAACCCATTCTGGGACTTCCAGGTTCGGTGCAGTGCGCAACCCAAAAATGCGCAACCTGAAGCGGCCGTAACCCGAGGTATGACTGTTCTGCTCATTTATGAACCAGCCTTTTGATTAGTTTTTATGTGCTCCTTTATCAGTATTATTAACACACATAGAATTTTTACTGTACGTTCATACAGTGTTGTTGAGTGCTGTTTGTGGAACGGGGAGATATAAAGGAAAACAAATATGCAAGCAAGAGCAACAGGTAGGAGTTGCGTTGCCCTGGCAGCTTGAACTCTTGATTCTACCTGACTCAAGTGTAACTACCTACCCTCTTTCTCCTAATCTCATTCCTATTCATTTCTCTCTTCTCTTCTCTTCTCTTCTCTTCTCTTCTCTTCTCTTCTCTTCTCTTCTCTTCTCTTCTCTTCCCCCTACCACCACTGCTTTACATCTCCTGTTCTCTCTGGAATTGCCACGCACTCACACGAAACCCCTATCCTTCAGCAGCGGCAGATGGCAGAGCACCAGGGCGATGGCAACCTCCCAATAAGTGCTATTTTTCTAGAAAAAGAGGTGCCAGAACTCACCATGAACACCTCCCTCATTCTCTTAGAATGGCAATGGTGCCCTGCCCACCTGAGAGGTGTGCAGGAACTGAGTTCCTGTGATTTCCCCCTGAAAAAAAGCCCAGCTCCCAGTGATGCCTTTGCCATGATATGAATCAGAGGTTCCTCAACTATGTCACAGGCCAGCACCGCAATGCCTCCATCCCCCCCCCAACACACACACACACACAGGGTGATGCTCATTGGTTATGGCATTAGTAGCACATGCAGACTGAAATGATGCAATAATCACATATTCCTCCACTGCCTATCCCCGCTTGCATTTATTCCATTGTATCTATTTCAGATGGTATGCTCCTTGGGGTAGGGAGTTGTCCAACTTGTTCTTTCAGATGTGCATAGATAGCTCCAACATGGTTCTAAATATAGCTCTACATGAATAATAAGTTAATAAATTTGCTTCCCAGTTTCACAGAGTGGCAGATACGTGAACAGACAAGAGTTTACCAAACCAATGAAAAAATATGAGCCAACAATAAAATTGGGAATTATGATCGACTGCTGTATTGACTACACTGGTATAATAAATCTAAAGGCTCCAGTTTCACCAGGCCACAGATAGGAGAAGGGACTTGCAGGTCAAGTCTTTGGATTGATGCTTAGGGCAAAGGCAGCTTTCTCTTGCTAAGCTCCTTTAGGAAGGTTTTTGTAGAACTGCTACCGTCATAAAAATTAGACAGTCTTGCGTATTCGTGTTGCAAGTTCCTCAAGGATCACTGCCTGGTTCAGTTCCAAGAGGGAGGTGGCAATCAGTGCTGAATATATTTGGAAAAATCCTTTTATCTCAAGATCAGCTAAGCTATATTTCTCACGAGATGGTTGGCTGGGGAGCAGTCCCCCCCCCCAATCCTCCTACAGGCTACCAAAAGATTTGTGCTTGTGTTTGTTTACAAATTAGTTGAAGCTTATTGTGAAACCTGACTCTCATTTCTGACTGCAATCTAGTTATCACCTTTGCACTCCCAGGTCTGAAATGAACAGGTGAGCTTCATCCAATGCATTTTCATATGTGAGTCTCTTAGTTAATGAGAAGAATGTTTCATTTAAAAAAAAAAATATTCATGTCTTTGTTCCCTGCCTTGATTGACTGCTGAATGTCTCAGAACAATGGCGCTATCAATAACAATGATAGAGACACTGAAATGTGTCAGAATAAAGGATAGAGCAAATTAACCATCATTAAAAGCTAAGCGTTCCTAAATGCATGTTATTATTTATGTTAATGGCAAACATAATTTCCTCTATGTAAAATGGACGGTTTTAAAGTTTGGTTTAAAACTCCATTCACTACATTGGAAATAAGAAAGATTAAAGGCCGTTAAAAAAAAAAAAAAGCTTCAAGCATCTGTTAAGGGTTCCAAACTTTTTGGTGTGCAATATATATACAGAAGGGAAAAGGTCTGATTCTCCAGCTATGGTGAACTGACAAGCTGGAAATATATAAATGAATGAATGAATATAAGCAATAATGTTTGGATGCTCGTGATTTCCCAACTGGCTTCTAATAAATCTAGAATGGTGTTTGTGCTTCCGGGTGGTTACATCAATACAAGAATCTACACTTCCACTCTCCTCTCCCCATGCAGACCTCATGTGCTCCCTCAATCTGCTCTGGAGTGTTGTGGAGGGTGGGGAGCCCTGAACAGATTAAGGGCAGGCAGGGGGAGGGGGAAGTTCTATCATTCCAATGACAATCCTTGTGCTGATGGGAAGATATACAGTGGTACCTCTACTTATGAATTTAATGTGTTCCGAATGCACATTTGTAAGTCGAAAAAAATTGTAAGTTGAATCCCATAGGAATGCATTGGGAGAAAAAATTCCTAAGTAGAAGCAACCCTATATAAAATTTCGTAAGTAGAAAAAATCCTATCTAAACCGCATCCAAGATGGCGGACGGAGCTCCATTCGTAAGTAGAAACATTCGTAAGTAGAGTTATTCGTAAGTAGAGGTACCACTGTAGTTGAATACTGTCCAGAATCACATTCACCATTTCATACTTATTAGGGTGTGGGTTAAAAAAACCTCACAAGCTTAAATACATACTTGTTTACACTCATTTCTCTGCAAGAGGTCCAGAGGGCGGCAACACAAGAACGGACCTTTTCTTTGGCGGCTCCCCACTTGTGGGGTGCTCTACCCAAAGAGGCTCACCTGGAACCTTTGTTGCATATCTTTAGGTGCCAGGCAAAAACATTCCTCTTTCCTAAGCCTTTGGCTAATTAGATCAATGGCCTTTTAAACTTGGGGTGGTGGTATTGATTGCGTTTGTTATTATAATGTTATGTATTTTTGTGTTTTTTTATTGTAAACCATCCTGTGATCTTTGGCTGAAGGGCGGTATAGAGATTTATTAAATGATGATGATGATAGCTCCCACTGTTTCTGATCATTTGCCATGTTGGCTGGAACTGATGGGAGCCATAGTCCAAGAACATCTGAAGAACATCACGTTGGTCTACACCAGGCATGTCCAAACTTTGCCCTCCAGCTGTTTGGGGACTACAACCCCCATCATCCCTAGCTAACAGGACCAGTGGTCAGGGATGGTGGGAGTTGTAGTCCCAAAACATCTGGAGGGCCGAGTTTGGCCATGCCTGGTCTACAGTCTCCAACATTTCAAAGGAGGCTTTCCCCACTCTCTCTAGGGACTGAACCTGGAACCCTCTGCAAGTAAAGCGTATCACTGTACTAAGTTCATCAAACCTGACACAGGTTTGTTGGTTTTGAAGCCAACGCCATGTTTGTCATCATGTTTATTTTCACCCTAAGAGGAAGGTTTCGTCTTGCACCCAGCTGGTCACTGCTGGGCTGAATACCTTGTCTCTACATGAAATTATTTGGGGTAATTTATTTGACAAACTATATATTTTGGCAAATGTCCTTATTTTAATCATTAACACTCACCCACTGGGAACAAAGTAGCTGATTGTCCTGTCAAGGAAATTATTGAATTTAGTCATTTGGAAGATTAATGCTGCTGAACTTTAGAAATGTATTTTATTAAGTATTTTAATAATGAACTATCCCAGGTGTTCTGCATTTCCCCAGAATGGACATAAAAGGCTTATAAACAGGAAAAGCTGAAAGGATATCTAGAAAATTATAGCTGAGCTTCAGACTGATTTTAACAGGATAAAGACATTTAATCATCTGGATATCATCTGGATGTCTTCCACTGCTTCAGAGAGAGAAAGCAAAATGCTTAACATTTAAATTGGCATGCAAGTATTTAAAAGCAGCTCGGGTGGATGGCAAGTCTCTCAATGGCTGCCCCTCGCCATACTGTCGAAGTTAAAAGATTTAGGCCGGGATCCAAAACAACTAGTTCCATGCAGCAAGGAAGCTCTGAGGGTGTCTTTCTCGAACAGCAGCTGCCCATGCTTCATGCAAACAACTTTTTTCGAAACTGAAAAGCAGTTTGTGATTTGGCTCAGGGATCGGCACTGCTGCACAAAGAAGGGGGGGGGAGCCATACAAGCAGTTCTTCATATTCAAGGCAGATTTTAAGGTGATGGTTTGTCAGACTATATAAGTCATATCATGTTTCCTCTAGTTGATCCACGAAAATATATGTTATATGCTATGGGTTGTAAGCAATGGGCTCCATCCTCACTTGTGTGCATTGTAAGTGTCACAGCTATCTCCCCCTGGCCTGGTGCCTCCTCCTTCCGCTAGCCCCATTGCTTCTTTCATCCTTGCTACAGCTCCATCTCCACCTGTTATCGGAGCCTGTTTACTTTTGGTTCTGCTGGTGTAGTGGCAACACCCAACGAGCTCTCTTCCTCCTCTAGGCGCCAGGCGAAAACATCCCTCTTCTCCAAAGCCTTTGGCTAATTAATATAGGGTATTGTTTCTGTTTGTTTTGGTGGTTTTTTGTGTTTTTTTATATTGATCTTTGGATGAAGGGCTGTATAGAAATATCATAAATAACGATAATAGTTTGCTTCAGCTCTCTCTGAGAAGGGACCAGGAAGGGGTCATTCCTTTGAGCAGCAAGGCATTTTGGAGACAGCATCCCAGCAGCAACCATGCTTGTTGTGCTGTGTTTGGGAACTGAGGAAATGGGCAACATACTCAGCCTTCGTCTCCTTAAAGGCAGGATATCAATGTAATTAATAACAATAAATAACAAATACTCAGTCTTAAAGTCTTTGCAAAGTAAATGTCAGGTCTTGCCACTATCTCAGATCTTAAGCCCCCATCCGGACTATACATTTAAAGCCACGTTGTCAGGGGAACTCCCTACAGGGAGCCTCCCCCCATCATCCTGACCAGGACTTCGCCCAGCGCCAGCAGCGGGTCAGGGGGAAGCGGAATAATAATAATAATAATAATAATTTTTATTTATACCCCGCCCTTCCCAGTCAAGACCGGGCTCAGGGCGGCTAACAACAAATAATATCAACACAAATATAAAAGAAACAATTCAGTTAAAACAACAGAATAATACAATGTTAAAATTCAATTTTAAAATTAAAAATCTACGAATAAGATAAAACCATTATAAATAAAACCTTAGGGGAGGGTAACCGTGGGGTCAGACTGCGTCAGTCCAAAGGCCAAATGAAACAGCTCTGTCTTGCAGGCCCTACGAAAAGATGACAAATCCCGCAGGGCCCTAGTCTCCTGAGACAGAGCGTTCCACCAGGTTGGGGCCAGTACTGAGAAGGCCCTGGTCCTGGTCGAGGCCAGCCTAGCCACCTTGTGACTCGGGATCTCCAATATGTTATTATTTGTGGACCGTAATGTCCTCTGTGGGTCATACCGGGAGAGGCGGTCCCGTAGGAATGGAGGAGGGAAGGCCCAGCGAGGCATCAGAGCCCTGGCACCGCTCTGGGGAACAGACGGCAGAGGGAGGGCTCAGCGAGGCATCAGAGCCCCTGCACCACTCTGACCAACAAGTGGAGGAGGGACGGCTCAGGGAGGTGTCGGAGCCCAGGCACTGCCCCAGCCAGCAAGGGGAAGAAGGGGCACAGCTCCTTCTGGTGCCCGAATTGAGGCGCGCACCCAAACGCAGGGTTAGGGGGGCGGCATTTCGGGGTGCCCAGGCTATTATGCTGGCCCCGAAGCAAAAGGGCGCCACTGCCGGATTCTGAGAGTGACTAGGAGGTCATGTTTTCTGCTATCTCTGCACTGTAAATAGTATGCACAATAAAACCTTTAAAGACACAACGGACTGGAGCGTCTTTACTTGAGAGTAGCCGCAAAAACTCCCTGGCAGGCATCATATCACTTTAAACAACCATAGCTTCCCCCAAAGCATCCTGGGAATCATAGTTTGTTAAGGGTGCTAATAATTGTTAGGACACCCACTATTCCCCTCACAAAGTGACAATTCCTGGAGTTCCTGGGGAAGAGGGATTGATGATTAAATCACCCTAAGAATTGTACTCTGCAAGGAGAATAGCGTCTCCTAATAACTCGCAGCACCCTTAACAAGCTACAGTTCCCAGGATGCTTTGGGGAAAGCCGCAAATGTTTAAAGTGGGATGATACTGCTTTAACTGTGTAGAGCAGGTGGGTCCAGGTCTTGCATCCAAGAAGCCTAGATGGTTGCAAAAGGCCTCCACTAAGATCATAAGGTCTTTTTACAGTTCCAGAAAGTCACTATCACACCGGCCTGTAGCCGTTCTTCAAGTTTTCTTCACCCACCTAACAACAGGTTAAAATAATGAATAGAATCCCATTTCTGCATGGGATCAGATTTGCATCAAATTTTCTCCCGAGGGGAAATGGGGAAGTTTGTGAGGGTTTTTGTCCTGAACCAATATTTTCAACACATCCCCTCTACTGCCAAACGTCTTAGAACAAACCCTGTACAATCTTGCAATATGTTTACCGAATATACTGGAGAGGAAGTTTTCTTCAAGTAGCTGCATGTTTAGCTGATTCATGGGCAATTTTGGCCTTCGGAAAATATCGTACATTGTTGAAAGGTGTGCTTCAGAGAGATAGAAAGAAAGAAATTTCCAAAGTGCATGGCATTCTGACATTCACTTTTATTCCACACTGAGAACAAAATTGATATAAAAAGCTGCAGGAGAAAAATGCTATAAAAAGCATTTTCATGAAAGAAGGTGACAGTAGGACTATGAAAAGCAAAACGATTAGCAGACATTTCAAAATACCAGACATTTTGGACAGCTTAAATCCTTAAAGTATTTCCACAGATTCAGTCCCTGCTATGGAAATTGCTGCTTTATTATGAGACAAGTTCAAATTACCCCACAGTGGGCCCTAAATTTAACCAAGTTTTCTGTAGCACTCCTTTTCCATACAGGAGACGGGAGAGCTTTTTGATTTTGTTGAGTAACTTATTTTGACCCAAGTAATATATATATATATATATATATATATATATATATATATATATATATATAGCAAAAAATGTAAATAAAGCACATTGCTTTTGTAAAGAAGTTCCAATTTCTATGGTTCAGTTTACTTAGGATTCTGGCTATGGTCTTCCATTTAATTAAAAGCTCCATTTAATTAGTCCAATTTACCAACGTGTGGGGCATAGCTGCCAAGTTTTCGCTTTTCTCGCGAGGAAGCCTATTCAGCATAAGGGAAAATCCCTGTAAAAAAGGGATAACTTGGCAGCTATGGTGTGGGGTGTTTGATGCAAGATTGTGTCAAGGTCACAGGGACAGTGCAGAAATCCACTTAGTAGCTGCATGATCTTCCAGCAAGAACACTCACTAGAGCTGGAAGACAGGCCCTAAACCCAGATTCGATAAAGGAAAATCTACCCTCCTGTATCAAGGGCTTTTTGTATAAAAATTGGTCTTTGACCTGGGTCATAGAATCATAGAATCATAGAGTTGGAAGAGACCACAAGGGTCATCCAGTCCAACCCCCTGCCAAGCAGGAAACACCATCAAAGCATTCTTGACATATGCCTGTCAAGCCTCTGCTTAAAGACCTCCAAAGAATTGGGTCTAATAATCCCAATTTGGATGTTGCAACAACTGTTTGCAACTGTTTGCTGGTGGGGTCCGTGATTGGTATTAGGGTAAGGCAAACTATCTCTTGCTATTTTAAATCTGTACTTCAATTCCCAAAGGCATCTTTGTATCTCTCTTCTGCAATTTTAAGGTTAAAGGGTTCTGCTTAGTTTAGTTCTGTAGTGTCTTGCATTTATTGCCTGGTTTGGTTTATTATGGTAAACTTTGGCTCTGAATCTGGTACCTGACTGCTTGCTTGTTGCAGGGTCTTCTCTTCTCATGAGGTGCCCAAAGTATTGGAGCCTCAGCTTCAGGATCTGTCCTTCCAGTGAGCACTCAGGGCTGATTTCCTTCAGAATGGATAGGTTTTATTTTCTTGCAGTCCATGGGACTCTCAAGAGTCTCCTCCAGCACCATAATTCAAAAGCATCAATTATTTGGCGATCAGCCTTCTTCATGGTCCAGCTCTCACTTCCATACCTCACTACTGGGAAAACCATTGCTTTAGCTATACGGATTTTTGTCAGCAAGATGATGTCACCATCTGCAGTGATCATGGAACCCAAGAAGGTAAAATCTGTCACTGCCTCCATTTCTTCCCCTTCTGTTTGCCAGGATGTGATGGGACCAGTGGCCATGATCTTAGTTTTTCTGATGTTGAGCTTCAGACCATATTTTGCACTCTCCTCTTTCACTCTCATTAAGAGGTTCTTTAATTCCTCCTCACTTTCATGTGACTATAGTATATATCCTATAGGTGGAGAGCCTTTTTCGACCTGTGGCCATGTTGCATTCTGAGCAACCTTTTCAGGGCCACTAAAGTAAGGTAAAGGTAAAGGACCCCTGGATGGTTAAGTCCAGTCAAAGGTGACTATGGGGTTGTTGGCGCTCATTCTTTTTCAGGCTGAGGGAGCCGGCGTTTGTTCACAGACAGCTTTCTGGGTGGCCAGCATAACTAGACTTCTTCTGGCACAATGGAACACCGTGACGGAAACCACAGTGCACAGAAATGCCATTTACCTTCCCACCGTAGCGGTACGAACTGTTAGGTTCACAGGAGCTGGGACAGAGCAATGGGAGCTCATCCCGTCATGGGGATTCGAACCCCTGACCTTCCAATCGGCAAGCCCAAGAGGCTCAGTGGTTTATGCACATGCACACACCCCTCTACCTCCATCAAGGCAGACAGGAGCCATTATCAAAGTTTAAGGGCACATTCCAGTCAGGCAGAATCATTCAGTGAGGGTGCAAAGTAGACTGGTGAGTGAGCATGGCCCGAAGAAAGTCTCAAGGGCCAGGTAGAGGGTTGTGGAGGGCCACATTCATTCGCCAGGCCTGAGGTCCCACAGCCCCTGCTCTGCAGTATAGTGTTTTAAAGAAGACCACACTAGCAACTTTCAGCGAGCTGACAATCTCATATATAGTTACCAGGGAGCAAACCCATTGAGCAAAATGGGGTTTTACTCCTGAGTAAAGACAGAGAGAATTAAGCTGTACATTTTACTTGTGTAGAAAACTGATAACTAAGAACGTGTAGGGAAACGGGGGGTTCATCAGAGGCCTTCACATTTTGCTATCTGGCCTTGTTCTTATTTCATAGGATTGTTTCCCCCATCTTAAAAATGAAAGAATGCGCAAATCAAAGAAAAATATTTGTCTCAATATGTGCTTTCATATGTTCTTTAAGCTTCAAAGGAAATATTTTTCAGCTGTACTTTCTTCGCTCCACTCCACTGTTTGTATTAAACTTGATTTTGGAATCCTAACAAATGAAGTAACATCTAAGGAAGGTTTATTTAAAGCTTTCCTGAGGCAATAAGCAATTTGAAACTCGTTAACCAATTTCTCATTTATCTAGTCATAACACATCCTTTATTGCTGCTTTCATGAAAATATGCAGAGGCCAAAAGAGCGCCAAATGCCCTCGCTCCGCAAAGCTCTTTCCAATGTGTCAAACTGCAGGAGTAAACAGACGCCTACGTTGCCAGAAGACAGCATGAGACAGTAATTACAAAGGGACACTTTAAAAGAAATATTATCCCCCTGTAATATGCTGATTAATCAGCTTTTAACTGGGAACTATGCTTGTGTGAGCCTCTCCAAGTTAATAGAAATGGAGAAGTGTGCAGTTAATGACTAGCTACTGAAAGAAGGAAGCATCTAGAAGTGTAGTAACTGACGGTGCGTTGAGGTTCGGGATCGGAAGAGCTACCTCTCTGCCTCTGAGTGGTGACCAAAGGGGATGGGAGCCCTCACACTCTCATAGGCTGTAGATACAAGGTGATAGTGGAGACAAGCGTAGAGAGCATAGCTGCCAAGTTCTCCCTTTTTTTAAGGGAAATTCCCTCATGCTGAATAGGCTTCCTCGTGAGAAAAGTGAAAACTTGGCAGCTATGGTAGAGAGGCTCAGACCCAGGCAGGTGTTCCAATGCCATCTCACATTTCCCCACAGGAAGAGTGTCCTTCCTGCTTTGCTGATCCCTCGTAGCTGAGTAAGATTGTCTTCCATAAACACGGTCTTAACATTGAGTCCGTAAGTGACTGTGGAGGCCAATTCTGGAGGAACAGTAGGGACATAGGTTTCCGGGCAGGAGTTGATCATGGTGATGGTTTGACAAGCGTGCCTTCCTCTTAGCAAGCTTCTCTCTTTCGTCCTGAGTTTGAGCGTCTTCAAAGTCCACAACACCTTTGGCAAAGGCTGTTCTCCAATTGGAGCGCTTGCAGGCCAGTGTTTCCCAATTGTCAGTGTTTATTTGCCTTGAGAGAGTCTTTAAACCTCTTTTGCTGACCACTGGCATTATGCTTTCCATTTTGAAGTTTGGAATAGAGCAGTTGCTTTGGCGGACAATGATCAGGCATCTGAACAACATGACCAGTCCAACGAAGTTGATGTTGAAGAATGAAAGAAGAACTATGAGGGGAAACTTCCCTATCTTCTAGTAACTGCAATAACATGCTTATTTTGGCCAGTGTAGCTTGCCTGTCATGGTGCTATGATGGTGGGTTGAAATTATTGTTCACACAACTATCAAAACCAGAGGGTTGCTGTTGCCTTTGCAATCTGCTGACCATAGTGCAATGCAAGCAGATACACAAATGGCCTGTGTGTTTTCATAACCATAACCAGCCTTATTCCTATGACTGTAATCTGTTTTGACTGTTTTTATTTCTGAAATTTAAACTGTTGTAACCCATCCTGGGACCTGCTTCTGAAGTGTTGGGTAATGAATGTAATAGTAATAATATCAATTAATTTTCCAGGACAGGATGCATGCCCCTTATTATTTCCTGTATTAGTATTACTAAAGCTGCTGTTTCACATTTACAAAATGTTCCATTACTAGATATGCAATTTGTGGCTTATCCTTTTTTATAATGAACAAAGCAATTAAAGCCAATAATCTTTTATTGTACTAATTACTACTGTACCTCTCTGAAGCTCTGCTCCCTCCGCCTGTGACCCATTACCTTTTATCTGCAGTGCTTCACTCTGCTTCTGTTCTGTATGCCAGATCAATTGGAATTCATATTTTTTCCAAAATAGATTTTTGTAATGTACTGTTGCAAGGCTCTGAAGTTTTCATTCAGTCTGCAGAGTCTTGCAACAGTACTGCTTCATGAAAGTCAATGGACCGGTCTCTCCCTCCTCTCCACATCTTGATGTTGATACAGGAAGGCACAGTACAGTGGTACCTTGGTTCTCAAACACCTTGGTTCTCAAACACCGAAAACCCGGAAGTAAGTGTTCTGGTTTTCAAACGTTTTTCGGAAGTCGAACATCTGATCCGGTTCTCAGCTATTGTTTCCGGGGCACCTGCACCAATCAGAAGCTGTGCCTTGGTTTTTGAACATTTCGGAAGTCAAATGGACTTCCGGAACAGATTAAGTTTCACACTTTTGGTTTTGCTATTTATTTTGTGTATTTGTTTTTGAGGCTTTTTCGGTTAATTTGTTTTTGTGACTGTGTGGAACCCAGTTCAGCTACTGATTGATTGATTGATTGATTGTGTGACTGCAGAAAGGGATAAAAGCCCCCCATCCAAACAATAACTAACATACATGCAGGTAAGAAAAAAGAATTTTAATTTTTATAATCTACAATACTGTCTTATTTATTTTATAGTACAGTACATTGATTATTGGGACGTGGGTGGCGCTGTGGTCTAAACCACAGAGCCTAGGGCTTGTCGATCAGGTCGGCGGTTTGAATCCCTGCAACGGAGTGAGCTCCCGTTGCTCGGTCCCAGCTCCTGCCAACCTAGCAGTTTGAAAGCACACCAGTGCAAGTAGATAAATAGGTACCGCTCTGGCGGGAAGGTAAAAGGCATTTCCATGCACTGCTCTGGGTCGGTAGAAGTGGCTTAGTCATGCTGGCCACATGATCCGGAAGCTGTACGCCGGCTCCCTCAGCCAGTAAAGCGAGATGAGCGCCACAACCCCAGAGTCCTCTGCGACTGGAGCTAACGGTCAGGGGTCCCTTTAACTTTACCTTACATTGTTGCTTTCATTTGTATGGATCAATGGTCTTGTTAGATAGTAAAATTCATGTTAAATTGCAGTTTTTTTTCAAAGTCTGGAATGGATTGATCCGTTTTGCATTACTTTTTGTGGCAAAGCGCACCTTGGTTTTGGAATGCTTTGGTTTTGGAACGGAGTTCCGGGACAGATTAAGTTTGAGAACCAAGGTACCACTGTAACTTTAAATGCTGGAGGTCCTACCTTCCTTGCAAAGTATAATTCTGCTTTGGGTTATGGGAGCGGTAATTTCGAAAGCAACTTTCTCTCTGGTCCATTGGGGCTACTGAGGCACCACTCCATCAACCTCAGTCTGCCCACAGCCAGGCCGTACTTGCTCTCCCTTCCTACTTCCCAGCAGCCCAGGGGTGCCACTTCTTCCCAGCAGCCTCCTTCTCCTCCTTAGTCTCAGTGTTGCACTTGTAAAACTCAGCACAAACTAAGGAGGGTGGGGATAATATTAGAATCAGTTGGCATTTCCTCTCATTGGCTCTGGCTGCACCAGCTGTTGGTTTCTCCCCAACATTTGCCCCACCATCCTCAATGGCCACCAGCCACCAATGTGTGCCTGACTTAACTGGCATACCCTACAACCCTTTGAAGCCCAAATCTAGGACGCCATCTTCCCGGACGCCATCTTCCCATTTTTTAAAATTGTGAGAGCACAGCAGCCATATTGGTAGCTGTAATCTCATACGATTTTGCCCAGCGGTTCCGAGCATGTGTTTTGGAGTGCCATGTGAGATTGCAGCCCTGGGGAAAGTGCTTTTTGGGGAGAGGGAATTACGCTGCAAAAATCATGCAAGATCACAGCAACCAAAATGGCTGCCGTTCTCTTGCGACAAAAAAACCAGAATGGCCTGGTTTTTCCAGGACATTTGCGGGGTATGAACTGGTGATTGCTGAGGTGCCCAACACACACATGAGTCTGCAAATCTCGTTGACCTTCGTTTTACATCCAGCCCCAAATTTGCTTCAAAATTTGAGAAGTGTCTCTACTATGGCTGCATTTGTGGCTTCCTGGAGAAGGCTCCTGCTCTTTCCAAATTTCTCACTGTATTGCAATGATCTGAGAATTTGGAGGAGAAATTGTCAGCCTGGAGATGTGGAGGGGTAAACTTTAGAGAACCAGAAGTCAACCTTCCTATAAAAAAAAACAGAGCTGGAACGTGATATAATTATAATACAATATTCGGAATTAATGGGGGCTTATTTGTGCCTTCTTGCAACGGAGCATTATAAAGTTTATTGCATTTAAATTATGTGTCGCGGAAAACATGGCATCTTACTGTTTTTCATCAACCTGCCAATTTTAATGGATCTCACTTCCAAGAAATCTTTATAGGATCAGAAAGTAAACACACACAAATTCAGTGCATCTTGTTGAAAGGGCCTGGTTTTAGGATTGTGATCTATATTAAAAATATATATGGTTACATAATCTTAAATGATGAATATTTAATTGACTGCCCCTCCCTCTGCAGCACCCTCACGAGCTTACATTTAACTTTCCATTTACCATATGCAGGACATATCTTGAAGACATTAGCAATCATTATGAAATGTGAATTGCCAGAAGGATACTTGAGTTTATTTGTAATGGAGACAAACACTCCACATTTGGGCGAACGCTACAAATGGCTGAATATTTGGTGCCCTAGGCAAAGCTTTCAGAGAGAGTTCATATGGTTTTGCTAGTTGTAATCAGCCCAGCTCAAATTATGCATAATTTGGTTTTCACGGTTGGGTCTTGGATCACATAAAGTCAAGTATAATTACTACCACAAAGGAGAATTCTACATGCATTTTAGGGCATTCACTGTGGACCTATGACACACTCCAAAAAGGAACTGCAATTACTGGGAAATTATTTAAATACGTTTTATTGTTTTTCCTCAAAGGCATGTGAAATTGCAATGAGTAATCACAGGAACTGTGGTAACGGTCATCAGGTTTTAGTGTTATTATAAAATAAAAAGGATTATCAATTGATATTTTTATGCCTGCCAGGGGCAAAGGCATTATTTTTGATTATATAAAAAAAGATGTTGGGAAGGGTAAGGAAAGAGGGGACAGGAATAACAGGAGGAGCAAAGTATCCCTTGCTCTGGCGAGAGAATACATGAGTACATATGAGTACAGTGGTACCTCGGTTTACAAACACAATTAGTTCTGGAAGTCCGTACTTAACCTGAAGCGTACTTATCCTGAAGTGAACTTTCCCATTGAAAGTAATGGAAAGTGGATTAATCCGTTCCAGACGGTCCGTGGAGTACTTAAACTGAAGCGTACTTAGCCTGAAGCGAACTTTCCCATTGAAAGTAATGGAAAGTGGATTAATCCATTCCAGACGGTCCGTGGAGTACTTAAACTAAAGCGTACTTAGCCTGAAGCGAACTTTCTCATTGAAAGTAATGGAAAGTGGATTAATCCATTCCAGACGGTCCGTGGAGTACTTAAACTGAAGTGTACTTAGCCTGAAGCGAACTTTCCCATTGAAAGTAATGGAAAGTGGATTAATCCATTCCAGACGGTCCGTGGAGTACTTAAACTAAAGCGTACTTAGCCTGAAGCGAACTTTCTCATTGAAAGTAATGGAAAGTGGATTAATCCATTCCAGACGGTCCGTGGAGTACTTAAACTGAAGTGTACTTAGCCTGAAGCGAACTTTCCCATTGAAAGTAATGGAAAGTGGATTAATCCATTCCAGACGGTCCATGGAGTACTTAAACTAAAGCGTACTTAGCCTGAAGCGAACTTTCCCATTGAAAGTAATGGAAAGTGGATTAATCCGTTCCAGACAGGTCCGCGGAGTACTTAAACTGAAAATACTCAAACCGAGGCGTACTTAAACCGAGGTATGACTGTAAAAGGATAGTATTCATATTCCAGTTTCTAAGGCAAGATTTCTTTAACTATAGATTGGGGGGGGGATGAACAATAGCAATGGTTCTGACAAATTATTATATACCACGTATGTTGTAGGGGGGGGAAAACTGCTGTTGAAGTTGGCTCAGTGCGCCAGTCTTATTTTGTTTCAAGTGTCTATCTCTATCGCTATCTCTTTCAGGAGACTGTAGATGCAAGGGTAAAAAAATTGTGAAAGAAACTTCCCCAGATTGTGGTGCCACTCTTCATCTAACTGAGATAGCAAGGTCCCGTAGAGTTTATGGTCCACTTACAACTTTCTGTGTCTGAGCACCTCAAGCTTTGTGAAGACAATGGCGGGTTTTCTGGGAAGTGGAGGGAGATTGCATAGAGAGTATCTATTGGTGGCAGACAACAGTTGACCTGTGAGTTGCTATCCAGTTTATTGTGGACCAGTTAGTACCGGCCAGTAGTATCCTATGTGTGTGGGGAGGGTGATGGAGACATGGAGCAATCCTCCCAGCATTGCTATTGCTACAGCTTATGAGGCTGGCTTGGGTCAGGGTTGTGGCAAAGGGTGACAGGTCTATGTTGGTGCACCTGTGGGAATGGTGGATTGACTCCACCAGTTTCCACACAGCTCTGATCTCATTGCCCCCCTGCCATGCCTCATCTACATCCTGGCAAGTTAAGTGACACCATTGTGGGATCTGGAACTTGGGATGTTCTTACATAGGAGTATATACTCAGGGTCACTTATTAATTTAAATGCGGCCCTGGGAATATTCTGAAAGGACATGATATAGTTGAACTTCTGATGCTAACGGGATCTGGTTCTGGATAGTACAGAACTTAAATAGAGAACCACCATGGGAACAGCTGTGGGTCCTTCTTGGAGAAAGTAATAGATAAGGAAATAGAAAGTAACAGAGAATATTGTTTTCCTAGAAAAAGCAATAGATGCCTAAGGCTTTAAATAAAACAGTTGTTAGGTTGTTAATGTTTCTTTTAAAATTTCAAGCACATTAATGGACCAAGGGGACTGTCATGATCCCTGTGGCCTCTTTGGGACTGGGCATGAGTTGGCAGTCTCAGATGCAGATGAGTGAGGGAGAAAGGAGGTGAATTGTGGAAACTGGGATTGGAAAATGGAGACTCTTTCCTTTTTACTCCAGCTACCATGGAAGGGAGAGCAGGAATCCTGGCCCTCCCCTCCACCACTCCTTCAGAGTGCAGAACATTATGGGGGCCTGGGGAGGGCCTCAACCAACCACTGTGCAGCAGACAGCAGCAGAAGGCAAAGGTTCAGCCTTGTTGCCAGGATCCAGGTGTTGTGTATTGAGTCAAAGGATTTTATATCTGTATTATTATTGTCTGTATTTGCATTAGGATAAAGTAACTGCCTTTTGGTTCCAGAGGGTACAGCTACTATTGGTTCATTTAAGCTGCTGTATTTGGATCCTCTGTCTTATTGGTTTCCTCCAAAAGGCAGCACTGTGATTGCTTGATATTGTTCCCTCCAAAATGTATCCCTTCCTAGCTAGTCCCCTGTCCCTATAAATGTAGCTTTCCTCTCCTCAGTCTTCAGTCTTGTTCACTTTAATAAAGAGCTGTTACTAGAGAACTGTCTCCAGCATGTTTTGTCAAGAGAGCTGAAATCACAAACCCCACGTCACAACAATTGGCGACGAGGATGGGATCCGGAATGCTGAGGAGCGGTTAAACACAACCCTGCCTCAGAGTCCGGATTGCAGCTGAGAACAAGACTCACTGGCCAGCTGAGAAGACGACCCTGCCCGCTAGGACAATGGAGAGTCCAAGGGTATTGGAGCCCTTCCAGCCATCAGAGCCCCACACCTGGGAAGACTACGTCGAACGCTTCGAGTTCTTTGCAGTGGCTCAAGGGATCACCGATGCCAGCAAAAGAAGGGCCACATTCCTGAGCTACTGTGGGCCCGAGACCTTCAAGCTGGCCAAGGCATTACTTGCTCCAGCGAAGCTGAGTGAGACATCTCTCAAAGATATTCTTGCCTGCCTAACAAGCCACTTGGCGCCTACTGAGACCAAGATGGCCCGGCGGATGGAGTTCCATAAGAGGCAGCAGCATGCTGGGGAGTCTGTATCCACATTTCTGGCTGAACTCCGGAAGCTCGCTCAGCACTGCGGCTTCCAAAATCTGGAAGAGACTCTCCTGGATCGGTTTATTGGTGGTCTGAGCAGCAAGAAAGCCAGAAGACGCATCGTGGCTAAAGAAGAGGTTACCCTTGCTTCAGCCTTGAAAGAGGCCACCGCCACGGAGAATTATGAAAGAGAGGAGCTTGATGCCAGTTGCAAGGCCACTAAGCCACAGATAGAAGTTGCGCATGCCATGGACGAGCTAGAGGCTACTCCGAGCCAGAGCCCAGCCCGTGGGGTCGAGTCGGTGCGTCAGGCCTGCACAGTGCACAGAGATCGCCGAGGCAGTTGCCCAGGTTGTGGCGGAAACCATGAAAGGAAGAGTTGTCGTTTCAGGGATGCTATCTGCCGGACGTGCGGAAAGACGGATCACATCGCCAGGGTCTGTAGATCGGCGGCGTCGGGAGCGACAGGAGCACCTAGACTGGAGCATCGCAGACCGCCCACAGCAACTCGTTTTCTAAAGGACTGCCACTACGTAACGGAGATCAACGGGAGGGCCGTGCAGTTTCCAGCGCAAGGCAAGGCACACGTCAAGGTGAAGATTGAGGGTCAGCAGTGCGACATGGAGGTGGACTCCGGATCCGCATTCACCATCGTGTCGGACCAGACCGCGAAGACATTCTTCCCCAGGGGTAAGTTGCCCCCTCTGGAGCCCTTTCCGGCAACCTTGCAGTCGTACTCAGCAGGCCGCATCCATGTTATGGGAATGTGTGCCGTGAGAGTAC
This sequence comes from Zootoca vivipara, assembly GCF_963506605.1. Lineage (NCBI taxonomy): Eukaryota > Metazoa > Chordata > Lepidosauria > Squamata > Lacertidae > Zootoca > Zootoca vivipara. The sequence continues at coordinate 24,888,867 of NC_083285.1, read as the reverse complement.
AGTTCCGGGACAAACAGGCTGTACTCAAACTGGTGATTGCGAAGGGCAGTCGCCCCAGTCTCCTGGGCACTGACTGGTTCCCTGCCCTGGGACTGAGTATCTCAGGGCTTAATTCAATCCAAACCTGCCCTGAGATGAGTGAGGTATTATGCAAGGAATTTGCTGGTCTCTTTAATGGAAAACTGGGTTGTTATAAAGGGCCCCCAGTTGACTTCGAGTTGGACCCCGGGGTGGCTCCAATCCGACTCAAACCAAGGCGAGTGCCATTTGCACTGCAACCCAAGATTGAGGCAGAGCTGGATAAATTGGTCAAGCAGGGAGTTCTCTCACCCGTGGACTCTGCTAAGTGGGAGACTCCAATCGTCACACCCCTTAAAGCAAATGGGGAAGTCAGGATATGTGCAGATTACAAATGTACTATCAATAAGGCACTCAGGGGAAACTCATACCCCATTCCAGTCGTATCACATCTGTTGGCTAAACTGGCTGGGGGCAAGGTGTTCGCCAAAATTGACCTGGCACAAGCTTACCAACAGCTGCCAGTAACCCCACAATCAGCGGAAGCACAGACTATTGTCACACATAAAGGGGCGTTCAGAGTTAACAGATTACAGTTCGGAGTTTGTGTGGCCCCAGGGATTTTTCAAGGGCTCATGGAACGCCTGTTAAGAGGTCTGCCGGGGGTCTTGCCATTTTTTGATGATGTTTTGATTGCTGGAAAAGACCCACAGGAACTGGTTGCGCGTGTCCGTGAAGTGTTGCTCAAGTTCAAGGAGGTGGGGTTGCAACTGAAAAAAGAAAAATGCAGTTTTGGGGTGCCAACTGTGGATTTCTTGGGGTTTAAAATTGATGCATCAGGCATCCACCCCACAGATGCTAAGATTAAGGCCATCATCGAGGCACCACGACCACAGAACAAGACGGAGTTGCAGTCATTCCTGGGACTTATTAACTTTTATCATTCGTTCTTACCCCAGAAAGCTTCGGTAGCTGAACCATTACATAGACTATTGCAGAAAAAGAATGTGTGGCGATGGGGGCGGGAGCAGCAGAAGGCTTTTGACTCCTTGCGAGGAATGCTGAGTAGCAGTAGCGTCCTTGCTCATTATGATGAGTCAAAGCCGCTGGTCCTGGCATGTGATGCCTCTCAATACGGTCTGGGGGCTGTGCTGAGTCATAGGGAACCGGATGGGTCGGAAAAGCCCATCTCTTTCTATTCCCGTACGTTGTCGCCCACAGAGCGCAACTATGCTCAAATTGATAAAGAGGCACTGGCTATTGTGTCCGGAATCAAAAGGTTCTATGATTATTTGTACGGTCGCCATTTCTCCATTGAAACGGACCACAAACCACTGTTAGGGTTGTTCAACCCAAACAAACAAACGCCACAAATTCTCTCCCCCAGAATGTTGCGTTGGTCAATATTCCTGAATGGGTTCCAGTACACCTTGACCCATGTGCCGGGGAAACAGTTGTGCCATGCTGATGCGCTGAGTCGATTGCCCCTTCCTGGCGGGAGCAATGAGGATCCTGCTCCGGCGGAGCACATTATGATGCTAGAAACACTTCCGGGGGCTCCTGTAACAGCTACGGATATAGCTGAGAAAACTAGGAAAGATGCTGTTCTCTCCCGTGTGCTCACTTGGGTGGGGAGGGGGTGGCCAGGTGGTCCGCATGAAGAAAAATTCAGGCCTTATGCGACAAGGCAGCACGAATTGTCCATGCATAAGGGTTGTCTCCTATGGGGAGATAGGGTGATAATCCCAGCACCACTGAGAAACAGGGTTCTTGAGACGCTTCACATGGGACACCCGGGAATGGTCAGGATGAAGTCGCTAGCCCGATGTTATGTGTGGTGGCCTGGAATGGACCAGAACATAGAACAATGGGTACGAACATGCAAGGCATGCCAAGAGGTGCGGCCAGAAGTGGCCAGAGCACCAGTCCACTGGTGGGAGCAGTCCAGGACTCCCTGGAGCCGGCTGCACATAGATTTTGCTGGGCCATTCCAAGGGAAGGTCTTTTTGGTTATCGTTGATGCATATTCCAAATGGTTAGAAGTGGCGATGGTCCCTAGCATGGCATCAGCTGCCGTAATCAAGGTGTTGAGGCAGCTGTTTGCTACCCACGGGTTACCTGAGACCATTGTATCAGATAATGGGGCAGCTTTTGTATCCCAAGAATTCAGGGCATTCTTGGCTGATAACTTTATAAGAGGGGTCACATCCGCGCCCTTTCACCCATCCTCCAATGGGCAGGCTGAGCGCATGGTAAGAACAGCCAAAGAATCCATTGCGCGCTTAATGGAGGGTAACTGGTCGGCTCGCATTGCGCGAATGTTATTTTTGCAGCATGCGACGCCGTGTACTGCGACGGGCAAGTCGCCAGCCGAGCTGCTCTTAGGTAGAAGACTGGTAACGGTGCTGGATTATGTCCACCCAGATAAAATGCCAAACCGTAATTCAAGAGCAACCCCCCAGGCTGAGACTGACACAACAAGGTATCTCGCCCCTGAAGATCTGGTCTGGGTGAGGAACTATTCACGAGGTCCGCGGTGGGTGGCCGGTGTGATCACCCGGGCTAGTGGACCTGTGTCCTATTATGTGACCTTGGAAAATGGGCAAGTTTGGAAGAGACATATAGATCAGCTGAGGCGCCGGGCGCTCAGCAGGGAGGAGTCAGATAATTCATCCCTGGCTAATGACGCACAGCTGCAAGACCAGAGTGAAAATGGTCCAGAGGTACAGTCACCAGGGGCTTCAGCAAATGAACCAGGGTCTGCTAGTCCTCATGATGACGAGGTACAGGTCGGGGACCCTGAGATGTCTGGGACTCCATCTGTTCCTGATGAAACCCCTATAGCAGCCCCTCCACCACAGGTAACACCCAATCCAGAACCTGCAACACCTGTTGTCAGGAGATCAGGTAGAAGTTGTAGGACCCCACAGTACCTGAGGGATTACGTCTGCTGTGCTCACTAGGGGGGGAGGGGTGTTGTGTATTGAGTCAAAGGATTTTATATCTGTATTATTATTGTCTGTATTTGCATTAGGATAAAGTAACTGCCTTTTGGTTCCAGAGGGTACAGCTACTATTGGTTCATTTAAGCTGCTGTATTTGGATCCTCTGTCTTATTGGTTTCCTCCAAAAGGCAGCACTGTGATTGCTTGATATTGTTCCCTCCAAAATGTATCCCTTCCTAGCTAGTCCCCTGTCCCTATAAATGTAGCTTTCCTCTCCTCAGTCTTCAGTCTTGTTCACTTTAATAAAGAGCTGTTACTAGAGAACTGTCTCCAGCATGTTTTGTCAAGAGAGCTGAAATCACAAACCCCACGTCACAACACCAGGCACTGCCTCCATAGGTGGGACATGGGTCACCTGCTCAGATCCAATGTGTATCTACATCAGGCATCCCCAAACTGCGGCTCTCCAGATGTTTTGGCCTACAACTCCCATGATCCCTAGCTAACAGGACCAGTGGTTGGGGAAGATGGGAATTGTAGTCCAAAACATCTGGAGAGCCGAAGTTTGGGGATGCCTGATCTACATCCTCGCCATTCCCCTAAGACAAGAGAGTCCCACAAGCAGGTTTAACATGCATTTTTAAAAGTTTGGTGGGAGAAGCACGGAAACTTGTTGGGACATCTCCATTGCTTTCATTCAGTTCTGAACTTTTTGCCCATCTCCTGAACTCTTGACTCCTAAGCCTGCTGCTGAGCCTGGACCATTACTTGTCTGAATAAAGTTATCTTTCTTACTCGCAAGTAAGAGCCTCTGTTGTCATGTTTTCGGTGGGAGCTAGGACAGGGGCTCTAGTTTAAAAGAAGTCTATCATATAAGATTAAAGTCAGCCCATCTATTGCATATACAAGTCTCTTCTGAAGATGATTAGGACAGGCTGTTTCATCCTTAGCTTGTAGTTAGCTTTCATCTCTGTAGATTGCTCTATGAATGTGCTATATTTCACGTCTCTCATAGCATTCAAGCTGCCTGTTGAACTCAAATAGAAATGACTTATTTTCTCAAGAGTAAAGGAAGTAAATCCACTCCAAACAAATTGGTACATAATTTGCTCTGTGTTTTCACTCATGTTAGTTCAAGGACATTCTGGATATGCATGGAGGTTGTTCTAATTTTTATCATTACCAAAATCCTGTGAGATAGGCTAGTCCAGAGAGGGGCTCATTTTTTCAGCCTGAGGGCCGCGTCTCCTCTAGGCAACATTTCAGGGGCCGCATGCTGGGAGGGGCATTGCCTCTGTACACTAGGCTAGTTTCTACACAGGCCCCTCTTAACTTGCATCCAGGCAAGTAAGAGTCATTATCAAGGGCCATTGCACCCAAGCAAAATCATGTAAGGAGGATATTTAGGTGCTCCGGGGAAGGTTCTGAGGGCCAGGTAGAGAGGCCTGGAGGGCCACATTTGGCAGCTAGATCTGAGGTGCCCTGCCCCTGAGAGAGATCAACTAGTCCATGATCTTCCACTGATTTGAACTCAGCTTTTCCAGAGCATAAGTTAACATTCATGGCACACTGGGTGACCTAAGCAGCTTAAATTCGATTTGTTTCTTGTGAAACAACTAGGAAAGAAACGATTAGGAAATTGCCTTTGCTTATATTGATTTCATGGATTTGTGTTTGTGAAATTGTGATCCCCTGAACAGGCAATTTGCTTCTCTAAATCATGTCCCACTTATCTCCCACCCAGCGGCGGAGCAAGCAGATCAGGTGTCTGGGGCGGTGTGCATGCCCTGCGCCCAGGGGTGGGGCCAGCCGCCTGCAAGGCAGGGTGAGGCAGGGCAGGAGGGAGGAGTCTGCCTGCCTCCTCCCACTCAGCCGCCCTACAGCTGAGGGGGGGAGGCGCCGGGTGGACCGTCTGGGGCAGAGCGGAGCCTGCAGGCACCCAAGCATGTTTCTGTTTTGCCTAATTGGATACAGAACTAACTTATGGCTGCTGTATTTACAGAGTAAAGGTAAAGGGACCCCTGACCATTAGGTCCAGTCGTGACCGACTTTGGGGTTGTGGCGCTCATTTCGTATTATTGGCTGAGGGAGCCGGCATACAGCTTCCAGGTCATGTGGCCAGCATGACAAAGCCGCTTCTGGCGAACCACAGCAGCACACAGAAACGCTGTTTACCTTCCCGCTGTAGTGGTACCTATTTTATCTACTTGCACTTTGACGTGGTTTCGAACTGCTAGGTTGGCAGGAGCTGGGACCGAGCAACTGGGGCTCACCCCGTTGCGGGGATTCAAACCACCAACCTTCTGATCGGCAAGCCCTAGGCTCAGTGATTTAACTCACAGCGCTACCTGCGTCCCATGTATTTACAGAGAGGACCTGCCATTATCTTTTACCCTTCCTGGGAGACCTGGGTGCAAAGCATCCTTTGAATGCCTGCTACCTCCTCCCACGCTCAATCTTAAAGACTCACTCCAGTTGCAGAAGCAGCTGGCCTTTCTCTCTCCTCCCTTACCCAACTACATTTATTATGTCTAGCCTGATGAAGAATTCTGGTGCACTTGAAAACCTACACTTTACTCTGTGGACATTTTGGTAGGCCTAATAATGATGTTGCCCCCATACACCAAAACACAGCTTTCAATACGAATAACATGAGAATATACCATATTTTGTCATAACACAAATAGTTACAAGTTCCAAACACATCCAGTATTTGCCCAGTTCTGGGCCACGCAGTTTTTGCAGGGAACAATTATTGTATTATCTGGTGATGGAGATGGTTCATGGCTGTTAAACAGGAGCCCCACCCTGCATCTTTTTGTAGATTATGGTACAGTACTGTTATTCCAGCAAGGGGGGGGCATGCACTGAATTAGGGTTTCATTGTACTTTATTGAAGCCACTAATTTGGGTGTATAATAACTACCAATGCTGCCTCCACCCCTTCTTAAGCATGTTAAAAGAGTTCTATGCCTTGATAGATAGTATATCTGTAATGTATCTATTGCTTTATTAAGCTCCTGTTATTGTAAAATGATCCTTAAAGATCAGAGTTTGTTTATGCTTATTCTTTATTTCTGAAACCTTCCCACCCATTTATAGTTTACACTTATGCAAATTGTTTCAATCGGCTTGACAAGTTCAGACAAGCTTTGTTTCTGTTCTTTTTCTTGAAAGGGAAAGCTGAAAGCTTAATGCCTCTATTAACACTTGCATATGAGTCACTGCCCTTGCCAACACTCTAGATAAGAAGGAAAAAAATGGTGTGTTTTTTTTTTTAAAAGCACTTTCCTATGAACTCCAGGACATAGCTGCTAAGTTTTCCCTTTACTCGCGAGGAAGCCTATTCAGCATAAGGGAAAATCCCTTTTAAAAAGGGATAACTTGGCAGCTATGCTCCAGGAATTGGAGTATTATGCAGTCAGTAGGCTAGCCTTTTTTCATTGATGTATGTTATTTTCATTCAATTAAGATATAAAGAGAACATATATTGCATGCGTTTGCATCACTTTATAATGTAAACAAATAATTATTGCATTTCATGATTTCATTTCATTGCTGCATAGTATCATTTATTACATTGCTTAGATGCTTTATATCAAGACTGACTCGAGACAACGTACAGAAAAGTAACACACACAATTTCAAGCAGAGCAATAGGAACAGAACAATATCCCACACTACAAATACCTATCTCTCAGCAGAAGAGCCAGCTAATACCCAATAGAAAAACATCTTATAAAACCCAACAGGTGCCATCAATACCTGGGAATAAAGAAAGTCTAACCTGGTACCAAGATGTTAATGTAGGTGCCAGGCAGGCCTTGCTGGGGAAAGCATTCTAGACTGTTTACTATTCATATACTGTACATGACAAAAATGGGTGTATATGCCCCCCTAACAGTACAATCCTAATATATATTTTACTCAGAAGTAAACCAAATTGAGTTCAGTAGGGCTTACACCTAGTAAACACAGCATTTCACAGATCTATGAGCTGGAACATTGCAATTTGGACAAATTAAAACGACGGCGAATGGGAGCTCCTGTTCAATATACCTATATATAGTACTCTCCACATACACCCATTTTTAACGTGCGTGCGAACAAAACACAGGTTAAGAATTTCTGTCTTCCCAGGTATTGATGGCACCCAGGGCCGGATTTAAGTTTGATGAGGCCCTAAGCTACTGAAGGTAATGGGTCCCTTTATGTATGTCCAACTGTCCTTTATCAACAACAAATTTTCACTGTTTTTTGTGTTGAATATATGCTATGTGGTAATTTATGGACCTAATAGATATCCAAAGCCATTTTTCTTTAGGGAGGCTTTTAATGTTTAATAGATCACTGTGTTTTATTTTTCTGTTGTAAGCCGCCCAAAATTATTGGTTGTTGTTGTTGTTGTTATTTGCACATAACAAAATATGCATTTTATCCATGCAGAATGTAGGCACCCTATACTGTATATAGAAAAGAGCAGGCTAGCAGACGGGGCCCATTACTTACATGATAGGAGCCCACACAGCACAAAATACTGTTGCTGTATGTAGGTTTTAGTCTATTTGCTTTTTATCTTATATTTTGGAAATGTACATCCAGGTTTTTTTCCTTTGAATTTTCTTGGGGCCCCCAAGAGAGTGGGGCCCTAAGCTATAGCTTGTTTAGCTTACGTGTAAATCCGGCACTGATGGCACCCGTTGTAGGGCTTTTCTTTTTTCCAGCCGGATGGGTGCCAATGCCACGATAAGAGAACAAGGGAGGCGTTCGTGGTGAGTTCCTAGCAAAATAGCATCGGCTTGGGCATTGCTAGTTGGCTCCAGGGCTGAGAGAGAGGGGTGTTTGAGGACTGGGAGACTTCTTTAAAATACGCAGGCCCTGTCTCTGCCGCTCTGCTTGAAATTGCGCGCGTTGCTTTTCTGCAGACGGGTCTTGGGAGAAACCCTCGAAGGCGGGTAGAAAAGAGAGGGAAGCCAGGAGCGCTTCCTGGAGGTCTTGGGGCTGCTGCTGGTCGGCGAGGCAGGCTGCTTTCCCTCTGCCGTCGAGGATCTCTTCCCGAGCGCCCGCCCTCCGCCTTGTTGTCATCACATGGCAGGGGGCGGGCCCAGGCAGGCGCTGCTGCGACGAGGAGGCAGCGGCGGCGGCGGCGGCAAGTTTGGCGAGGCGTCTGGAGTTTGCTGTGCAGCGGCGGAGCCTCGCCCGCGGGTCTAGCGGGGGCAGGCGGCCATGAAAGGGAGCCTCCGGCCCAGCGCCCCAGAAACTGGACACGCTCCGCGCCGCCCGAGTGCGCCCAGTCGTCCCGTCGGAAAGTGCGGCGCGCCAACGCGCACCAAGGGAGCTCCGGCCATGGGCGCCGCGCTGCTGCCGCCGCTGCTCCTATGCTGCTGCCTGGTCGCCTTCTTCTCCACCTCCTCGGCGCTGGCCGAAGGGTGCCCGGCGCTGCCGTGCCGCTGCCGGGGGGAACTGCTGGACTGCAGCCGCCTGAAGCTGAGCCGAGTCCCCGAGTCTCTCCCGGACTGGGTCGTGCAGCTGTGAGTAGCGAGAGCGGGCGAGCGGGCTTCGCTTCTGTCGGGCTTGGGGGCGCTAGGGGGCGCTCCGGGCTCCCCGCGTCCGAGGAGCAAATGGCTTTGATTTATTCTTTCGCGTGCTCTTATTACTGTTCTCATTTGATTTCTGCACCGCTTAATAAGTTTAAAATAGGCTGGAGTGGGGAAGGGACGAACCTAGGAAGCAGAGTCCCATCTAGTTTGGTGTTGTCTGCGCTGGCTGACAAGCGGCTCGCCAAGATTTTGGGCCTCCTGGAGAACCCAGGACTTAGACTTGAGTGGTGCTTTTTAACCTTAATAGGCCTGTATAGTTTTATCTCGAAGCATCTCCTCCTGTGAACAGATGCCAGTTGTACGTTTCGATTCATATATTCCTGTCTGCTCTGTCTGCCAATAAAGCTTGGTTGTTTGAACCCAGGACCTTATGTGGTGGGCAAGGAAGATGCTGCGCCACTGAGCTGCACATAGGGGCAGTGGCATGTTTTGGGCGGCCCTCCTTGTGTTCCCCATCCTCTTAGCAGGCTGATTCCTAGAGGTTAGTGGCTTCCACACACTGTCTGTGCTTTGCCACTAGGGGAGGGGGGGGAGAGGAACCCACCCAAATGGCAGGGCGTCCAGGCGAAGTTCCTGGCTGCAAAGTGGGTGAGCTGTCAGGTGACAAGGATGGTTTTAAAGCAGAGGTGGTAAACCAGTGCTTCAACCCCGGCCATAGACTGCGCTGGCTGGAGCCAATGGGAGCTGGGAGTCCCAACAACATATGGAGAGCCACCTCTCCTTTTGAGGAACCCCACCCCCTCAACACAATCCCCTCTCTTGGTTTCTCTCTGGGCATCAGGGATGTGGAACTGGGACTGTTGCGCTCAATCTCAACCTGTTGCATTGCCCAGAGGCCAGCTAGAAAGTGAGCAGGTGAGAGAGAAGGCAAGAGGCCCTACCCTCTCCCTGTCACGCAGCAGGGAGGTATGGGTGGAAGCTGCTGTGCCTTCCTAGAGGGAGCAAAACAGACACCACTGCCTATGCTTGACTGGCTCTGGGCAGCTGTAGATAGGGAGGCAGGGCGACTGATGAGAGGAATGGTCTCTCTTGGGCCCTGGTGGGGACAACTCCAACCCACTGTAAGAACTTCGCTGCATCAGAGCCAAGGCTTATGTATTCCAGCATCCCGTTCCCTGCGGTGGTCAATCAAATTGCTCTGGGAGACCCTTAAGCATGGCAGGAAAGCAATAGCTCTCTTCTGTTGTTGTTGTTGTTGTTGTTGTTGTTGTTGTTGTTGTTGTTGTTGCTGCCTCTATTCCTGGAGGTAGCACACGGTTTCTGTAACTAGTACCTGGTAATTTGCTGGTTGCATTCACAAAGTTTGCCTAATGCTCCTTTGAAGGTTGTGGTCCTGAGGAGAGGGCTTGGATGGGTGAAGGAGCAGCCAGGGTGGCATTGAGCAGCCCCTCCCCCCCACCTAGGTGGTCCGTCTGGAAGCAGGGCTGAGTTCTGTTCACACTGCTGTGCACAGGGAAAGGTGTGGGGGGTGGGGGGGAGAGGGGGGAAATGGCTGCCCCTTGCATCTCCCACTTGCTTTGGTTTCTGCCTCCCGTGAGGAGGAGGAGGTGGTGGTGAAGAAGAGGAAAAGTTGCCTCAAAGAGGGTGGAAGCTTATCTTCTTGAGGGGGGTCCAAACCTCTCATGTTGGCAGGTGCTGCGGCCTTGAGATGCTGGGGCCTTGCCCAAGGGTACCAGCTCCAGATGTCAGTCTTGACTGGCGCAAGTAATCAGCTTGAAACTTTGGAGTGGTGCAGTGGGGGGGGGGGTCTGAGGCAGAGAGATGTGTAAATGTGGTTAGTTGTTTGTCTGTAGGGCAAAGTGGATTTCTTCCATATAGAACGGATGGCATATAGGAGTGTATTGGGCAGGAATGGCATTCCAGGCCTATTGCGGACACTGTATTTGTACCAGTGTCCGAAACTCCCATTGTTCTAGGCCAGGCATCTCCAAACTGCAGCCCTCCAGATGTTTTGGCCTACAACTCCCATGATCCCTAGCTAAGAGGACCAGTGATCAGGAATGATGGGAATTGTAGTCCAAAACATCTGGAGGGCCGAAGTTTGGGGGTTCCTGTTCTAGGCGCATTTTGCAACAGTATTGCGCCGAAGATTTCAGATTAAAACTGCAGAGTGGAACAAAAGGGAGGACCTTTCTCTGCCTCCCCGCTTCCAGCTACTCTCTGAAGACTGGAGAAGAGGCCCTCTTAAGAATATTAGGGGGGTTTGGCAGGGGAAGGATGTGAAAAATGAACATAATATTTTAGCTGCACTTCATTCATTTTCAACTTTGTATTCTTGTTATAAAAAAAACCATTCCGTTGTTGTGCCCATAACCTACGGTAGGTTAGAGGTGCTATTTAGCTCCTAGCTTTCGTATCTCAGTTTCTAACACTGATCTGTACCTTTCCCTGGAAAAAATGATGCCATTTTGTTCCCCCTTCCATTTCCTCAATGCCATTACAGTGGTGCCTCGCTTAACAAATGCCCAGCTTAACGAAATTTCCGCTTAATGAAAGGTTTTTTCTAGCGGAGGTTGCCTCGCTAGACGAATTCGTTTTATGAAAAATTCGTCTAGCGAATCACGGTTTCCCATAGGAATGCATTGAAATTCAATTAATGCGTTCCTATGGGCAAAAAAAATTAAAAAATAATAATCAATGCATTCCTATGGGATTCGCTAGATGAAATTTTCGTTATAAGAAAAGACCCGTGGAACCAATTAAATTTGTCTAGCGAGGCACCACTGTATCCTATAAGAAGTACCTGATGCATTAAAAAGTCAAAGAAACGGGTGGCACTTTCATGTGGAAATTTGCATTATTATATCATGTACATATAACTTAATGTATGATGAGCCAAACGCATAATGAAAATTGCTGTGTGCACATGTGCACTGGGAAGCATCCAATCGTAGTTTCTTTTTACACAAGGAGGATGCTGATCTACAGTTGGTAACATCCTTAGTGGTTGACACCCTTGCCCTGGGAGTCTCTGTTATTGGGAGAATGATGCAGAAATGTGGCTTGGAAACAATACATGATTCCATAGAGAATTAAAAGCAATACAAAGATGTACCGAAATGCTATTGTGTTAATAGGCAAGGGGATGCATAGGGCCTCTGACTTTCTGCTAATTAAATGTATATTCAATATGTTGCTTTAAAACGAGGGTTTCTGGTATCCTACATTACAACTCCATTTGCTTTTTCTTCAAATGTTGGCTAAAAAAAAACTTTTGAGAACTGCGCTGGCTGATACTTGTTTAAGCAAACATGGGACCCAGTATGGTCCCTGAGCAACATTCCTCCAAGCTGAGAGCAGTTTTAGAAAAGTTGTGGTCTCTTGTGCTTTTGTTCAGGTGATGATTTATTGACACAGCAAAGTAGTTGTAACTTGACAAGCATTCATTCATTGTGCTGTGGGTTTCAGTCTCTTATGCTAAGTTACTGATTGCACTGGCTGTTAAATTAAGTCATCAACACAAGCATGAGAGATGGACATGATTGAGCTGGTATTTTATTATCTAGTATCCACACTGATTCCTCCACAAAGACTTTGAAATTTTCTGAAGTCAGAAAGTAGGTGAAAAATAGTGTGGTTGAGCTTAACCTCTTGTCATTTCAATCACATCTCAATTGGTTTATTAATTTTCTGTTGCACTTCAGAAGCAAGTGCAGATAAGAACTTTAAAGTAAACAGGAAGTCTTTGAATTAGTTCTGGCTAATTCTGTTCAATTGCCTCCTCTGGAGGTCTTCCTTACTGAGAAAAAAATGACTGTTGTATTCATAACACCTGGGGAACATTTACAGAACAGTCCCTACTCAAAAGTAAGTTCCATTGAGTTCAATGGCATTTACTCCCAGGTAAGTTGTGCATATGATTGGAACCACAAATAGTTGAGGAATGTAAAGGCCAAGCTATAATTTGACAAGAAATGTTTGTCACAATTTTTATTTGTAGATTTGATTTTAAACAAAAAAAAAAACATCCCGTAAACTTTACAACAAAAGTTTGTCAAATATGATGGTAGTTTTCCTGGACACTCAGTTAAAGGTGCAATAGTACGAATCTAACAAATGAGTTGAACCACGGGAAATCCTAGCAAGTAATTTATAGAAAAATGCTAATTAGGAATTAAAACTGATTTTAAAGGGTTGTTTTCTAAGACGGATATTGGGTCAACAGAAATAATAGCGAGATATCTCTGTGACAGTTAATTTAGTGGCCACTAAAACAAACAGATCTTTTGTTGTTTCAGTTAGCACAGTGGAAGCTTTCTAATTGGATTTCCCCTGGAGACGTAAATTGTCCATATGTACATTCGCATTCCTTTAAAAGAAGTGTGAAAAATGGGCTCCACTTGTATAAATAAGCACTTGGCCTTTTGTAAGGAACCCTGCTGTGATCACTCATTGGGCAGCTGTGTCGCTTGTTCTTAAACTCACAGGGTTACCATCTTTGTAGGTGTCACCAGACCATGTGGTCTGCTAGGTTTTGTGCAAATGTTTCTTTTGTTTGAGTTAAATGCCTTTAGAAGTTCCTGTTCATTACTTGCTTTTCCACCCCCCCTTAAAAAGCGTGCAGACAGACATGTGGCCTTCTTCTCTTGCCTCCTGTTGTTCTTATGCAGCAGAAATGAGACTGTTAAAGAACTCTAGGCGGTTAAGAGGCAATAACGAAACAAAATACTGTACTGTAGTTTGTTATTAGCACATAGAGCACTGTTGTCCCAGATAGTTTTGTCTGTGAATAATATCAGGCTGCAAACATGTTTGCCGAAATATTCTTGATGGGAGTTCATGTTGATTATATATAACCAAAACTACTTGCTTCAAAAATCTTAAATCTCTGGCACCTCACCAATATATTTACCAGGGAAGAGTTCCTACTGATTTCAGAGGATCTTACTTTCCAGAAAGTCTGTAATTCTAAGCACATCTACTGGGAGGTAAGTTCTAGTGGACACAGTGGGGTTGCTTCTGAGTAAACTGTGCAGAGGAATGTGTTCTTGAGAGCGCTTAGCATTTCAGCCCAAGACTGCATTCCTTTTCACACTTGGGAGCAAACCACACTGAGTTCAGTAGTGTTTACTCCCAAATGTGTAAGGAATGCAGTCTTGGGGTGTGGACTTCAAGAGAGCAATCCTATGCTTGCTTTCTCAGAATGCAGGCTTACTTTTGAGCGAACATGTTTAGGATTAGGCTGTATGTAAAATTGATCGAAATAGCATGCTAAGAGTGCGATCCCATACATGTCTACTCAGAAGTAAGCTTAGTGTAGGCCAGGCATCCCCAAACTTCGGCCCTCCAGATGTTTTGGACTACAATTCCCATCTTCCCCGACCACTAGTCCTGTTAGCTAGGGATCATGGGAGTTGTAGGCCAAAACATCTGGAGGGCCGCAGTTTGGGGATGCCTGGTGTAGGCTAGTCTACTAGAATTTACTTCAAGGGTGGGGGGATTGCAGGCTAACTCCAGTAAAATTTTTCATAGACTTTGTTACCCTAAGACATGCACCCCCCAAACCTGGCCCTCCAACTGTTTTGGGACTACAACTCCCACCATCCCTATCTAACAGTACCAGTGGTCAGGGATGGTGGGAATTGTAGTCACAAAACAGCTGGAGGGCCGAGTTTGGTGATGCCTGCCCTAAGCAGTGCAAATTTTTGAAGTGAATGAGTTCAGAATTTTTAGGTCCTTCTGTAGAGCAGAGGTGAGGATCCTCCAGATGTTGCTTGAGTATAGCTCAATTGGTGAGAGCGTGGAGCTGATAATTCTGAGGTTGCAGGTTCGATCCCTGTATGGGACAGCTGCATGTTCCTGCATTGCAGAGGGTTGGACTAGATGATCCTCAGGGTCACTTTCAACACTACACTTCTCTGATTCTGTGAGTTAACCTCTCGTTGTCCTTGACCATTGGCTATGCTGGCTGGTGCTGATAGGAGTCCAACAACATCTGGAGGGCTAGAAGTGCTTAATCGTGCTGTAGATAGATGCTGATTAACTCTCACTTGACCAGAGCTTTCCCCTATCACATGTGCCCCTTTAGTTCTTCTCGCTCAAGGCAACCACCCCATTTCTGCGGAGAGAGTGCCCTTGTGCACAAATGCTTCTTGCAGGCATCTGCTTGGCCACTGTGAGAACAGGATGTTGGACTAGATGGGCTATCCAGCAGGCTCTTCTTGCATTCTTAAACACTGGTAGCCATCTGAGTAAAAACCTCCCGCCCCTTTTACACTCAAAAGTTTTTTCTGGATGTGATTTTGGGTGGTGGGTTGGAACAAATGATGCAACTGCAAATCCCGGGCCTGTTTTTTTGAACTGGCTGATGGAGGACCAAAATTGTATTATCTAGTACGTGTTGTCTGAGTTGTGGTTACTCTTGTAATTGCAGTTGACATAGCTAAAGTCTCCGAGTGAGGGAAAGTGGCCAATTTTAACACAGTTTTTTTACTACAGGCTTTCACTAAAGAGGTATTCACAGACTTAAATAAAACCAAGACTGTTCAGAGCTGGTGAGTGTTTGTAATAGTTTGTCAACAAATTTTCTTTACAGTTTGCTTGCAGGGCAGGAGGCTAGTCAGGAAGAGGAACACTCTACAGTTTAAGAACTTCGCTTTTGTTAGGTTTAAAGTTTAGCAGCCAGGATGGAAGAGGAAGAGAGACTCTGAGCAGTTGCCATACATCTTTGCTGTTTTTTTCAGTTCTCTTTGGAATTCTAGATTATTTTACCAGGGTTTGTCTAGGAATGTTGAAGCTGTCACTGAGACAGGGGGAAATCTAAAGGATGGTTTCTGCTAATGTTTGTATTGCATCTTGGTATTTACATTTTCTAAACCTTCCAGTTCTTACCAGAATTGCCAGAGGAAAAAAAAGTTTGGATAGTTTTCACAGCTGTTCTCCAGCATTTTCCAGACTAAAATCTGAACATAGCATGCTGATTTATGAGTCACTTTGGATCTGTGTCTTAAAACAGCTACAGCCTGCCTCTTTGTTTTTTAGCTTTCCTTCTTTTTGCTGAATTAGCAGCTATAAAGGCCCCAACGGGAATTGATTAAGAAGCTGCTGCTGGATTTGCATTTTAAAATTTTGAATTAAGTTTCAGGCATTTCCAAGAAAGACCGTTTTGATTGCACCTAAATGGCACACATGGAGCTGATCCCTAACATACACATTTATAAAATGTCCAAAGAGCTGTTTCTTCACCACTTCACTTTGCTGAGATTATTTGTGAATCTTGTTGCTGATAACACCATCCTTCGTGGTGAGCAATTCCTTGGACAAACACAGGCTTGGAAGACCTTATTTAGTACAGCTTAGCACCATTCCGCAAACCAAGGATTGCTAAAAGTTGAAATTGTGGAATACTTTGGTGTCTTATGCATTTGTTGATTGTCCTGTTTTCTGACTTTCCATCCTCCTATAAGCTATCTCTTAAAAGTGCCTTTGCTAACTGGCTGAAGTTTATTGATATTTCTGAAACCAGGTTAACTGTGGTTTGCCTTAACCACATTTTTGGGAAATAAGCAGAGTTCAGACTTTGGTTCTTCTGATCTTGATTTGCTACAGTAAACCATAGCTTGAAAACTAACCAGATCCCCACATACCAACAAACCATAGTTAGTTGAAACTGGAAACAAATGCTCTCCTCCTTCCTAATGCAGTAGAGAAGGGAGATGGAAAACATACAAACATCCTTCTGTTTATCTGATGTATCTCCCCCCCAAATGTCAATCCCTCCCTCAATCAGACTCAAGTGTCTAGAATCTAGATAACATTTTTTCTAGTTCACAAATGAACAGAAATAAATATTTAACTGATGAGTTTAAATTTTGCATTTATACAACTAAATGCAAAATTTATACAGCAGCAAGTATTGCTGTCTTTTAGCAGAGGGTTGTTAAAATGTCCTTCAAGTTTATGTTATACACACTTGGTTCTCATAATTCATCACAGAGAGTGCACTGGGGAATTCTGTTTTGAAAGCAAAACTGCACCAGAAGTTTCATGTGCAGAAGCTTCCCCCTCAAGAAGGTCTTCCTGAGCTTTCCATTTGCAGGAAAAAAGCTTGCAAGCCAGCAGTCCACTACAGTATGTGTCTTCTAAGGTGAGAAGCGTGTGGAAGCTGGACTTTTGAGTTTGTACCAACAGCATGGCATTTTAAAATGTGCTCTACTTTCAAAAGTGAAGCTTGCACTGAAAATGCCTGAATCCAGACGCCTTATAAGTTTCAAAGTGCTGCTTACTAGTAAGCTTAAACCACTGTAGAGATTTTTCTTTCCATGTACTGTGGTTTAAGGGAAGGGCAAAGAAGAGGGAGGAGGCAATTGGGAGTGGAAAATGTGTTTCCACCACTTTTGTGATTCCAGCTCCTTGCTCTTAAATTATAAGGAGGTTTGTTCACGTTATTTTTCTACGGGTTTAAAGAATTGTATTTGCTGATTCTGCCCTTTTAAAAAGACAAATGTGCACACTTAAAAACCTATTACATCAGGAGAGAAGCTGATTTCAGAAAGGATTATATTATTATTTTAGCTCCCATTCTGTTTCTAGCAGTTTTGCAAGAATGCTCATCTCTTCAAAAGAGTCATCTTTCTCCTTGATGATTCTAGATAGTGTAAAAATTTGCTAAAAATAGCAGAATTATTAAAGTGCTGGTAATTGTTTGATTTGGGCTGCTGAGCAATAAAGGCACATTATAACTTTTTTTGGGATGGGAGTCATAATTTTCCGAATCAGGCTTAAGAAAACCTTAGGGGCTTTTGAGGGATATTTGCATCTCCTTCCCCCCCGCCCCCCCTTTAAAGCGGCACAGTGCATGGAAAATCTGTGGATATCGGCAGTGTCAGAAAACACAAATTTAGTCTGAAACATAATGCAAGTTGTTATGCTTATGGTTGCCTTGATGGACTCCAGATGGATGGTGAGCTAGAGCTCTGAGTGAAAGTGTCTGGCTCCAGTTTGGTGATCATGCACAGCAGTGGTTGTAATTGCAGGATTTTTTTTTTATAGTTTAAAGGCTTTGCCAGATTTCTAACCCCCCCCTCGCCCCAATGTTATAACTACAGCAGAACAAATCCACTCATGTCTGATACTGTCTGGTAGGTCCTAAGGCAAACAAGCATGTTTTAAATAAATTTTCATAGGGTGTCCTCCCCCTCCCCCCTGCTTTCTTACTTTTTTAGGTGAGCTGAAGAAAGGCAGGTTGTTGGAAAGAGCACTTTTTGCAGTAGGATTTTGAAAGCTCTTTGTTGGAATAATTGCTGATTCTTGTCTAATGCAGGACGAACAGCAATGTATTAGACTGTTAACAGCCATGACTTCATAGCATTTTGGCTGTGGGCTTGCATAGTTCTTCTAATCCCTGTGAGCCAAGGCCAAATATTCCAGTTGAGAGGCGCAAGGCAGGAGAAAGGCCTCTCTCTCTGTGTTAAAGTGAGCTTAATTCAGATCACCGTTTCAGTCTTGTTGAATTAGTTGGCCTTACATCTCTTCAGTTCCGTCAAGGGTGCCCTGGAAAGACTTATGCCTCCATCCATTATGGCTCATGCACACGAGGAAGCGGGCTTACGTTGCTGCAGGAGAGAGACATCTGTGGCAGATGGGGCTGTTTCATCCAGCTTTGCATTCGAAATGTCGATGCCTTGAGGCTGGAGTGTTTATCCAGGCCTGTTTTCCACTACTCACATATGGCTTGCATTAACATTTTTATGTGTGAGAATTAATGGTGCAAAGACACGTGAACACAGGAGAGGAGAGGTTTCCGTACCACCCAGCCGTCAATATACCTAGACTTTGCAAATTTAGACTTACCAGGTGAAAGCCATAAATTGAGCAACAGCTTTATGTTGGATTTGCCAGATGTCGCTAGACTATAACAACAATCTTTGGCCCCCTAGACTTCTATGGTGGTGGTGGGGCGGGGGAGAGTTTGGCTCATATACTGAATAGGAGATGTAGAACTGTGACAGCGTTTTATTGGCAATTAATTGAACCAACTTAAGCGGGTGCAAAAGTATCTTCCTGTGGGCCTTCAACACTCCCCAGCCAGCCAGCCAGCCAGCATGGCCAGCGATTGTGGATGATGGGACTTGTAGCCCTGAAACGTTGGGCAAGTCACAAGTTCCTCATCCCTGGATCAGATGGTGGAGAATGAAAAGGCACTAGTAAGGGATGATGGGAGTTGCAGTCCAACAGCATACGGAGAGCCCCAAGTTCCTCGCACCTGTGTTAGAAGAACAATAACAAGGTTATCTGTAGATGGAGGAGAGAGGCACAACAGAACCAGTGTGCATTTTATGTGTTAGATTTCAATATATGATCCAATTTCCTTCTGTGCAAGCTACTCGCTTCTTCTCTTTGAAATGTACCTGATATTGGTGAAAGTTGACACAGGGTCTTTTCTTCTTCTTGTATCCTTGTAGAGATCTGAGCCACAATAAATTGTCTTCAATCAAACCTAGTTCCTTGAGTCACCTTGGTAAACTACGAGAAATGTAAGTGGCTGCATGGTCTTCTGTTTGGCTGTAATATGCATATTGTAAGATACATTCCTTTAAATGATTTGGGGTGGTGGTATTCATAGCGATGCATGGGCACAAAATTATACAATGTGAAATGAGGCTATAACTTGCAGGGGGCACATCCAGAGGGTATCTATGTAAGTCAGTGTTGCTATAGGTTGTCCCCACTTCCCCTTTTCTTGGGGGGGGGGAGGCTACTTTAAGTTAGTGCGATGGGTTAAAATGGTCAAGGGAAAATCAGAAAATACCAATTGGCTCTTGTTTCTGTGTCAGTTGACTGGTTGTTTTTTTTTTTTAATGTTGGCAGAAAACTAAACAGTAATGAATTTGAAGCCATACCAAATTTGGGACCTGTTTCGGCAAACATCACTCTCCTGTCTCTGTAAGTCGATTTTAAAAATATTTTTATTCATATTTGAAAACAGTGGCCATATTGACACATAATGTTTTAACCATGATTTAACACTATGCAGACAGGGTAGAATGAGCCCGAGTGAATGAAACCTTAAGTATGCATACTTCCCTCTCCTTTCTGGACAGCTTTTCACTTTCTTGGATTCATAAAAAGTGAGACTAAATACTGCAGAAGTCCTTCTAGTTGCGTGGGAGGAGAGATGAGGGTTGGGTGTGCTTAGGCTCATTCTAACTTGTGCATGTAGAGCTAAACTATGGTTTAGCATTGCGTGCAAACCAGGCCTACAGTTGTATAGTCTGTGACTGGGAGTCAACATTCTGACTTTGTGTAAGGTAGCTTCCTATGCTGCTGCTTGCCTGGAGTTGGTTGCTGGCTTTCGTAGAGCGGCTTCTTCCAAAAATATGTCATAGATATTATGGGAAACATGCAGACTTCAGTCCAACAGAACATGTGGAGCTGCATACATGAAGAACTTCTTTTTAAAAAAAGAAAGAAAAAAGGCCGAAGACCCACCAGTTGAATTGAGTGTTTGAATAGAGCACCTCTTTGTCAAGACTCTTTACCTTTTTCTAATTATCCATATTTTTGCTTTTAAAATTCTAGGTCTGTATATTTAGCTAGAAATTAAGAAAAGCAGAATTGAGCATCCAATTCTGAATATTGATAACAATAATTTCCCTTTTCTCAAGAATTTGGCAACTTTCCAGCTCATAACCTCTTGCTCCTGTGAAATGGAATGTTTGTAAGAACTTCTCAGTCTCGGTTTTCCCATCCTTAGTAAGTGAAAAATGGTGTTCTTTGTGTGATTTGGAAGTGCAATTTGATTGCTTCATGGTTGTCTCGTTTTTTCTAGCAGTGAAAATCTGCACTTAAGTACAAGTTGCACGGTGTCTGTTGGTAGAGGGTTGCTAAAGGGTTAAAATAATATGGTAAATTTGGGGAAGCTGTTCAGTTAATGAAAGTGATCAGTATTCAATTGCTTACATCTGGTGACTTATTATCCTGCTGTTTTTTGCTCTGAGCCTAGGTCAGCTAAGTCAGCTGGTTGCAGCCGCTGTGTCTGCTCTGCTCCTATTTGAGAAAGAGCTGAATGACATTTGATATTGGTGTGGCTTTCATATAGATTAGCCTGGGTGGAGGAGAGAACTGAAAAGAAAAGGGAGGTGGTTTATTGGGGGAGGGGGGGAGAAGAAGCAGAAGCAGAGAGCTGGTCCATAAAATTAACAGCAGCCTAATACTATAGAATTCCATGGGTGAAATCTCAACTAGGCATAAAAGTTCGGTTTCTAAGGTCTCCACCCCCCATCGTTCAGCCCAAACTGTTGGACAAGTTAATCAAGATTTTTAAGATCAGTTCACTCGCTTATTTTTGACTATGTTAAGGTCCTCATGTAGTGTCTTTACCTTACCATTTTCATGCACGGAATCATTTTTTTTAATATGAAAAAGCTCCCTTGTGAATGAATGACTTACACATTGCCATACCATGAAATCTTATCGCATGGGCTCTGAAGAACAACAAGGCTAGATCTTCTGTGTTCCTGGAAGAGCGTCTCCCAGCTCCATTGTTCAGCCTGGACGCTGAGGTCCAAGGGCTTTCTGGCAGTTCCCTCATTGTGAGAAGTGAGGTTACAGGGAATCAGGCAAAGGGGCTTCTTGGTAGCTACACCTGCCCTGTGGAACACCCTCCCATCAGATGTCAAGGAGATAAATAACTACACAACTTTTGAAGACATCTGAAGGCAGCCCTGTCTAGGGAAGTTTTTAATGTTTGATGTTTTGATTTATTGAAAGCTATCCAGAGTGGCTGGGGCAACACAGTCAGATGGGCGGCAAACAAATTATCATCACCATCATCACCATCATCATTATTATCATCATCTGCTAATGGAAGCTGCATTAGTGCAAATGGGACATTGCCCCACCAACCTCAATCTGCCCTTAGCAAGGCCTCAAATATTTGCCTCCTTATTTATGACCAATCCAGTGAATGGCAATGCCTATTGGCTTCCTTCTCAGAGTTGCCCTTGCAACAGAACACCACGAGGAGGAAGATGAGGGACAAAACTTGAATTGCTTGGTTCTGGCTCCATCCACTGTTGGTTTCCCTGTTTTCCACCCTACCCCTGTCTCAATCAGCACCAGCCGCCACAGCTCTCTGTTGTGTCCTCTACTTTCTACATTCCTTTCTACTCAGGAAAACCTAAAATTATTCCTCTGCAGCTGTGAAAAGACTTTAAAAGTCAAGTCTTACAATCTTGGAACTTGTGAGTTTATGTTAGTTTAGCCTGTGCCGGCCAAATATAAAGATCTTTATTTGATTTTGGTTGTGTGTATGGTGTGTGTGTTTTTCCCTTACAAATAAAATAAAATGTACACATTTCTTTTAAGGGGCTTCCTGAAAAGATGTGGAATTGTTATGCGGCACAGTTGGGCTGCTTGAGAAGAGGTGTCTTGTTACCATTGTCCTTTGAAACTCACACAGTGCCTCTGAATGGCCTCCAAAGGCTTCTGATTATGCTCAGCAGAACTCGGCTGAGGTTACAAGTGTCTGTACCGTGTACCTCCCTGACCTCTGCAGAGAATGACTGGAATTAGAAATAGTAGCAATTTATTATGGCTGCTTTGACATGAAAGCCACCTTTAGGTCAGCACAGCATGGGCCCAACTTTGGGATGAGCACAAAATAAAATAAAGGCAAAGGAACAGGGATCAGGTGGCGGTTGAGTGTGTAATCAGGGATGTCCGCGCTACATTCTTCAAGCTAACTGTTCCCTGCCACACACAACACACACACACACAAAAACCCCTGCAAAGCAGAATCGAAACTGTGGCCTGCCAGGATGACGCTGATTCTCCCAGAGCTCACAGCTTGGAATGTGCCAAGAATGGCTGAGGCTGTAGATCCTGTATCTGCCTACCTGGGAGTAAGGACTCTTGCCATCGACGGTGCTTACTATTGAGTAGACATGTATGGGATTGTACTGTGAAATTCCTGCCACCGCAGATCTTAAATTTTCCATACGTCGTGCCAAGTTGGTATCTAGCAAGTTGGAAGTGATTTTGAGGCCGTACACTTTGGAAGAGACATCTTATGAATCAGTGTGGGTCTGTTATGGCAATGTCCGCCCCCCCCCCTTTCAAAGGCTGACTTCGGTTGAAGGAAGATCTACAGTGGTACCTCGGTTTAAGAACAGTCCTGTTTGTGAACGATTCGGTTTACGAACTACGCAAAACCGGAAGTGGTTTTCCGGTTTGCCAACTTTACCTTGGTCTAAGAACGGAATCTGAACGGTGGAAGGGCACCGGCGGCGGGAGGCCTTGTTAGGGAAAGCGCGCCTCGGTTTAAGAACGGTTTTGGTTTAAGAACGGACTTCCAGAACGGATTAAGTTCGTAAACCGAGGTACCATTATCATCGAGATTGTAGTTTCTTTCTATTCTGCATTGGTCAATCTGTGCTCTGTTTGGCTACTACATAAACAGGAGTGTGTCCAGAGGACTAGGGTGGCATGGGGGTATGTAAACTAAATCCTATGAAGAATTGTTGAAAAAGCTGGGTATATTTAGTCTGGAGAAGGGAAGATTAAGAGAGATATGACAGGGGTGTTTGAAGAGTAGAAGATGGAACAGACTTGTTCTTTCTTGCCCCAGGGAACAAAATTGGAACCAACCAGCGGCAATTGAACAGATTTTGGCTAAATAATAGGTGAGGCTTCCTCAGGGTGCCTCAGGAGGTTCTGGGATCTCCTTTGCTATGGATATTTAAGAAGAGGGTGGGTGACCATCTGACAGAGATGCTCTAGAAACATGTTGCATTGCAGATTGAGGAAGGGGGCTTGACTAAACGATCTCCTCCAAGTCCACAATTCTGCAAAAATAGGTGCAGGTGATTTTTCAAATAAAAAAATAAAGTGGCAAATTGCTTTTCTGCTTATCAGATGGCAAACCCCATACCCCACCTAGTTGAGGAGAGGCCACACTGAATTCTTCTGTGAGTTGTCTTTTGGATTGCCCAACCACCAATTCATAAGGGACCTTTGCTAGGCAAAAATATCCCTAGCATCTGGTTCCCAGAGCTGGCCATTTGTGTAGATCAGGGGTTGGCAAGCTTACCGGAGGATGGGCCGGAGCTGGAGCATGTGCACATGCACACTCTTCCGGGTTGGAGGAGCTCCAGTGTGTGCGCGCGCACATGCTCTTTCCGGCACTCCTCTGACCCAGATGTCCGCCGGAAATAGCGAGTGTGCAGGCACACAGGTGCTTCTCTATCCCTGACGTGCTATTTCCGGCACACATCTGGGTCGGAGGATGTGCGCATGCGCACAGGCGCCATCAACCCAGAAGTCGGTCCCCGCACCGCGCCGGTAAGAGTGGGGGGTGGCGGCAGTGGTCATCATGGGCCAGATAGACGAGCCCTGTGGGCCACTGCTGGCCTATGGGCCTTAGGTTGCCGACCCCTGGTGTAGATAATCAGTGCAGTTATTTGGCAGTGTGGGTACCCTCTTTTAGGGAGTTTTAGAGGGGGAACGCTGAAAAGTGAGGATTACTTTCAAAGCAGAGAACCCACATCTTCTATTTGACTGGTACTTGTGGATATGTCCTCTCTTAGACCTCCTGGGGGAATATTAAACGCAATACTAATGTGTTGCCTTGCTTTACTTAAAATTTAGCCATAAAAGATTTTGGTTCAGCACAGTCCCTTTAATTTTTA
Organism: Zootoca vivipara; assembly: GCF_963506605.1. Lineage (NCBI taxonomy): Eukaryota > Metazoa > Chordata > Lepidosauria > Squamata > Lacertidae > Zootoca > Zootoca vivipara. The sequence continues at coordinate 24,864,675 of NC_083285.1, read as the reverse complement.
TGCACTCCCATTGACACACGAGCATTTAAATACTTATTTTTTTATCATCCTTATTAAAAACTGTTTTGGAAGAAATTAGCACAGAATGAATGCAATCCCCCCCCCTCCAATATTGGGGATTCTGGATTTAAACTGCTATAAATGTTTGTGCCGACTATCAGTAGCCATATTCTTTATCCCTAAACAGATATATTTAAAATATTTGCTTATTTGCATTCCTTAAATATTTGAAGGACCACGTGGAGTGAACACAGGGTTCTCTTAAAGCTTGTGTTGCTAGCATACAACACAATATTGCAGTCTTGGAGACTTGAGTGATGAGAGATTGGGATGAATGACCTGGATTGACAGCATCTTTCACAGGTGTCTGATCACCTGTCCCCCCCCCCCAAAAAAAACCCACAGTGAAAGAGAATTGGGTCTTCCATCCAGAACTTGCTATTATAGTCAACATTCTTGAGATTTATGTATTTATTTTAAATGTATATATACAGTTGTATCTTGGAAGTTGAACGGAATCCGTTCCGGAAGTCAGTTCGACTTCCAAAACGTTCAAAAACCAGTGGCAGTGTTGCCAGGAGCAGAATATTAGCCCCATAGCAAGTATGCTCAGGAGCAGAACTTGCTGCATTAGGAGTCTCAGTTTGCCGAGCACTGCGCAACAGGCAGTATTGTGTAACCACTTTCTCATTTTAAGCAGTGCAGATTATCAGCCTGTACTAGTGGCACTGTGGTTAAACCACTGAGCCTAGGGCTTGCTGATCAGAAGGTCGGCGGTTCGAGTCCCTGTGACGGGGTGAGCTCGCATTGCTTGGTCCCAGCTCCTGCCAACCTAGCAGTTCGAAAGCACGTCAAAATGCAAGTAGATAAATAGAGGAACCGCTACAGCGGGAAGGTAAATGGCGTTTCCATGTGCTGCTCTGGTTTGCCAGAAGCGGCATTGTCATGCTGGCCACATGACCTGGAAGCTGTACGCCGGCTCCCACGGCCAATAATGCGAGATGAGCGCGCAACCCCAGAGTCGGTCATGACTGGACCTAATGGTCAGGGGTCCCTTTACCTTTTTACTAGTGTTCTGGCCAGACTGCAGCAACTGCTCCTAATCTCAGCCTGGCCTGTGCCCATTAGCATCTTTCCACAAATTCTGACTGAACCAGATAAATGCTGCTCCCATCAATGCCTGTGTGTGACCTTTCTTGCGTGCGCTGCCCTGTCAATTGGCATGGAAGCAGACTGACCGCTCTGCTCAAAACTGCATGGCTTGTATCAACCCAGTCTGACCAGTGGCCTTTTGAATTGGGAGGACGGTAAATGCGAGCTGGGAATTGAACTGAGTGAGCTTTTATAACTGCTCCTCAAAATGGGCGTAGCATTGGGCTGCCTGCCACCGTTGTGTCAGATTTTCCCGTTCCCAGAGCACGTTTGGCTTATTTTGGAAAGCAGACGGACTTCTTTTTTGTCTCCATATCTGGCAGCCTCTCTTTCTTCCTTTCTCTACTACTAATCCCTCGATGAGTTGGAGCAGGATAGGAGTGCAGCTGGCACCCTTGCAGCTTGACTCTGGGGAAAGACTGCTATTACCAGCGTGGCATATGTTTCTAATAAGAAAAATCCAGATTCTGAAGCAGGATACCCCAAACAATGCGCTGAGAAAAGCTGGAGCCTGTGGCCTGCATCAGTTAGGGAAATGAAGCTAATTTGCACATGCATCTGTTGCATAATTCTGTTTCTGCCGCTCTCAGGTCTATGTTGGGCAGTAAAACCCCACCCTGCCCTCACCACCTGCATTCCATTCTATCTCGCTGTAAACAAACATATCCTCAAATTTCTAGCATGCAGAATTCTGTGTCTGGTACTTAATTCTGCACTTGTGAAGTGTGATCACAGATTCTGCACATTGCACTCTCTTCTCTGCACAGAAGCAGACTCTCACTCTCTCCATTCTGTACATTTGTGCTTGAATGGAAGTCTCTGAATTGGAAAAAGGCACTTTTTTGTGAATGTGGACAAGCTTGACTCCTGCTCTGTAGGCTTCCCTTGGCCCTGTAGTTGAGAAGTGGATGTGAGATGAAGTAGCAGTGATGCTCACCTGGTTTCTGTTATACTTCCTTTGTTTCATTAAAAGTGAAGGTGCATGCCCATGACAATCTCCTTTTGTAAATGTGGTTTCAGTCTTAAGTTATGCTCTGATGTGTTTGTTTGTTTGTTTAAAAAGTTTCAGGAAAGGTTTTCCTGTCTGGACACAATAAATTTTTGAGCGTGGCGGAAGGAGAGGGGTTCTATTGCCATTACCCCACCTGCTTTCAAAGCCATCCACCATTAGAGATGCATGGAGGGTTCATAACATAGACAGCCTCTATGAGAATGGGATGTCATGATAAGAACTCTGGTAACTCCCAACCCATTAATCAACTCCTCGGCATTATGACTGAAGAAATTATGATTACATATGGTGTGAGTTTTTTGGTAGAGGTGTTATAAGATCATGTGTGGTGGGGAGAAAGTGGATTGGGAGATGTTTGCTGCCTTCTCTTATAATACTGTTAGTGCTGACTTTTAAAGCCCTAAACGGCCTCGGTCCAGTAAACCTGAAGGAGCGTCTCCACCCCCCATTGTTCTGCTCGGAAACTGAGGTCCAGCACCAAGGGCCTTTTGGCGGTTCCCTCGCTGCGAGAAGCCAAGTTACAGGGAACCAGACAGAGGTCCTTCTCGGTAGTGGCACCCGGCCTGTGGAATGCCCTCCCACCAGATGTCAAAGAGAAAAAACATCTACCAGACTTTTAGAAGACATTTGAAGGCAGCCCTGTTTAGGGAAGCTTTTAATGTTGAACAGACCATTGTATTTTAATATTTTGTTGGAAGCTGCCCAGAGTGGCTGGGGAAACCCAGCCAGATGGGCGGGGTATAAATAATAAATTATTATTATTATTATTACTACTACTACTAATATTCTAGAGTGGCATGGAGGCAGGACAAGTGTGGAGCAGCGTGTTTGCAGGCTTTTTCAGTGGTGTTTCAAATATGCACGCTTTCACTGATGCGCACAGTGCCTCGGAAGGTAACCCCTGCGTAACAGGGGGTTTCATATATCTATATGGAAATTTGCACTTTTTCAGTAGTGCTGTATCTCATACAGTCCTACAGAGAAAGTGATGGAGTGTGCTTTGCCAAGAGCCTGTTGCGCCACTGGCAAGATCAGCCTTCTGCCTTCTCCGTGCAGTTTGGCTGCTATTTCTCAAACTTTAGTTGGAGGGCACCAGCGAATAAGTTTCACCCTTCAGCTTTGACATAGCCAACCAATATATGAAGAATGATGGAAAGCTTTGCAATACATCCAGTAGGCTGTCACTTTTCAGAGAGCATTTGACTTCTTGATTGCATTGGCTTTCATTCAGATCTGTGCTATATTTCACTACGTAAGAGGGAGTGGTTGCCTTCTGTCTTGCAACAGTATGTGTGGTTGACATTGTTGAGTAAATGGTAAAATAAACGCTCTATTCTTCCATGCGCATACCGGTTATATTAATGGCGAGGCCAGTTTTCCCCTGCTTCTGGACACTTGGCATGGAACCTGCTGTGCATTGTGATGTTCACACCCAGAGGAGTTTTCAGAGTGTGCTTTCCAATTCACTGCAAGAGGATGTCAACTCTCTGTGAGTTGCCCCACAAGGCATGGAGCGTTCTCTTCCGCTAAAGTAATTTCACAGAAGTTGCTGCTGCTAGAGGAGCCCCATGTGTGGCCCTGTCCCTCCAAGGAGGTTTTTGCAAAATGCTGTTTGATAGAAATGTTGGAGGCAGGAGCAAATCCCCCCACACACTTGTTTCCTGGTAATATGCTTCTCAGTGGCTTAGGCTACTTTAAATTATATCTCTTTATTGTTGACTGCACATGAATCATAAGGATGAAACTTTGTTATCTTTTGACAATATTCTCTAGGGGTGTGCACCAGCAACAAGATTTGACTTGTATCTATATCTTCGGCAGCTTTGGGAAGCAGCCCAATCTGTTTTGGGGCTGCTCTGTGTCTTTCCATTTTGACTCATGCAGAACAGAATTAGATATGTTGAAAACAAAGTTGTCGTCCCCCCAAACACAATTTTTTTTACTACAACAGGGCATCTAAAAGTGGTTATAACTGTTTGGAAAACTTTTCATAGGAGCGGATAAAATTTGCAAACGTAGCCTCCCCTCCAGAGTGGACGGAGCTTGCCAGATTGTAGGCAGATACATCTAGGGGCTTTCATGCACCACAGCTTTAAAAGTAGTGTCTGTGTGGCTTTAAAAAAAAAAATTCTCTGCCAGATTTGGATGTAACTTGCAGCCGGGGTCACCAATTCTGAGGTGACAAAGGTTGCTGAATTTCAGAATGAAATGGGCTCTTTTTGGTTTTAGGCTGCAAATGACTGGAATAACTATATATAAAATAAAAAGGCTACTGTAATCTGGTGCAAGATGGGGGAAAAACTCATCTTCCACTTTATGACTCAGTGAAATAGAGCAATTTAGGTTTACAGTAATAATAATAATAATAATAATAATAATAATAATAATAATAATAATAATAATAATAATTGTGTATCTTAACACTATGACCCGGAGATTTGGGGTTAAATACTGACACAAATGGATTTGATACAAGCTACCAGCGTTCATTAAGGGACCCAGGTGGCGCTGTGGGCTAAACCACTGAGCCTAAGGCTTGCTGATCAGAAGGTCGGCGGTTCGAATCCCTGTGACGGGGTGAGCTCCCGTTGCTTGGTCCCAGCTCCTGCCAACCTAGCAGTTCGAAAGCATGTCAAAATGCAAGTAGATAAATAGGAACCGCTATAGCGGGAAGGTAAACAACGTTTCCATGTGCTGCTCTGGTTTGCCAGAAGCAGCTTTGTCATGCTGGCCACATGACCTGGAAGCTATACGCCGGCTCCCTCGGCCAATAATGTGAGATGAGCGCGCAACCCCAGAGTCGGTCACGACTAGACTTAATGGTCAGGGGTCCCTTTACCTTTTACCTTACCAGCGTTCATTAAGTCTGAAGTAAGTACTGTGCTGTCATCTTCCTCACATGGGAGATTACCTTGAAGTGAGAGTACTTGTTTATTTTGTTTATTTTTAAATATATATACCATGCCCTTCAGTATGGCTCTTACTGGAGTAGCCAACAAAGAATGTCAAACAGATAAAAACAGATTTTAGAGTTGAGCTGTGCAGAAAAATGCCCAAGTCGAACTTGGTTCAATGCAACTTACTCCCTGGGAACTTTTGCATAGAGTTTGCAGCTCAGGCCTTCTAAACTGGGAGGTTAGTGCTACTGAAATCAATAGGGCAAGTGAGATTCCCAACAGAGTGTTGCAGGTGGCATTCCCTGTCGTCCTCCTTGGTCTTCCCTACTAGGCAGCAGAGCTCATTGGTGGCATCTGAGACAAGAGAGTCAGGCTAAGTAACTGGCACTCACTCAGCTGGTGATGGAGACAAGACTTGTTCTGTGGGTAGCAGGCAACAGTTCCCACTGAGGTCCTCTGAGGCAAGGGAGTGGGGCTGAGCAGCTAGAACCCACTCTGCCTGTGATGGAGGCTGATAATGACCCACACATGGAGTATGTGTTTGCTATTGGTATAGAAGATCTTCATCCAAATTAGTGTGCACTGTATTTTTTCCTGCCAGAGGAGTAGCCTGCCTATCTGAATGCATGGTGTTTCTTCAGAACAATTAACCAGGAGTAAGTTAACAACTCAAGATAGATAATATATTCTCACAATCAAAGCCACTGTGTTTTGATGACTCTAGGACCTTTTTTTTCCATTGAAAGGATTTACACCATGGAGTAGGCCGTAGGGTGTAAAACACAGATGCTCATAAGAACAGAATTCTGTACCTGACAGATGTTCATTGGCACTGTATTTTTTTGCTATGGGAAAAAAGTCAATTGTGCTTTTGGTGAAAGCATGTCCCCAAAATTCTCTTTTTGCTGTTAACTATGGGAAAGTGTTTCTCTTCCTGGAGTACTGCATATCTCGAGAAGAGATACTCCTGCTAGGGTAGGGAAGGAACAAGGCTTTGGAAATGACTCCACTATCAAATCTGATTTGTGATGTCTGGTTGACTTAGTTCATAGTACAAGGAAAGCAATATGTTGCAAGGGCACCTCAAGCATGCTTGAATTGTGTGTTACAGGCAGCACAGGGGTGGGATCCCACAGGTTCTAATAAGGCTCCAGGGCCTTACATTTAACATTTGTATTGACCTTCTGATTGCTGTAGATAAGCTGGAGTCAATGAGTGGTTCTGTAGGCAGCATAGAACAATCTGTTGTGCAAGTTAATCACGAATTTAAAGGTCAATCCACTCATTTATTTTTGACTCTGTTAAGGTCCTCATGTAGTGTCTTTGCCATTCCATTTTCATGCACAAAACCATTTTTGAATTTAAAAAAGCTCCCTTGTGAATGAATGACTTACAAATTGCCATACCCTGAAATCTTACCTTATCTTTTGTATATCTGAAGGGGCGTCTCCACCCTCCATTGTTCAGCCCAAATGCTGAGGTCCAACTCCAAGGGCCTTCTGGAGGTTCCCTCTTTGCAAGAAATAGGGTTACAGAGAACCAGGCAGAGGGGCCTTCTCGGTAGCCGTGCCTGCCGTGTGGAACACCCTCCCATGAGATATCAAACAGATAGGCAACTATATGACTTTTAGAAGACATTTGAAGTTTTTAATGTTTGATGCTGTTCTGCATTTGACGTTTTAATTGGTTGGAAGCCACCCAAACTGGCTGGGGCAACCCAGTCAGATGGGCGGCGTATAAATATTATTATCATCATCAGTGGGGTTGCTTTAGATGGAATTCCTTCTCAAGTGCTTGCATAAATTAGACCTGTTTGTCACAGGTTGTTTCGGTTGTCTAATGCACTTAACTTCTGCATCCTGACTTCTTGCTAGAGCTGGGAATGTGATGTGAATATATGTGTTGTATGAGAGGACCCATTGGACCTAAGGTTGCTGTCCTTCACTTCCTAGGCAGTAAGCCCCATTGAACATAGCAGGACTTGCTCCTGAATATACATGCACAAGGTTACGCTGTGAAAATGACATAGCAGTGGCTCAGCATTTCAGCCCACTTGGCTTTTGTGTCCAGTCTACTTATTATACAAGCCTGAGGGAGGACTGTGAGGTAATAGAAACAAAATAAAAAAATTCCTTCCAGCAGCACCTTAGAGACCAACGAAGTTTGTCATTGGTATGAGCTTTTGTGTGCATGCACTACGTCAGACCAACACGGCTACCTACCTGTGAGGTAATAGGATATTATTGTTTGTCAGAGTCTTACAGTGTGTACTAGACACCTAATGGTGGGCAAACAAAGCCTATGAACAAAGGGAGTTTTGCAATAAGAACGGTGATGAGTGAAACAAAACACCTGTGAGGCCATCTGTTGTGTGGTTTTAAGTACAGTGTTATGAACTTAATTCATTCCAGAGGCCTGTTCTTAACCTGAAACTGTTCTTAACTAGAGGCGTGCTTTCACTCCTGGGGCCTCTTGCTGCCACTGTGCCACCGGCACACAATTTCTGTTCTCATCCTGGGGCAAAGTTCTCAACTTGAGGTGACTTTTCCAGGTTAGCGGAGTTTGTAACCTGAAGCATTTGTAACTTGAGGTGCCACTGTATTTCATAAAACACTTCATGCATACCTGGCTGTCTTCTTTCTCCTGGGTACATTTGTGATACTCTCCCAAGGAGGGCAGTTACAGCTTCTGTGAGGTTTACTGTTTGCTAACTGTCATAAATGGGATGAAATGTATGCCTTGGTAATGAATGTCTGAGAAAGGCATGTAATACGGTTGGTAGTTATCTTGTGGTGGTAGAGTTAAGACAAGCAGACCATATAATGTCTATAATTTGATGGTTGCCGAAACTCTGCATGGTAGTGATAACTGCGTAGAGTTAGTCCATTGTATCCTCACGCCTTGAGGGCTGGGATATTGGCATGTCTCCCGCACTTCCACGTGCCTCATCCGAAATGAGAATGTCGCCTCTGAACATTACTGAAGTTTAGAAGTGATCAGATTGTTGCACAATTAGAGTCACCACGTGTTAAGTTTTCAAGGGGACTTTGTGCTGTAAATAGCTGTGCGATTCCATCCTAACTTTGCTCTTGATACAAATGTGCATGATGGGAGGTAGCTGCCTTGGGACACCTTTCTGTATAGAGTAAATCATCACCATCATAATTTATTATTTATACCCCACCCATCCACTCTGTGTTTATTAAAAACACAATAAAACACCAGACATTAAAAACTTCCCTAAACAGGGTTGTCTTCAGATGTCTTCTGAAAGTCAGATAGTTGTTTATTTCCTTGACATCTGATGGGTTGGGCGTTCCACAGGGTGGGCGCCACAACCAAGAAGGCCCTCTGCCTGGTTCCCTGTAACTTTGCTTCTCGCAGTAAGGGAACCGCCAGAAGGCCCTCAGAGCTGGACCTAAGTGTCCAGGCTGAACAATGGGAACATGGTGTCTACCAGCTGTTGTGGACTACAACTGGGGCTGATGGAAGTGGTCCAAAACAGCTGGAGGGCAACAGGTAGGGAAATAAGATGTTAGATTATTCTTGCCTGACAAATTTTGTCCTAGAAAAAACTGGAAGAACCCCTTCCATTGGAAATAAGATAGTGCCCAAGAGTTTGGCTGTTGAGCTGACTGGCCCAGTTGATCAATGATTGGCATTCTTTGACTTTCTATTTCAGTTGGAACCTGAAGAGTTCAGCAACCATTTCCTCATCCTCATAACTTTGTTTTCCTATTATCCCCAGTGGGATATTGGAGAATGTCACAACCAACAGCAGTACATGAGCGTGTGGGTGGAGGGACTGTGGTTCCACCACTGTGAAACCAGAGTTTTCCCAACCTCACCCCATCTCAGAGAACGTAGCTCCCCTACTGCTGGAAGCGTGTAACTGTTACTCTGATTCCCTTTTGTGCGCTGCAGCTAGTCACAACTTAAGATCAGTGACTCCTTGACCTGCAGTTGTGTTATGATGGCCAAGGAAATCAGCTCTTGAAGAGCATTGGTGTGAATGCATGCTACTTTATATTTAAATAACATTCACATCTGAGGCTGAAAAGAATGCCCCCCCCCCAATAATTAATATTTAACTTTCCCTTATAACACAAAGTTTGGCACAGTCACTTTAACCATTCTAGGCTGTTTAAATTATTTCTCAAATAATTTATTTAATCATGTGAGCTTATCTGATGTGGCACCTTGGTTACTTCTGGTGTTTGCTTATAAATTGTTTTGGGAGGGGACCAGATGACTAGTTGTGTTGTGTGGATATTGATCACTATGTACAATAATTGGCTATCTGGGCAAATCTCAGTGATTTCCAGGTTGCTCCTAGCTGCTATCCCTCCCCCCCCCCATTTTTTAAATAAAAACATAGCACACTAAACTCTGATTTATTTTGGCATATGCAGCATTTTATTATTCACCACCTGATGGGTTGGAGATGAATATATGAACTACCTCCAGTGAAATGATGTTAGCACAAAAGTTCTGTGTTGCTTGATCTGTTGATGGTTGCTGCTCACATGTTAGTCGTTCCTTGATGGCATGGTTTTTGTGTGATGGATGTGCACATACAAGCTTATCCCTTGTTTCTTGTGGTTATATATAAACTTGGTTTCTCATCCCTTTGGAGTTTGTTGTTGTTGTTGTTGTTGTTTTGAGCCATAAGATATAACCTGCACTCCTTGTTAACCAGTGTGCTTTGAGAAGGTATAAAGTTGTATGTCCACTGTGACACATATGGTCACATTTCTCGCAGCTGTACAAGTGATGTGAACATGACCAGTGCTTTGGTCTTCTGGCCTAACTGGGGTGGGGGAAATAGGTGGGATCTCAGACCACAAGTCTAAAAGTACAAGCTTTTATATCTGAAACGAGCAAAACTGTTTTTTTAATCAGATGTTTAAATTGTCATGTACTAGCAACTTGTTGTGATGAGCTTAAGGGTACGTGAGCCTTGAAAAAGAAATTGTGAACTTGAGACGAAGGTGGAGGCATGACCTATTGAATTACAGGCAAGGTTTCATTCTTGGAATCCACTTGGAATCAGGCCCAGGAATGAAAATTGTGGTAAAATGTTACTTGCGGGGGGGGGGGGGAGTCACCAGACAAAGGACTCCAAACAGAGGGAGGAAGGAGCAGGTTCTGCAGGCTCTTAAATGTGGTTCATGGTAAAGCTGAAGAATACGCCTGTGTGTTAAATGTTTGGTCTGTGGTAGAGCAAGTTGGAAGGGTAACAGAAAGCAAAGGCTGATCTGGGAGTACCAGCGTGTATGACGCCTGCCAAATAGATGAGGTCACGGAAGTGTAAAGGAAGTGAAGATTCATCAGTAAGGAATGACGACTATACACTGCCTCCTGGTTTCAGGGGCAGTATGGCCATGGGGACTAGTTAAAGGTAAAAGGTAAAGGGACCCCTGACCATTAGGTCCAGTCGTGACCGACTCTGGGGTTGCGCGCTCATCTCTCATTATTGGCCGAGGGAGCCAGCGTATAGCTTCCAGGTCATGTGGCCAGCATGACAAAGCCACTTCTGGCAAACCAGAGCAGCACATGGAAACGCCGTTTACCTTCCCGCTGTAGCGGTTCCTATTTATCTACTTGCATTTTGACGTGCTTTCAAACTGCTAGGTGGGCAGGAGCTGGGACCAAGCAACGGGAGCTCACCCCGTCACAGGGATTCGAACCGCCGACCTTCTGATCAGCAAGCCCAAGGCTCAGTGGTTTAACCACAGCGCCACCTGGGGACTAGTTACTGAGCAACAACTCGTGGCTTCCTGTCCTGCTTGTTGGCCACCATGGAAGAAAGAATACTGGGCCAGACAGGCCTTTGATCTGGTCCACCAGGATTCCTCTTACAGTATTCCCATTTGAGCATCTCTCATTTGTGCTGAAGTTGCAGGAGGCAAAAAATACAGCTGGGGTCCACTTTGTTTAGGGAAGCTTTTAATGTTTGATGGATTTCTGTATTTTAATATTTTGTTGGAAGCCGCCCAGAGTGGCTGGGGGAACCCAGCCAGATGGGCGGGGTATTATTATTATTATTATTATTATTATTATTATTATTATTATTATTGTAGTAGTACCTGCAGTTTTCTGGACGCAGGCAGATGAAACATGGAAGCCCTGGAAGAGAGTCAGAGAGATGGCTCGGGAGAGTGGTGCTGATAACACCAAGGTTGCAGGTTCGATCCCCCTATGGGGATAGCTGAATATTCCTGCATTGCAGGTGGTTGGACTAGATGACCCTTGGGATACCTTCCAACTCTACAATTCATTCTATGATTCTCTTATGATTTGGATGAGAAAGGAGACAGCAGAATCTCTCCTGACATTTTCTCTCGCTTCTGCTGCTGCTTCCCTTCTCCAGGCACAAAGAGAGCCAGTCATGTTTGGAGTCCTCCTTTTCAAAGGGCATGGGCCTTTTGGCATTTAAGAGAAGTGGAGGTGAAAGATATGAAATTAGTTGTTTGCACAATAGTGAGAGTCCTCTAGCAAGAGAAACAACCCAATAGAAGATGTTCAGTGTCCTAAACCAAATAGATTATTGGACCTTGGAATTTCTATTTCTTTAATCACTGTTCAGTCCTACCTTGGTTTTCGAACAGCTTAGTTCTCGAATGTTTTGGCTTCCGGACGCCGCAAACCCGGAAGTGACTGTTCCGGCTTTTGGCAGCCTAACATCTGACAGGGCTTCCGATTGGCTGCAGGAGCTTCCTGCAGCCAATCAGAAGCCGTGATTTGGTTTCTGAATGTTTTGGAAGTCAAACCGCCTTCCGGAACAGATTCCGTTCGACTTCCAAAATGCGACTGTACTTTTAAGGGTTTTTTAAAAAAACAAACAAACAAACAAAAAATATATACACTGTTTAAATATTGAAATCTTTAAGTTTTAGAACAAAAATAATATACTGTACATTAAACAAAAAGTAGAACAAAAAGATACATTGGAAACAAAAAAAGATACATTGAAATTATCAGTAAAACTCAGAAGTTGAAAACAAGTTGGCCTAAACAAAAATCCAAGTATAAATAAAATCAGTAGTTAAAAATATACAACACTGCCTCTCTAAATAAGATACATAGGTAGAGCCACAAATGGTCTGACATCAAATCGGAATGCTTGCCAAGCAAAACGTAATGCAGTAAGAAGGGAGTTGATCTTTATCAAAAAGTGTGAGTAACCTGTATTAGGCCCAACTACAAAAATGGCAGATTTTACTAGTACAGCTTGAAATGAGTGAACACCCTGTTCTGTCCCTACTCTGTTAAAGTTTAGTTTAATTTTTTATATATATTATTTGCAAATTTAATGAAGAGAAATAATAAGATGATTAAAAAAATACAGTCATATCGCTGGTTGCGTCTGCTTCAGCTTGCATATTTTCAGGTTAATTACGCTGCGGATCCAGAAGTGTTTACTTCTGGGTTTCGCCGCACACGCATGCACAGAAGCGCTCTATCGGTGCTTTGCGCATGCTCAAATGCGCCGCTCTGGATACGTACTTTTCGGGGTGAGAATGGCACCCGGAATGGATCAAGTACGTATCTAGAGGTACCACTGGGAAGGAAAAGAAATACGGTACAGTAATATCTGAATACTGCTACTGATAAATTATCAGCTCTCATTAAGGATACAGTCACCACCAGCACATTCATAATAGCTGTGTGGTTTTATTTTTATTGTAGGTATATTTGGGGGGGGGGTTGCCACCCATCTTTCATGAAGTTTTTGTCTGTCCTTTCTGCTGCATGAAACAATACAGAGGGCCACATATGACCTTGGACTGCAAGTTGCCCAACCCAGATTTAAAAGATGTTTTAATTTGTTTTTTAATTAGTATCTTACGCAACAAATCATTATTTTCCTCTCCACAAGCTCAAGGTAATGATAGACATCCTGTAAATGGTCACAACTGTTGATAATCTTTCTGAGCTTTGATGTGATTTATAGCCATGATTGGCACATTCTTGTGCTTAAGATATAATGCTAATTTTGAAACAAAAAGTACACAATTAAATAAGAGTATCTGGGGATTTGTGTCCATCCTTCAGGTTCCTCCTCCTTTGCACTCACCAGTTGACTTCAGTTAACGCCCTCTGTTCCCCAGCAAGGTCAGCACTTGGTATAGATCAGGCTTCGGTCCTCAGTGTTGTTGGACTACAGATTGCACCATCCCTGACCACTAGTCCTACTAGCTAGGGGGTGATGGGAGTTGTAGTCCAACAGCATTGGAGGACCCAAGGCAGAGAAAGACTGGTGTCGATACTGGGAGCCCCAACAGCTGTATCTGTGCTTGTTCCATTCACAATATCCAACCCCCCACTTACAGCTCAACCAAACCACCCTGTCCCTTCACAACATGCCCACTAACAGGCGTCATCGGTGTGAGACAGGCGGCGGCGGAGCACAGTGGTTGCTGGGAAGCTGCCCTGCCCCGATAGTCTTCTCCTGACTCTTCCTCTGTGACTCACCTGGACCAGCCAGCTACCTCAAGCTTCTTCCTCATTCTCTGATTCTGGAGTGATGGCTCAACACCTCTGACAGCCCAGTTTGTTGCCCCCTGTAGTTTGTAGCACCACCTGTTGACACTTATGCAAACTGCAGCATGACAGCGCTCTTACATACTTGTTATATGTAAGGAAATATTTGAGGTCTGAGGAAACGTCAAAGTTTTGTTGGTGTTCCTGCTAATAAGAGACATTCAAATCTAATTTAACTCCGGTTAGTTTATGTGAGAGCTTGAATTTATTTTCCTCATTTTTTTCAGGGGATCCCCTCAAAACAGGGGATCCCCTCAAATTATAGGTTACCTCTGTGATCCGCAGGTGTGTTCTGTAATTCATTGGAGGTTTTCTTGTAATCCTTTGCCAAATAAATAAATAAATCATGAGGACCCATATGGATCTGTGCATTGGAATCAGTGTTTTTGTGGTTCTGACAAGCTTTGGATTTGTGATGTTTTTTTAACGGTGCACTCTACCAGTATAAGTTTTAATTTTTATGGCTTTTTTTTTGGAGAGGAGGATATAGAATTATGTGAATTTACTAAAATCTAATTTCATTTTGCTGGATTTGACTTTTGTTCCGGCCCCATGGGGAAAAGAGAGTTTGCCTGTTGTGGGGAGGAAGAACAGAAGGGAGAAAATGTTTTTTTTTTTTGGCCAGTGACATGCTCTCAAAACTCTGTGTGCGCCAGTGGGCCTAGAAAGATTTGAGGACCTCTGACTGCCCTTTAAGACAGTGTAACACTCAGTGCAGAGATGAGAGAGCTTTCTTTTTCAAGTGCATCTTTCAGATAACCATCACCCAAACTGCAGTGTGGTTTAATTACTTACTCTGCCTTTGAACTATATTGAGATGTAATTAAACTACTAATGTCTTGCCCGCTGTTAGTTAACAAACGAATGTTCTTTCTCTTCCCATATTCCCACAATAAAGCTCCAGCAAGCCTTATCTGTAAAGGAGGCTGCCTTGGAGTAATTTGCCAGTCAGTTAAAATCTAATCTGAAGGTGAGATTATTCAGATCCATTAGGAACAGCTGAAATTCATGATTACGGGGGCTATTATCCAGCCAGTTGTAAGAAATTTCTCTTTTATGAAGCAATGGTGACACAAAGGCTGCAGTGTGTACACTCTCCCTAACTGAATACTTTCACACTGCAATTTAGGAGGCGTGCAGTTCAGGAAATTGCTGGCTTAGGCTGAAGCACAGTTTTACTGCAAGGAAAATTTTATTTGTCACTCAAGTAATTGGCAGTTTTTAGTACCTTATTAGTAATTACCTTATGAACACTAACGTCTAAACTAAAGCCTCTTAAACTTGTTATCTAACTTTGTCTTGCTCACTCATAAATCTGCCGCACGGCTCATCCATTGGGTTTTTTTTAAAAAAAGATTTAAATAAGACCTTGCAGCTAAGAGTTAAATTTAAAGAGCCTAGACTCGACAGGCCAAGGGCTGAAACTTGATGCTGAGTGAGAACAATGTCTGAGGTGTAACAAAATATCACTTCTTTTTAACACATCTGGTGTGAGGGCTAGTTAATCCACAACTTCTGGCTTCTTCTTCTTTAGCCAATTTCTTGGTTTTAATGAGTGGTGATTAATCTCAGCCTCTAACTTCCCTTAAGTGCTTATATGGGTACCTCAGTTGCCAGACATCCTGTTTTAAATAGAAACAACTTATTTTGAAGGAACAGTCCCATTGATGTGCTCAGAGTTACCCTCAAATGGTATAATTTTAGCAGAATCGAGGTGGGCAAGCCAGCTTCTCTCTCTGCTTAGATTTAGAACATGATAAACCACATTACGTTTCTGCCCTTTCATATTTTCTAATCTGCCCCATAAATTAGCCTGACGGGCCCTGGCATCAGTACTTGGCAGCTCCCAGCAACTTCCAGTAACCCAGTGCCCAGCAATTGGGTCGCCAGCAACAATGCCTGCTTTGGGTTTCTTGCTATAGGCAGCTAGGTCTCTGAACCACCATTTTTAATTTACCAGAAGGCTCCTGCATTGCTGCGGAGTACTGAAGGCAATTTAAAAGAGGCAGCTCATGGCATCTTGCCTCAGAAGCCCAACAATCTATCTATGAAGGATAGGAGCGAGGAACCTCTGCGACCTTCCAGATGTTTGTTGGACTCCATCTCGCATCATGCCTGGACATGGGTGATGCTGACCGAGGCTGATGGGAGTTGGGAATCCCAACAATACCCAAAGGGGACTCCTCGACCCTGATGTAGGAGGAGGCCCAGCAGAAAGCTCTTTGCCTAGTACTCCCTCAAACCTGGAGGTGGCTCTGCTGGCAGGCATCTCAACAAGGATTGCCAATTATTTGTTGATCTCAAGCCTTTTTACCCTCATTCTTTAGCTGAAAAGGGTCCCAGAGTAGCTTCCAAGAGCAATAGTCAGGTAATCCCTGCTGCTTTCAGGCTTGACATCTAAAGGAATGTATGTATGTATGTATGGGTTGGTAGCAAACTCGGGTACCAGTTTTTGAAGACAAAGTTCTTATGACGACCAGGTGGAATGGAAGTAAGATGGAACTGGCTGTTGAGCGTAGGCCAGAGGCAATGGAATAGCTGTGTTTTCATTTCCCCCCATCTGTAGCCTGATAGAATAGCTGCTGCTATGTGACCTTCGCCAATTTGGGCAGGAGTTTTCAGAGGGTCATTGTCGGATGCTGAATGTAGAAAAACACCCTGAAATCATGTGGAAGGATGAAATGTTGCGATCACTATGAAAATTTTAAAGCACCTTCTGTTATCCTAAGCATGGCACACAGTATCTCTTTTGCTGGTGGCACCCTATCGTACACACAAACAAACGGCCGGGTGCATGAATATAGGATTGCTACTTCATTCTGGCAAAACTTTTTTATTTTTTCTTAAGTTCTTGGGAAGTGCAATCATTTCATTACTTGTCTGGAAACTGCCTTAAATTTGACATGTAAATTTTAATTTAGGACAAGTAACAAGATTACAGACATCTTGCCTGAAGACCTGAAACCATTCCAGTCTCTAGAAACTTTGGACTTGAGCAACAACAATATTTCTGTGCTTAAGGTGGATTCGTTTCCTTCTCTGATGCTCAAGTACATGTAAGTTTAACTTTATTTAAGACAAGGCTTTCATTACATCTTGAGTTCTAAAATCATAAAATAATTGACTGTCTGATAAGCATAGATAAAGTAGTAGACTAAAGTAAAAACAGCCTTTTCAGTATGTGTGTTTTTTTTTAAAAAAAAAAAAAGTTGTCCTATAAAGACATTGGGTTGAATCGAATGGTCCCTTCTACGAGTGGAAGGGCAGAATATTTTTCAGTCATTGAAATATTATTTGAGAATTTAAATTCTATTTGCCATTGGATCAGTTCTGGTTATTTCCTGTCTGCTAGGAGCTATAGACGTTGACTGAAGGCAAAACGTATGCTTCCATTCAAAGTTCCACTTAACCACTGATTGGAAGTTGACAGAGGTGGGGGATATTTTAAAGCGATTATTAAGTTCTTAAGTTAGGATTAGCAGTTACCACGTAGTCGGTAATGAGGTCTTGGTACGAAATCTGCTCCAATTTCCATAGTTGCTAACTGTCACTGTTTCCACAGCCACATTAATAATAATCGAATAATCTCCATGGAACCAGGCGCTTTTGACAACCTGTCTAGCACACTTCAAGTATTAAAGCTGAACAGGAACCGAATTTCAGCCATCCCACAGAAGATGTTTAAACTCCCTCATCTCCAGCATCTGTAAGTACAGCCTAACTGTTTTAAATTAGTCTTGCAGGCTTCTGGCAGCGGTTGAGCATCAACCTCAGTAGTAACCACATAAAGGCAGGGAAGCTTTAGATAGAACAGAGGCATAGTTCTCTTGATGCATTCATGTTTTAAACCAAGGATGAGGAATTGGTTGTGCTCCAGATGTTGCTAGACACCAGCTCCCATCAGCTGCAATCAGTGTGGCCAGTTGTCAGGGATGATGAGACCTGTAGTCCAACAAGACAATGAAGATCACAATTTCCACCATCCCTGTCCTAAGGTTTCATGTTGATAATGATCTGCTTGCTTTGCTCTGAGTAAGAATGCTAACATACTGTTGCAGCTCACAATGTTATCCTGGTACATCAGGAAGATCTGGCTTTTATTTGTTGCTCTTCCATCTCACTACTAACAACGTACGTAATCAACAATTTGTGGGGCCACATGTTCTGATTTGTACCAAGAGAGGAGCTGCCCAGAATATATATATATATGCTTAGAAGTCTGAGCTTGTTTTAGTTAACTTGGAACTCTCTTTCTTTCTTCCCTCAGAGAAATGAACCGTAACAAAATTAAAAAAATAGATGGGCTTACGTTTCAAGGACTTCCTTCTTTGAAATCTTTAAGAATACAAAGAAATGGGCTCGCTAGGCTCATGGATGGAGCTTTCTGGGGATTAAGTAGCATGGAAATCCTGTAAGTATTCGCTTCCATAGTCTTCAAAAAATAACCATTTTTGAATCCCTTAGTTCATTGCTTATTTTGAGTAACTGTGATGCTAACAATATATAAATGTACAACCCACCAACCTGTAAAACTTTTCTGGCTTCTGTTTCCAGTAGGAGGAGCCTTAATTTCTTCTGATTATGTATTGATTTTTAAGTTTTCCTATGAAACTTGAGGTCTTTTTCTTCTTCTTTGTTTCTACGTATGTGTTTGTGTGTGTACAGGCAGCTGGATCATAACAACCTAACGGAGATTACCAAAGGCTGGCTTTATGGCTTGCTCACGTTGCAGCAGCTCCATCTTAGCCAAAATGCTATCAGCAGAATCAGCCCTGATGCCTGGGAGTTTTGCCAAAAACTCAGTGAGCTGTGAGTAGTAGTTTTGTGTTTAAACTCTTCCATTTTTAAGAGCAGGGTACAAGCCAAAGCATGAGCAGCTTACCAGTGAGCTGTGAATTTTTTGTAACAAGATTTCCAAAGGTGGCAACAGCTGTTTGTGTGTTAGTTAATGCAATGATATTTTGTTGTGTGAAGCTGAAGCCTACTGCGTTTTCCGCCCCTCTTCATAAAAGTTATGTTTGTTACTGTAATTTTTAAAATAAGGAAACCCATTATGCTATTTTCTGTGTAATGGAAAATAGTGTGCAAGGTTTTGTCAAAAATAATCAGGCTGAAATTAATCGGGATGAATTGTGAATTGGGTTTGGTTCCTTATTAATGCTGATTAAAGCAAACTTTTCTCCCCCTCTCAAACTTGCAGGGATTTAACTTATAATCATTTAACCCGACTAGAGGATTCAAGCTTTGTTGGTTTAAGCCTACTTGTGAGGCTGAATGTTGGGAACAACAAAGTGAGCTACATTGCCGATTGTGCCTTCCGAGGACTATCAAGTTTGCAGACTTTGTAAGTTTCATAGTAGGGTCTCTCTCTCTCTCTCTCTCTCTCTCTCTCTCTCTCTCTCTCTCTCTCTCTCTCTCTCTCTCTCTCTCTAAGCTCTACAATAGCAATACTATCTTAGTGTAGATGAATGTGAAGGAATTCCAAACGATGAATACATCTTGATATATGGAAGGCTTCGTCTCTGCTGCCATTGATATGCATTGACAACAACTGTTGAAGCTACTTTAGCTGTTTGGATTTTATTTCAGATATATATATACCGCACGTTTTAGAATAATTCCTCACAACAGGCCGCAAAAAACAAAAGCAAAAAATAAAACCGTCATACGATCAGTTGAGCAAAAAGTAAAATCATGGCATAATAGGGCTGCTTTACATTGCTGATTTTATGACATGCAGCTGCTCCTTTTGAAAATGACTTTTAAGAGGGTGCTTCTAAGCACTGTGTGTGGAAAGAGTCACCAATTTCCTGGGTTTCCAGTTGGGTAAAACATTTAGACTAGGGGTGAACATGCCGCTGGGTTCCCAATGTGCTTCCTTCTAGGAATCAATTGCTTTTGTGATTTAAACGTACTTGTACACTTTGAAGATCATGAATCTGACTTCTCTATTTCTTTCAACAGGGATCTTAAAAACAATGAAATCTCCTGGACAATTGAAGATATGAATGGCGCTTTTTCCGGACTTGACAAACTTAGGTGGCTGTAAGTACAACTTACAGCTTTATCTTCAAATGCAGATTCTGTATTCCCCACCCCAGCTGCTATTGTCCTTCCAGATCTCTTTCCTCTTTCGCACATTAGAGAGAGGCAATGGAGGCAAAAGTAAAGAATAAAGAAGGATCAGGCAGGAAGGGTGGGAAAGAAAAGATTGCTAGGATTGGTGGTTGAGGGAAGCTGGAAGTCATCTGTCAGGTGGATTTGGCCACTAGGGTGCTTGACTGTACGTTAACATTTACAGTCGTACCTTGGATCATGAACGCCTTGCGAGTTGAATGTTTTGGCTCCCGAGCTCCGCAAACCTGGAAGTGAGTATTCTGGTTTGCGAATGTTCTTTGGAACCCGAACATCCGACACGACTTCCATGGCTTCCGATTGGCTGCAGGAGCTTACTGCAGCCAATCGGAAACCGCGCTTTGGTTTTCGAAGGTTTTGGAAGTTGAACAGACTTCCGGAATGGATTCTGTTCAACTTCTGGGGTACCACTGAACTTCCCTGACACAGCTCTCTCTGCTGAGGTCTGAGCTGCAACAGTGCAAAGCTACCAGAAGCTTGATTCTCAAGCTTTATTAATCTGCTTTATTTAGCTAAGGCATCCCCAAACTTCAGCCCTCCAGATGTTTTGGACTACAATTCCCATCATCCCTGACCACTTGTCCTGTTAGCTAGGGATTATGGGAGTTGTAGGCCAAAACATCTGGAGGGCCACAGTTTGGGGATGCTTGATTTAGTTTATAGTTGGAGGGAGAAGGGTCATCAGGAAAGACGAAATTAGCTAAAGTGGAGGCTGGCAGAGTGGGAAATAACACATCCTATGAAACCTTGGAGCAAAAGTCCAGAAACCCCAGGATGTTTTCTTAATTTGCTCTTTGGAGTCCCCTTAATTTAACCTGGCCTTCCTTGATGTGCTTCTCTTCAGTACATCTCTCTTTTCATTAAGTATAAAAAATAGTTTCCAAATACTCTTCGGTTAAAAAGACTTTGGATTATCTTAACTGCATGCATGGTGTCATGCAATCAGTCCTTATACCTTTCACATAAGACCAGGATTCTTCAGAGTAGAAATTAGAGGTAGTCATGTTAGTGGAAAGCTACATAAGGCAGACAAGGGCAGATGTTTGGCAGGGCAATCCAGCATTCAGAGGCAATGGCTCTGTTAGAATGCAAAGATTTTATTCACAATGCACAGACGTAGAAATAAATTAGCTGACAGTCCTTGCAAATAAAAAAAAAAAACTTCACAAAATGATATACATTAAAAGACTTTGAACATGCCGTCATCTCTCCAGTAACCATGCACCTATTTCATTTTCATTTTCATCTGTTACACGTTAAGTGTTACATGTTAAGTGTTTTATATTTCCAGGCTACTCCAAGGAAACCGGATTAGGTCAATTACTAAGAAAGCGTTTTCTGGTCTGGATGCTCTTGAACACCTGTAAGTAGTTGAAAATCACATTGAACCAGACAATTTTTAAAATGTACAATGATGCCAACTCAATGATAACCTTCAAAGGGGGAATATAGCTCAGTGGTAGACCTCCTGCTTTGCACGCCCAAGTTCCCAGTTTCAATCCCAGTTTCAATCTCCAATAAGGGCTGAGAAGAAGGCCCTCTCTGAAACCCTGGGGAGCTGCTGCCTATCAGTGTAGACTGAGCTAGAGATGGTTTGAGTATGAGACGACTTTCTGTGTTGCAGCATAGGGTCTATAGATGGCATTCCCCTGCCAAATGGCTTTGTATCTAGGAAATATGGTCAAATCATACAACTGGGGTAGCTCAGCTGGTACAGCATGAGACTCTTAATCTTAGGGTCATGGGTTTGAACCCCACATTGGGTCAAAGATTCCTGTTCTGCAGGGCTTGAATGAGATGACCCCCATGGTCCCTTGGAACTCTACAATTCTATGATTTATTATCTTTTAAATGAGCCTCTATGTAGTGGTACTAAATAGGGTACAAGCTGCTTCTTTTTCACATTTTATTTTACCCCAGCCCCGTAGCAGAATGTGAGAATTTGCTTTTACTTTGTTAGCCTTGTGATCCTACATTTTGTCTTTTCCTTTTGTTTCCACCCCCAGAGATCTAAGTAACAATGCCATCATGTCAATTCAAGGAAACACGTTTTCACAAATGAAGAAACTTAAAGAGTTGTAAGTGTCTCTACTTTGCCCCAATGAGACGTGTGTTATGTTTGAATATATCAGATAATCATAGCAATCGACATTGGTAGTAATGACAATGCACTTATTTTGAAAAGCAGTACCTTTAGCAACTTTCTCACGTCGTTGTCGAACAACATAGGGCATAGTTAAGAAAAAAAGTGTTGTGGATCTGAAAAAGGAAATACAGTCGTACCTTGGTTCTGGAATGCCTTGCGACTCGAGAGTTTTGGCTTGCGAACACCGCAAACCCGGAAGTGAGTGTTCCTGTTTGCGAACGTTCTTTTGGAACCCAAACGTCTGGTGTGCCTTCCGATTGGCTGCAGGAAGCTCCTGCAGCCAATCAGAAGCCGTGCCTTGGTTTCTGAATGTTTTAGAAGTCGAGCGGACTTCTGGAACGGCTTCCGTCCGGCTTCCAATGTACCACTGTATGTATTTTGAGGGATACAGCTAAGGCAAGGATAATTCTAGAAGTTCATGCTCAACAAGTAATAATACTCTGGTTTGGTCCTATAAGACAGAAATTATTTCCCCACCTACCTAAGGCAAGGGCACCTCTGAACTATACCCAGGGCCAGATTTAGGTTTGATGAGGCCCTAAGCTACTGAAGGTAATGGGACCCTTTATATGTCTAGCTGTCCTTTGTCAACAACAAATTGTCACTGTTTTTTATGTGTTGAATATATGCTATATGGTAATTTATGGACCCAATAGGTATCTAAAGCCATTTGCACATGCAGAATGTAGGCACCCTATATATAGAAATGAGCAAACCAGTGATATTTTAGGGAACAGGCTAGCCGGGGGGGTGGGGCATTGCTTACATCATAGGAGCCTACACAACAAAAACACTGTTGCTGTATGTAGGTTTTATTTTATTTGTTTTTTATCTTATATTTTGGAAATGTACATCCAGGTTTTTTTTCCCTCTTTCATTTTTTTTGGGGGGGGGGAGAGAGTGGGGCCCTAAGCTATAGTGGGGCCCTAAACTATATGCCTGTTCAGCTGCATGTACAGGAAGCAAAGCCAAACCCTTAATCACGCTTGACTCTGCTTAAGTCATTTCCTCCTCCACCATCCTGGTTCTGATACCAGGGAGCCAGCACAGGATTTAGCGCAGTGAGGTAAGGTAGGGGAAGGTTTCCTTTCTGTCCCCCTCGTTCTCCTCTAAGGGGAAGGGCCATAAAACATCTGCCTTGCATTCAGAAGGTCCCAGGTTCAATCCCTGGCATCTGTCTGAAACCCTGGGGAGCTACTGCCATTCAGTGCGGACAATAATAAACTAGATGGACCAATGGTCTGATTCTGTATAAGGCAGCTTCCTATGTTCGTATAAAAAGTTAATCCTCCTATGCTGGCTTTGTAGCACATCTGGGTAGGTTAGGAGTGAGGCAGGAGGCTTGTGCACACTGCCACACTCGGTTCTTATGTATGTGTTAGACCAGAATGAGCAAGAAGCCTGTAATATGTTCCCTCCAACACATGTACGGTACGTCTGATAGCCCATGATACTCACCTTTCCATGAACCTTCCCTGAGGTGTTGAGACTGGCCAGGCTGCAAACGAAATAAATAAATCAGTGCAACGCCGTTGATTTTTGTGATCAGTTTTGGTGCTTAACTTCTCTTCGGGTTTGATTTAATACTGCTTTCCTGCTCTGGAAGCTGTGAAGTTCTGCTCCCTACGAATGGAATCCGCTCCTGTTTCGTTTTATAGGTACCTAAACACGTCTAGCCTTTTGTGCGACTGCCAGCTGAAATGGCTACCCGAGTGGCTGATGGACAACAATTTCCAGGCTTTCGTCAATGCCACTTGTGCCCACCCTCAGATTCTAAAAGGGAGGAATGTGCTTGCTGTCAGCCTAGAAGATTTTGTGTGTGGTAAGGTTGTTGTTTTTTGTAATCCTTTTTCATTGAGTCTAGATTGTTTCAGTCCAGATTTAAACAGCTTTAGCTTTATTATCTGAACTGTGAGGGTTAATAGTTTTGTTTGTTTGTTTGTTTGTTTAAAATACTCTGTTCATGAGCTCTGCACTACAGATATTTCAAGTTTGTGGTTTTATTTCAGATGGGGAAAGGACAGTTTAGGATTAAGTTTTGTGTACTGCATAGTTGCATATTGTGTGCAAAGGAAGGCTCAGTGGTTTGAGGTGGGAAATGCATATGCTGCTAGGTTTAAAATGTGAATGCCACTTAGGTAAGCATTGTTCTAAATATTTTGGCATGCTGTGAAATGTTTAGACAGATGCATGCTTAGTGTTCTTAAATGCAAAAATGCATTTAGCACCAGTTACAGATAGGTAGCCGTGTTGGTCTGCCGAAGTCGAAACAAAATAAAAAAAATTCCTTCCAGTAGCACCTTAGAGACCAACTAAGTTTGTCATTGGTATGAGCTTTCGTGTGCAGGCACGTATCTGAAGAAGAAGTGTGCATGCACACGATAGCTCATACCAATGACAAACTTAGTTGGTCTCTAAGTTGTTACTGGAAGGAATAAATAGCACCTTCATTGTGCAGAGGTTAAGACATTCCGCAGGAGCTTTGTTCACCTACAGAATCCACAAAGTCATCTTTAAGCACAATATTTCATTTTTATGGTCTTTGTGCGCTCCTACATCTAAGAACATTTGAGAGCTCTAACAAAGCTCTAGCATTCCTGGCTCCCATCTCCTAAACTGAAGAGTCAGAGGTGGGACAAAGCATGTTAGCATCTGCCCAGGAAGCTCTATTGAGCTCATGATCTATAGGGAATTATTTTCTCACACAGACTCACTTTTCTGTGCTTGCAACTCAGCCCAATTATTCCACCCACCACCCCCAAAATTAGGGAATTCCAATATCTTTTCCAGCTCTAATTCCACTATCAATTTTGTGTGGGCATAGTTTCATTTCTAAAAGAGTGGAAAGAGATTGGACCACAAAACGATGTGTAGGGCTGGGCGGTATCTGGTTTTCAGCATTGTTGATATACCCCCAGCTAAACTTCACAATATACTGATATAGCACAATGTCCGAAATAAGGATGGAGTTATGTGGAGACATTGGCTGTCTTCATGGTTTTCCTCAAGTTATGTTTTTGGCATAGCACACACATCATGATTCGCGATATATCACCAGGTCAAAAAAAAATGAAACCAATATCATAATATGGACTTCAAACTGATTTTCCGAGCACAATTTCCGATCACAATTCAAAGTGTTGGTGTTGACCTTTAAAGCCCTAAATGGCCTCTGTCCTGTATACCTGAAGGAGCATCTCCACCCCCATAATTCAGCCCGGACACTGAGATCCAGCGCCGAGGGCCTTCTGGCGGTTCCCTCATTGCGAGAAGTGAGGTTACAGGGAACCAGACAGAGAGCCTTCTCAGTAGTGGCACCCGCCCTGTGGAACGCCCTTCCAACATATGTCAAGGAAATAAGCAGCTATCCTATTTTTCAAAGACATCTGAAGGCAGCCCTGTTTAGGGAAGTTTTTTATATTTAATGCTGTATTGTTTTAATATTCTATTGGGAGCCGCCCAGAGTGGCTGGGGAGACTCAGCCAGATGGGCGGGGTACAAATAATAAATTATTATTATTATGGATGATATATCGCCCAGCCCTAATGATGTGGGCACTTTCCTCATTAGACCCTATTGGAAGGCCGCTGCATCACCTCACTCACAGTGAGAAGCTCTTTGCATCTCTCGGTTCACAATGGAAGGGAGGGAGGTTGTCCAACCCTGACAGCCAATGAAATGTGAGCATATTTTAAGGAAGCAGGGAGCCTGTGGTAACAGGAACTGACCAGAAGGAGCAAACAATCTGTCATGCATTGTGGATTTTTGAGGGGTTAACTCTGGTTTATCTTTCTTACAGTGAAAAACACACCAGTGCTGAATAGCAGGGAGGTTCAGCTCTAGGATTTCTGTTATTTATGTGCTGCTCATTGAACCGCTGTCCAAAGTGTTCTTTCATAGCCACAGTTAATGGCCATAGTTGGTGGCCCTAAGCAAACTTGGGCTGAAGCTTTGTACACAGTTAACACTGGCATTAAAAGAAAATGATTTATGAATGCATAACGGGCAGCAGAAATGCAGCTTTTGTAAAAAGCAAAACCTACCATGGCTTGCTCTGAAGTGCTGTAAAATATAACTAATGAAACTGTAGGTCAGAAAGCATAATTGACCTAATTATTAGAGATGGGAAATTAAGCCACAAAAAAATCACTTCTACAAGAAAGAGACATGCTTTCAGCTGAACCAATGTTACAGGCATTCAACTGGGAAGGACCGAAATGCAGTACATTGCAAATATATATGCTAAAGCATCTTTGCAATACAGCTTCTTAATAACTTTTAAAATAAATCCCTCATGTCTAATTGAGAGAGTTACTATTTGAATTAAACTTTCTTTGCATCATATACCAAGAATTGGACAAATATTTGGTTTCTTTAATGGACTAAACAAATTAATTGAATTGAATATAAACACTTTTTGATCTCCATATCCTAGTTACCACGTTAATGTTTCAGTGGGAAATGTTGCTTAAAGATATATTTTCAGTCAAGAAGAATTGTGCTCCTTAATTCTCAGATCTTGCAGCTGAATGACAGTAATTTAAATATTCATCCTTGCATTCATTAAAATGATTGCTCAGCAGGAGAAAAATACCACATGCCTTTCTAAATGTAATGAAAACAACTCTCTCTGTGTGTATGTGGTTTTAGAAGCTAATTCAACATGCCAGGTTAAAGTTCTGGGAAGAAAGGAAGCCAAGGAAACAGAATGAGGGCATTTTAACAAAATGAAAGTGCGTGCTTACCGGTTCCTTTGTCCTTATAATTCAAAATTGATGTAATTTGTACTTCTCCCAGCTATCAAAAGATGATAAATTTAAGACCTAAAGGCAATTTTTCAAAAAAAAAGAAGGTGGTGAAAATGAGATTTAAAATATAACATAATCTTGCTGATCCATGGCTTTACCTGTATATCATTGTTGTGTATGATCCTCATATGATTATGCAATAGAAGTTGTCAGCTGGTATCCCCTGAGCCAAAGCTGCGGAACCCAAAGGTGAAAAGGCAATTTGGAAGTTGCTGCGATTATAAACAATGAAATTTTACACCTGACTTTTAACATGCCACCTCCTACTCCCTTGGCAGAGTGGCGAAGCCAATAGCTGACAAGCGGTGGAAACTGGCAGTACAATCTTAGGCTACTTAGAAACAAGCTCTATTGAGTTCAGTAGGACTCAGCTGTCAGAGGATTGCAGTTGGAATGTAATTCTGCTTTTTGAGTGAAATGCTAAACATTAGTTGATTGGTCAAAACGTTATCGTGTTCAGAGTACAACAATTTCCCGACGGGATTCAGTAGAGCCCCTGTTTATCTTCTTCTCTTAGCCCCACCCAATCCAGCAACGTCCTCTTTCTGTAGACAAGAAACAGAGGATCCATTTGTGTATGTGTGCTGCTTCCTTATTTGGGAAAGGATGGTGCCTTTGACGGACACAGTTTCTGAGATGAACTGAAGTATAGACGAAGTTACTCTGTAGACCTGAGATGGAGAACTAGTGTTGCACCAGATGCTGTTGGCCGGCGTTTGTCCGCAGACAGCTTTCCGGGTCATGTGACCAGTATGACTAAACCACTTCTGGTGCAATGGAACACTGTAACGGAAGCCAGAGTGCACGAAACGCCATTTACCTTCCCGCCGCAGCGGTACCTATTTATCTACTTGCACTGATGTACTTTCGAACCCTTAGGTTGGCAGAAACTGGGACAGAGCAACGGGAGCTCACTCTGTCGTGGGGATTCGACTGCCAATCTTCCGATT
Organism: Zootoca vivipara; assembly: GCF_963506605.1. Lineage (NCBI taxonomy): Eukaryota > Metazoa > Chordata > Lepidosauria > Squamata > Lacertidae > Zootoca > Zootoca vivipara. Next base: position 24,837,028 of record NC_083285.1, on the reverse strand, counting down.
GGCAAGCCCAAGAGGCTCAGTGGTTTAGCGTCACCCGCTTCCCCAGCTGTTGGTAAAAGAACCTCCCTCAAGAGTACAATTTAGAACAGGGATGGAGGACCCTGTGGCCCTGCAGATGATGTTGGATTGTAACTCCCATCAGGCCCCAGCCACTGTAGCAAATGGTCAGGTATGATGGGAGTTGGAGTCAAAGGCTCGCCATCCATGATTTAGACTAGGCATCCCCAAACTTCAGCCCTCCAGATGTTTTGGACTACAATTCCCATCTTCCCTGACCCCTGGTCCTGTTAGCTAGGGGTCATAGGAGTTATAGGCCAAAACATCTGGAGGGCCGCAGTTTGGGGATGCCTGATTTAGACTGCTGATTGGAAATCCGCGTCATATCTCTTTTAAGTACTTTATTCTTCCAAACCTATAATTAAAGGTCTGCTCTGGTCTCTCACTTTCGTCTCCGACAAGAAATCATGTGAGCTTATTGCAATTCGTTTCCCCCCCCCTTTTGCTCTTATATTCACAGATGATTTTCCGAAGCCACAGATAACTGTACAGCCTGAAACACAGTCAGCAATCAAAGGTTCCAATTTAAGTTTTATATGTTCAGCCGCCAGCAGCAGCGATTCCCCGATGACTTTTGCTTGGAAGAAGGACAATGAATTGCTGCATGATGCTGAAATGGAGAATTACGCACATCTCAGGGCACAGGGCGGCGAAGTGATGGAATATACCACCATTCTTAGGCTGCGCAATGTGGAATTCAGCAACGAGGGGAAATATCAATGTGTTATTTCCAATCACTTTGGGTCATCCTACTCTGTCAAAGCTAAACTCACAGTGAACAGTAAGCATCTTGTGATTACCTGTACATTAAACAAAAATCATATGGTATGTAATCCAAAAGGCATCACCCGAAATATTTGGATACTGGAAGTTGAGGTGCTGTTTGCTGCCTTCTCTGGACACGTGGGGAACAAATGTGAAAGCACATTATATTTGAATGCACCAAAACCATATATAGCTGGGATTCAGTGGGTTGTATCCAACAAAGTTGTCCCAGAATTATCCATGGAGTGAAATGTGAATGAATACGGTCTGTCTAAAATAAGATTAATTCATATATATGTTTTCCTGAGTTGTGTACGTCACAACCTGTTAAACCTCATTTGATTCTTTAGAAATTAGACTGCATTTGGTTCATCAAAGATTCAAAGAATTGACATCCAAGATAACACCCAGTTAAAGAGAACATTCAGTCAAATATTCAAGTAAAATGAAATACATTATCATGGGGGAGAAATTCACACAATTCACACTCCCAGAATTAATGCGTAAACCAGGAGGCAGCAATCATTCAAAATATGCACATCTACAAATTTTGTGATGCCTTTCTCACATCACAGTATGAATGCAAAATGTGCATATCGGCAGGAATTGCATACAGATTTTCATGCAGACTTTTTTATTTTAAAAAAATCTGATAAAGAAACAAGGCACACTGAGAGAAACTGATATTGACAGGTTCATCTATCCCTAAATAAACTAGAGAATCAGCAACAGAATTAATAGCATAGAAAGCAGCTACTTCGTAATGTTATGCTGCTAGTGCTCGGGATGAGGAAATGATTGCCCTGTATGTACTTCCCTGAAACCAGTCCGTATTTCAAAAGCAACTTGCAGATGTTTCCTTCTGAGTTGGGCATTGAAAAATCTAGACCCCAGTTGAGCTGGTAGAGAGCAGGGGAAACAATTGTCCTTGAATCGATGGTGACACCGATTCTACTCACATTGTATGGGCATACTGAAAACCGATCTGTATGCTAACCAATAAGAAAACTCACTTGTATCTTTTTTTGCATCTTCTGTGTTTTTTGTAGTGCTTCCTTCATTTACCAAGATGCCTATGGACCTTACCATCCGTGCAGGGGCGATGGCACGACTGGAATGCGCTGCAGTCGGCCACCCGGTGCCCCAGATCGCTTGGCAGAAAGATGGCGGCACTGACTTTCCCGCAGCACGTGAGAGGCGTATGCATGTGATGCCCGAGGACGATGTCTTCTTTATAGTGGATGTCAAAATCGAAGATACTGGTGTCTACAGCTGCACAGCTCAGAACACTGCTGGGAGCACCTCTGCTAATGCAACATTAACTGTGTTAGGTAAGATAAAACGTGACTGCCAACTGAACACTGGGGGTGCCCCGGTTTGTCTTTGCTTGCTGATAACATGATTAAAGTTTTAGAGATATTTTTGGACTTTGACTCAAATCCCCCCGGTCTAATATCCCTAGTGCTGCAAGATTGTCACTAGAGCACCTGGACTAAAATTGTCTATCAGAAACTTCCCTCTTGTGGTTTATCACCGCAACGGCTACTCACTTTGGGTTTCAATGAAGCAAACAATTTGTCAGCGCCTAAACGATATCAGCGCCTAAATGAAGGGACGCGGGTAGCCTAGGGCTTGCTGATCAGAAGGTCGGCGGTTCGAATCCCCGCGTCGGGGTGAGCTCCCGTTGCTCAGTCCCAGCTCCTGCCAACCTAGCAGTTCGAAAGCACACCAAAGTGCAATAGGTACCGCTCCAAGTGGGAAGGTAAACGGCGTTTCCATGTGCTGCTCTGGTTCGCGGCTTTGTCATGCTGGCCACATGACCTGGAAGCTCCCTCGGCCAATAACGCGAGATGAGCGCCGCAACCCCAGAGTCGGTCACGACTGGACCTAATGGTCGGGGGTCCCTTTACCTTTACCTAAATGATACCGAGCGTCGGAACAACTTGGCCACAATATGGAAATATTGCCCATGGTATGACTATTTTCCACCTTCCCATTTTGACTCTCTGGCACCCTATCTGCATAACCTAGCAATTCTAAAATATAGACGCGCTTTTACTCTTGCAAGATTGAATATATTGCCCTTGGCTGTACTTGAGGGACGATTCCAACAGATTCTACACGAAAAACGCTTATGCCCCTGTGGATATGGCAGTATCACATTGGTGGTGCATGCCCTCCTGGCTTGCACTCTTTATAAAGACTTGAGGAATGAGATCATCACCCCTCTTTTATTGTCCATTCCAGGTTGCCCAGCCACTGCCACAGTGTCCTTTCTCTTGGCAGATAAAGATCAGCAGGTGACAGCAAAGGTTGCAAGGTTTTTAGATGGGGCAATCACAATAAGATCCACTATTTGACTATTGATTCAAAACCCTAAAATATATTTTATATAATTGACTTTTTACTTCTATATCATATTGTTGTTGTTTTTATTGCTGATGGCTGACGCAAATAAAGATTCATTCTTGGTAACATTCATATATTTGCTCCCCCCCCCTTCCCACTTTCCTTCAGAAACGCCCTCGTTTTTGAGGCCTTTGCTGGACCGGACGGTGACGAAAGGTGAAACGGCCGTCTTGCAGTGCATTGCCGGTGGTAGCCCCCCGCCTCGGCTCAACTGGACCAAAGATGACAGCACTCTGATGGTGACCGAGAGGCATTTCTTTGCTGCAGGAAACCAGTTGCTGATCATTGTGGACACAGACTTTGAAGACGCTGGGAAGTACACGTGCGAAATGTCTAATACTCTTGGGACAGAGAGAGGCAACATCCGCCTCAGCGTCATTCCCACGCCAACCTGTGACTCTCCTCAGAACGCTGCCCCGTCTTTGGACGATGATGGATGGGCCACTGTGGGCGTTGTGATCATAGCTGTGGTATGCTGTGTGGTGGGCACTTCCCTCGTGTGGGTGGTCATCATATACCACACAAGAAGGAGAAATGAAGATTGCAGCATCACAAACACAGGTGTGTAAACTGAAACTTGGCACCGGAAGAGCAGACTGAAATATGTTTGTGGTTAACCTACCGAGGTTTTTCTTCCAGGCTTATTTGTGTCTCTTGACTCCGATTCAGAAGAGCGAATAGCTTTTCAAATAACATCCCTCTGTTGCTCATTAGCCTTAAACTGTGGCAAAGAATCTCGATGCTGATAGCTCCGTGTGTTTGCTTAAATCGCAGATGAGACAAATCTGCCTGCTGATATTCCAAGCTATCTGTCATCCCAGGGAACTCTAGCTGAAAGGCAAGATGGATATGGGTCATTGGAGAATGGAAGTCAACATCATTTTGTATCTTCATCCTCATCCATGGGAGGATATTTCTTACAACAAAGAGACAGCAGCGGTAAGCATTCAGAATGTTGAAATGTACCATCCAAAAGCTAGCGATCCAATCACTATTGTCCTTAATTCATGGAGGGTAGCTTCTTCGACAGATAGACTCTGTTGATGAGAAAATGGTCAACTCATGGCTATGATCCCTTAAAGGGTATTGGAATATCAAAACACTTGCCATCTTTTAGCATTTTGTAGTAGATCATCGGTGTATACAGATGCAAATTCAGATGTTTTTATCCTGCTGAGGAGTGCTTCCAGGAAATGGCTTGGAGGTTTTTCCTGTGCATTTTATTTCATTTTTATTTTCCACCTGGAGCCAAGCTTTTCAACCACTGGCCAAGGACATCAATTGTGATCTGAATGCTACCAAGTGTCTTCAGCAATAGAGTCAGCTGAGACCTTTCTGTCTTGACAGGATAAGTTCTGTTTTTCCCCATTCCCCAGCAGAGGCGCTTTTGTCCAAGTTAGTACTTTCCCTAGTCTTCCATATCCAGAAGGCAAAGTCTGTATCCACTGGCTCTTTCTGTGAGATGCAACAGAAGGACATGGTGTGTGACACTCTATGGCCACACCATGGCAACCATATTTTGTGCCACACTTAACGCTCTAGATCAGAGGTGGGGAGACTGTGCCCCCCCCCCAGGGGCACCTGAAGGCAACCCTGTTTAGGGAAGTTTTTAATGTTTGATGTTTTATCATGTTTTTAATATTCTGTTGGGAGCTGCCCAGAGTGGCCAGGGAAACCCAGCCAGACGGGCAGGGTATAAACAATACAGCCGTATCTCGTTTTGCGGCCGGGATCTGTTCCGGAGCCCCAGCCGCTAGCTGAAAAGAATGCAGGGCAAAGTGCTGCATCTGCCCACCCACAGGGAGCGGTTTGTGCTTCTGCACATGCGCGAGTGGCAAACCCAGAAGTAAAACCCGTTCCGGTACATCCGGGTTTGCTGCGGACATTCACTGGAATGGACGCTAGACAAGGTGGACGTTCATGGGGGTATTACTGTATATTATTATTATTATTATTATTATTATTATTTATTAGTCTGGTCTTGCAACTCCCATCAGCCTCAACTAATGATCGGAGATGATGGGACAACAGATTGTGGACCACAGATTTCCCGCCCTTGCTCTAGCTCTCGTTGTTGACAAGTGCACCTAACTTGACAAGGAACATTACGACAGTGACCCTGGCAATGACTGTGATCTAGAGGGCTACACAGCCAGTTCTTTGTAAGGAATGTTGTTAGGAGATCCTCTCCACCACCACCCTGCCCAAGCAGCAGCTTTTCCAAAACCTTTTGACAAGCTACTTACAGAATTTAGGGATGTTTTTTACAGAAAGCTGAGATGACCCACTGTGTGGTCAGTGCTACACCGTCTAAATGGACACTGTGGATCTGGATGTTTTGGGTGCACAGCTCTCAACACTGGAAACCACTAACACTGGAAAATCTCAAAAAGTTCTCAAATTTGTATGATATCTGGGACTTTTGGGTGAAGCGTGGACTCGAAATATACTTAATAAAGAAATAAACGAGTGCCTCAAAATAAATACTGGTTTGAAATCAATAAAAAAATTATTCACTGCATAGCTTTTTTATATTATGTATTCATATATGAATGTTAAGGGATCCTGACCTATACACCATTTCTGTTTTGAAGGAATTTGTCATGCAGATAACTGCAGCGAAAATGACTTGGACGCTGTAACGGATCCATTCTTATGTCATTATCTGGGAACTTCAGGAAGTATATATTTGAAAAGCAATATATGTGGCCCAGATATGTTTGACGTATACCACACAGGTGATCTTCATTACATATGTATATATAAAATAGTTTGCTGCATTTCATTGTCTCTTTTTGAAGGCTCTCTTTGCTTCGTGAAGCTAACGAAACCTTGTTTTTGGTTTATGCTGTTTGTTTAAGGCTGCAATCCAGAGGAAAGGACAGTGTGTGCGGACCTGTATGACTCAAGCTGCTTGAAGAAAAAGGAATGCTACCCTTATCCCCACCCGCCTGAAGATCCTTTTGACCAGTATATCAGCATTTCTGGAATATACCCTCCAAGTAGCAAATTGCTCCCCTCTGCTTACACTCAGCGTGAAGACAGTGGAACAAAAAGCTTGCACCTGAATTTGGATGCGTGTGAATTTAGCAGAAACCAAGAGCTGCCTCCCCTTACTACAAGCGGCGCTTTCATGGGTATGCTTTCAATGGTTAAAATAGCTTTTAAAAAGCAAATAAATGTGAACCATGGGCATGCAGTCCCCATTTCAACGTTGGGTCGGGAAATCCAACATTCAGCACCCATTTGCACACAGAATTCCCCAACCAGCTGGCGATAGTGTTGAATGAAAATCTGCAGCCACATGTGTACAGCCTCTGGCTAAACTCAGGGAGCTGACTATTTTAAAAATGCACCTTGTTACAGTACTTGCTTCAACATTTAACTGTGTCAAAAGGCAGAGGTAGAAAGGTGAATCTGATTTAATTACATTTCATTGGTCTGTGGGGTGGCCTCTTGTCCCTTCTTAACGGAGAGCAGTTGACAAACATATTTTCTCTGTGTGTTTTTCAGGAACATTTGGAAAACCTATATGGAGACATCAGCTTGATTCCTTCTCAAGTTGTAGGCAGCCTTCAATTTGGCAGCCAAACGCTTCTCAAAATCATCCTCATGAATCATTGAATTTTGACTCAGAGTCTGAGGATGATAACAGAAAGGACCGGACGTTTCATGAAGGGGACAGTGGCAATTGTATATACGGACACGCTGCTGAAAATTTTAGGACTCCTGCTTTTCGGTTCTCTGAGTTGGATACATAGCTCCCCCTCTGCCCTGCAAGCTGATTTATGAACCAAAGGAATATACTACCTCAAAGTGGACATTATTTAAAAAAGGAGAGGAAAGAAGACACTCCATACTTGTTTTTTATTAGAGCTATGATTCAAAGAAAGGAAGAAAGAAATACATTTTTTTATACAGATGCAGTTTTATTGCCAAAACATTATACATTTTTATGCAGATTATACATTCCTTATAGAATATATTTCTAATAATTTTATAGCTTTGTTTTAACTGAATGGTACCTTTTTGTAAATTAACGGTGTGAATAATAACTATGCATTTGTTACTAAGACAGATTTCATTTTGTTGAAATGGGTGCTAAAGTGTTCTAAAGGAATACCAACATATGTACAAGTTTTGCTTCCAAGGTGTGTGTGCGCGCACGCATGCGTGCATTTAATGGTCATTCCAAAGTTATAAGCAGGTAAAATGGTCATATTTCCATATCACTTTTTAATACATTGGGCTGCCTTGTGCACTTGAAGCACTGTAATAAAAAGAAAAATACAACCAGCTTTTTATGTTCAGAGAAATGAAAAAGCCGTTTCCCTCCTCCAGCCATCTTTTCACCAATTTGTACAGTGCATAAGCGCCCATAGCAAAATATTTGGCATCTGAACAAAGGCACTTGCAAGTCTCCTTTTCCAGATAGTGTTCATTATTTTACTTGAGCTGCTACTTTTGATTTAGGCAGTTTCGCTAATGTGCATCACAGTTCTGCAGAGCAAAATGAGCAACAGCATATTCAAACCCACCATACCTTGGCCTCATTCCCAGTTGTCTGTAGAGCTTTGCACATGCAAAGGAACAGCTCATCCACATGTGATGCATTCCTTAAGGCAAACATGTTTGATTTGTAAGAATCTTGGTGCCACTTGAGTCACTGGAAAACGTTCCCAAACAAATATGAGTTAATCATTTTATGCTTCTTATTTTACCATTTCAGTTTCCCAAACAAAATCATGTCTAAAAATCTACCAATATCCTTTTTTCTTTTCTTTTTTTGCCGAAGATCGAAAAATAATTTAAAACCCTGTTTATCATGTCATTCAACAGTCTGTTAAGCCTGCTTTATGAAAGCATACCCCAATAAAGTATTTTCATAACACTTTCAGAAGGTTACCTGCCTAGGAACGGAACAAAGCTTACAACTGGTGAAGTCTTCTAATTGTAAAGAAGTAACTGGGAACATTACTTCTTATGTATCCTCACTCGAAAACAACAAAAGGCACCCTGCTCTGTTTGAGCCAAAACACTCTGATGGGCAAAGTATTTGTGGTGGGGCTACACTGCACATATCCAAACACTTTCGTCGTCAGTCGCTGTCAGTTCAGACTCCAAAGCTGTACAGTGGTACCTCTGGTTACGGATTTAATTAATTAAAAATCCATAACTAAAGGCACCACTTCTGCACACACGCCAGGCATGATAGAGCACTTCTGTGCATGTGTGGGCGGCGAAACCTGGAAGTATACCCAAACCTGGAGGTTATGCAACACAAGGTACCACTGTATATGGGAAGTTAGACTGTTTTGCCCTGATGTACTTCCCTTAACACTTGCTTATGTTGAATCACATTTGCCATTTCAATCCTTGTCCACCCAGTTTGGGAAGACCCAGAACAGTTTTGATGTCCACAGTGCATTCCAGGTTACAAGTTAAAAACCACAGGTCCCAATACCTGTGGGGAAACTACCTTTCCACAAACCGAAAGGGCAAAAGCACAGGGTTTTGAAGGTGATGATGATCAGCTGGTCCCTTTTGGTAGGGAGCTGCATCTTTACTTGCCCAACATTGAGATCATACAGGACAGGTGGGCATAGCTTGGCTTAAGCAACCTCATGGACCAAACGATGCCTTCATTTGGCCTGTAGGCCAGAGATTCTTTGGTGCTACTCAAGAGACTAAGCTACTTCCTACTACCTGACAGTTAAGTTCAGTCGCGAACAACTCTGGGGTTGTGGTGCTCATCTCGCTTTACTGGCCGAGGGAGCTGACATTTGTCCGCAGTTTTTCCTGGTCATGTGGCCAGCATGACTAAGCCACTTCTGGCAAAACCAGAGCAGCGCACGGAAACGCCGTTTACTTTCCCGCCGGAGCAGTACCTATTTATCTACTTGCACTTTGACGTGCTTTCAAACTGCTAGGTTGGCAGGAGCTGGGACCGAGCAATGGGAGCTCACCCCGTCACGGGGATTCGAACCGCCGACCTTCCGATCAGCAAGCTCTAGGCTCAGTGGTTTATACCACAGCACCACCCGTGTCCCTGTGTATAGTGCGTTAAGGGGGACTCAAAATATTTTTCAAGCTGTGTGAGATGATTTTCATCACCTCCAAATATACACACAGTAGAGGGCTTACTTGAAAATGTTCTCTACTCTCCCTGCATGTGCAAAGTTCATGTATTACAGAGAAGCCATTGTATTTGCAGCCCTATATTAAGTGGATGTTATCCATGTATTACTCTAAAGTAAAGCGGGGATGGCTGACCTGTGGTCTCCAGAATCAGGCATCCCCAAACTTTGGCCCTCCAGATGTTTTGGCCTACAACTCCCATGATCCCTAGCTAACAGGACCAGTGGTCAGGGATGATGGGAATTGTAGTCCAAAACATCTGGAGGGCCAAAGTTTGGGGATGCCTGCTCCAGATACTGCTGAACTACAATTTCTAACCATTGACCATGGTAGCTGCAGTTGATAGGAATTGGAGGCCAACTTATGGAGGAATCACATGATTCCCTTTTCTCTTAAAGACACATATTTAAGTATTCAGTTAAATGGTACAATTCATCTAGACCAGGTTTAAAGTGGGGGAACCCCGCAACCACGCCATTTTTAAGCAAAAAAGGGAGTGGTAAGAAATGTATGTCAAGGTATCGAAAGCCTAATTTACCCTCCCCCATCTGTGTTCATAACTCGAGGGCTCCTGAAAGTTGTGAATCCTCATCTCAACAATGTGCTTAAACCCATGTGGCTCCCTGTAGGCTAATATCATGAGTCTCTTTTAAAAAAACACAAAAAAAACCTTCACTTTGAAGGTGCAAATTTATATTGTTGTCAGACTTTTTAAAGCTTAATTGAAAGCAGCTGTTGGAACAGAACTCTGTAGGCTGCATCTTTCAGAGAGTAAGTCTGGAGCAAAAGGTCCTTTCCCCTCCCCATTGCCCCTCCCAGTGAAGTCAAAGCTCTGTCTTTTTCTCCCCATCCAGGAACCTGGCATCCAGATTGCAGTGTAATTTCCCTCTTTAATTTCAGCCCTAGCATTGGAGACAGGAAGCTAATCCATCTTCAGTCACCGGTGGTCTTAACTGTACAGAATGGATTTTTCATGCTTTTGTTTATCAAATTGCCAGGTTTTCTGACTGTTATTGTTAATTTGTCTTCATTGTTGCCAGATGTGGTTATGTGGTGGCAGACACTGATATCAGCATTTGGGGATAATTAACGGTGTTTTGAGAGAAATTAATTTTTCCAGGGTTAGACACACAGCTCCGAGACAGTAATGTAAGAAACCCTAAATTAGATTTGCTTGCTAGTGGTGCGATCCTATACTCACTTTCCTGAGAGTAAGCCTATTATTCATTGGATGCTCATACTCAACAATTTTCAATACTTCTATCTAGATTTACACTAATGAGAGTTTAATTTTACAGACAGACTAAAGATTTACACTAACGAGAGTTTAATTTTACAGACAGGCTAAAGAGCTAAAGATCCGCAGAGTGAGATGTGTATGGATAGGCAGACTTTTGGATTCTTTCCCTCTTCTTCCTAGAAGAGGGCTTTCAACAAGTTGGCTTTCCAATCCTGGGAAATTCCAGAAAAGGATAGAAAGAATTGACACCAAACCAAAATAGAGGAGGGTGGGACCCTAACAAGTGTGAAATTCTGCTTTTCATATTAGGGCTTTACATCTTGTCAGAAGGCCCAGTCTACCCAAAGTTGGGCACCTCTGATTTCCATTGATTTTAAGTAGAGTAAATAGGCATATACTGTACTTAAAATCTCCTATTAACCTCAATGGGCCTTAATGATGCTTAAGTGTATCATGCTGTTAAGCATATTGCAACGCTTTCAGCTAATAGAGGAGCTCCAGTTTCAATTGTCAACTCCCAATTGCTGGACACTGAGGACCTCTTAAGATGTCTTACAGATGGAATTCCTGAGTTAAAAAAAAAAACATTTGCTGCTTATGTTGGCTGTGAAGGTTGCCTCTGGACAAATACACTGTTTGTGCACATTTTGAAAGGAAGAACTATTATTTCCTCACAAGGCACCCTTCATTCTGATTTGTGCCTGTATGTAGGAACCAGTTCCAGAGTACATGTTGCCACACATTGATTTTTGAAGGTAGAAACATTACAAAAAATATATTTTTAGTTTGCTTCCACGCACAATTTCTAGCACCTGAGTTTTATTAGTTAGAAAGAGTCTAAATGGTTGACCTTGACACTCTGCGCTCATGGAACGCAGAGCTGTGCTGTGCTATTTTTCCGTCTGACACAGATATCGAATAAAGTTTGTAGCTTGATATTCATACAGGTGTAGCACAGGTGATAGGACACGAGTTTGAAATGACATAATGTTTCATCAGAAGCTCTTTTCTTTCAATTTAAATCCGTTGCTTCAGGCTCTACCCTCTGGAGCAGAACAGAAAACAAGGTTGCTCCCATCATCTGCTTTAATATCACCTCTCAGTCTTCTGCCAGCTAAACATCCCTCAGCCATTCCTCATAAGGCTTGGTCTCCAGACCTTTTATTATCTTCTTCACCCTCCTCTGCATACATTCCAGCTTCTCAATATCCTTCTTACATTGTGGCACCCAGAACAGGACACAGTACACAGGTGGGGGTCTAACTATGGCAGCAAAGAGTGGAACTATCACTTCCCTTGATCTGGATATTATACTTCTGTGGATGCAGCCTAGAATTTCATTAGCTTTACTGGACACTTCTTAGAAAGAAAAGCCTTCATTTTTTGTTGTTTGTTGCTGCTTTGATTTGTGTGCATCTGTATATTATCAAAAATTAAACCAGTGTGCTCATTGAGCCCCACCTGTTAAAATAATTACGTTCACCCTAGGCTGCATATTTTGTGTGTGTATTTTTCAGGGAGGACCTAAATTCAATTTATTTTCCCCAACAGATGTTTTATACAACTAGTGTGTGACATTTCTAAAGCCACAATCCTACACTTGTGATTCTGGAGTAAGTCTCAATGAATTTGTTGGATAGGCAAGCATAGGACTACAGTTTAGAAAAGGATGGGCTTTGCTTTTAGACCTCTTCAGCCACATTTTCCTGATATGCACTTGTAAGCATGCTGCTTTTTCTAGTTCTGTGTGTTCCTCAATGCGATGTGGCAGGAATATTTTCTGAAACAGTAGGGTCCAATACAGGGATGAGTTCCTATCCCTTCCCCCCATGATTTTTTTTTTTTAAACAGATGTTGCCGTAAATCACTTACAGAACTGACAGCGTTTGGGCTGCATGACAAACGTTCCATAATAATGCAGCCCGATAAAAATGTGGAATTTCTGAGGTTACTACTTGTAATGCTTTTGGTGCCGTTGTAAATTCCCAGCTGTGTCAGCGTAGGTGGAAAGCAAGTCATAAATAAAAAGTGTGTAGAGAGATCTCTTCCTATGAGCCAAATTCCATGACTTCATTCAACTACTTTAAAAAAAAAATCTGATAAAGTCATTAGCATTATCTTAATTACATTTTTGTGTTAGAAATGGTCTACAATGTATATTGGGCATCTGATGAGCATAAATACTGCGCTGCTTAGAAACATACATGCATGGAAAAGAGACCGGGGAAGACTGGTGTCCCAGCAAGAAATCTTAATGATAACATATAAACAAGAGCTTTGTATATTTTGATAGGAGGGACAGGGAGGTTGTGAGAATCCAACAGATAAGGAAGGGGGGAAACTCTGCAATTGTCTGGCTTTAATGTGCTAAGTGTCATTGATAATTCTAGGATAATAATAGCTTGGTTTAACCTGCCAAGCATTTTATGGGAATTATATACAGCAGGACGAAGGAAATGGGTAAAGTTTTGAATTTGGTTTATGTAGTAAGGAACAGTGCCGGATTTACGTATAAGCTAGACAAGCTATAGCTTAGGGCAGGCTTCCTCAACCCTAGCCCTCCAGATGTTTATGGCCTACAACTCACATGATCCCTAGCTAGCAGGACCAGTGGTCAGGGATGATGGGAACTGTAGTCTCAAACTTCTGGAGGGCCGAGGTTGAGGAAGACTGGCTTAGGGTCCCACTCTCTTGTAAGCCTCAAAAAAAAATAAAAAAAAATAACAGGATGTAGATTTCAAAAATATAAGATAAAAAACAAAATAAAACGTACATACAGCAACAGTATTTTGTGCTGTGTAGGCTCCTATGATGTAATGCCAATGTGTTTGCATTAAGTTTGTTCTGAATAAAAAATAATTTTAAGTTAGAGCTTAATAATTAGTTTACTATTAATATACTTCTTCATTGCATTTCACTATTAATATACTTCTTCATTGTATTTCAGTTCAACAATTACTTTGATAAAATACATATTTTCTTATGTGCAAATGGCTTTCGATACCTATTATGGTAGGTCCATAAATTACCATAAAGCATATATTCAACACAAAAACAGCGGCAATTTATTGCTGACAAAGGACGGCTGGACATATAAAGGGCCCCATTACCTTCAGTAGCTTAGGGCCTCATCAAACCTACATCCGGTCCTGGTATGGAATAACTAAAACAAGACTGTGTTTTGGCAGTGCCCATGCTGTCATATCAGAGGTTTTTCAAGCTTTGAGACCTGTGAGCACATTTCAAGTGCTGTTGGGTTGTTGTTTTTATTTTGATTATGCATTTTGTGGTTTTATATTTAGATTTTATTCTGTGAACCACCCTGAGACTTTCAGAATAATAATAATAATAATAATAATAATAATAATAATAATAATAATAATACTATGTGGGCACCAGTCACAACATGGTTGCTCTTTGAATGGGCGGGGGGCTGGTTTATGTAGTGGGAAACTGGTGAAGCTTATATTAAACTGGTTCTGAATCCAAATTGGTGTCAGCATGGCTTGAAATTTGATAGGAAGAACCGGATGCACAAATACAGGAAAGGTGACTGCTTGCTTGACGGCATTACCTGTGAATGTATTTGTTCACCATTACAGTGGTACCTCGGTTTACAAACACAATTGGTTCTGGAAGTCCGTACTTAACCTGAAGCGTACTCAACCTGAAGCGAACTTTCCCATTGAAAGTAATGGAAAGTGGATTCATCTGTTCCAGATGGTCCACAGAGTACTTAAACTGAAGCGTACTTAACCTGAAGCGAACTTTCCCATTGAAAGTAATGGAAAGTGGATTAATCTGTTCCAGATAGGTCCACGGAGTACTTAAACTGAAAACACTCAAACCGAGGTGTACTTAAACCGAGGTATGACTGTACTTATAAAGGCATTTCTAAACCAGCAGCTCATTATAATGAAATATTGTGGAAGTGTTTCCTCAAATTAAAGCAACATCTACAATCACCTTTCATTTTGCAAATGGACAGGATCAAGTGATCCAACAAGGAATTCAGTTAAGTGCGTTCTCTAAACACTCCTGACATAACAAAACAAAAAAAATTCAGCAAACAATGGAACAGATCAGGATTTGCAAGTGCCTGTTTAATTTCAACAGGAAGTGTATCCCAAAGGTTAGTGCTACTGTTCTAAAAGCTGTAGTTCCAGCAGAAGCTGCTAATAGTGGCATGGGGGGGGGGCAGGGGCAATTGCCTCAGGCACAAAATTGTTAGGGGGTGCAAAAATTCAACACCAGGTGCTGCCTCAATACAGTTGTGCACTTCCGTCATTGGGCTCCATTGAAAACGGCTTCTCCTTGCAAATCAGGAAGTGACCTCTTCAGACAACAGAATGACTCTTCTTATCTCTCTGGCTGCAATCTCTGCTAGGCAGTTGAATGTGCAAGCGTACTCCATCCATTTTCCTCTCTCCCATCCATCCCTCTGCACGCTCCGGACAAGGGCAACACACGCTACACCACTGACTGCTAAACAAACACCTGTGAGACAGTCAAGAGAGCTTCTCCACATGATGACAATGACCTGGCTGGTCACTAGCACTAATACATTGAACTTAAAAAGTTCCCTCCAGCAGCACCTTAGAGACCAACTAAGTTTGTCATTGGTATGAGCTTTCGTGTGCATGCACACTTCTTCAGATACACACGAAAGCTCATACCAATGTCAAACTTAGTTGATCTCTAAGGTGCTGCTGGAAGGAATTTTTTTATTTTGTTTTGACTACATCAGACCAACATGGCTATCTACCTGTAACTAAAACATTGAACTTAGCTCAGGAATGTCATGTTGGCTGATGTCATGTTGCTGATGCAGACATTTAAAGCAGTAACAGACCACTTTAAACAGTAATGGGTTCCACAAAAGAATCCCATGAACTGTTGTTAGTTAAAGGTGGAGAGATTTGTCAGCTACAATTCCAAGAGTTCTCTGGGAAAGGAGGATTGATTGTTAAACCCTGTCAAAACTGTAGCTCCATGAGGGGAATAGGTGTTTCATAACAACTCTCAGCATTCTCGGTTCTCAAGATGTTTTGGGGAAAGCCAAGTGGTATGATGCAGCTTCAAATGTACAGTGTGGATGGGACCTAAGACTTCCAACAACGAATTTACCCCCATTATGGGCATTCAGTCGATTCCACCAAGATGCATGCATTAGATGTTTCCCCCTACATCAGAAATGCACACCTCTCTGAACTTTACCTGTCAGTTACACTGCCAGCGAACTTCTGAGATGTCCTCATTTGGGCCAGGCAATTGCAAAAACAAACAAACAACAACTTAATAATTTCTGTTTGCTTTTTAAACAACTAAAGTCCGTCACCTTCCATTCCTCCTCTATATTCCTGAATATTCAGGGAGGCGCATTGGCTGAATACAAATTACCAGCTTACCGTCTGAGAAACGAGGAGAGGCTTGCCAGTTTTAAAAAATGTCTGCTAAGCTCAGCACTGTCGATGACTGTGGGTGGTCTTGTGGTTTTCCGTAGTTGTAGTATGCCACGAGTTGCTGTTCCTGTTCCTCGGGTTGCCCACATGTTGTGCTACTGCGGAGCTGGGGTGTTCGTTCTACTTACCCTTTCATGCATTTCTATGGTGTTTTTACTGTTTCTTCATTTACAGAAGCGGGTGGTTTGTTCTGTTCCTACGTCTTAACATGTTAACACGTTTGGGTAATGGTGTTGATTGCATTAGTTTCCAAATGCGTAGGTGTGATGGAAAGCCCAGGAAAAGCAGTGCAGGTGGAATTCCGCCAGAGTGGAATATGCTGAGCTAGAGCTTCACTGTGATTGGTGGCAGGTACAGTTAGCCAGAAGGAGGGTGGGGACAGGCCTTTGTTCATGGCATTGGGCTGGGAAAACAGTATAACATCTGAGGTGTGGAAAGTCCACCCTGATATTTTCAGCCAGAGAAGGCAGTCTCTGAGCTTGGGGGCTAGATTGAAAGACAGTGGTTATTGTTTTTCAAGGGGTATACAGACATGAGAAAGCTGAATTCTGGAAGAAGAGAAGTGGAGTTCTGAGGGAACTCCCAATGCCGTAGGAAGGGAATAGATTTCCTAGTGAGAGAAGAATCATCCCAAACCACTTAGAAAGGGAGTGTGCACTGATCTCCCTGGTCTAATATACTGAGCCATAGCGCTATTTTCTAGCTTTTCTAGGTTTGGGATTTTTCTAGAAAAAGAGAGGTTTCAGAACTCACCGTGAATGCCGCTCTTGTTGTCTTATAATGGCAATGGCGCCCACCGGAGAAGTGTCGGAACTGAGTTTTGGCGAGTTCCAGCTAAAAGAAATAAACCTTGCTGACTCCAATAGAGGAGCCTCAGGTGTGAGATTTCTAAAGGTGGGGGGTCAGAAGGACAATAGGCAGATTAATACTAGCCTGACAGAAAGTACCAGCCTTTTTCAGAACCCACAAGATATTGAAACCTAAGCTGGAACATCTCTGTGATAAGTTTAAGTAACCAAAGTAAATCTAATGTGTGCACTTACCATCTTATTGAAAAGTCTGTGACATCTGCTGAGTTTGGTGTATACACTTTGCCGATTCTTCGAAGGTCTCTAACTATGGCTTGATTTAAATGGTGTCGTTGTGCTTGATTTAAATGGTGTTCTTGTAAACAACACAAAGGATAAGAAAAAGCAACATTCATTGGCTGCAGGAAATAATTCTGCCTCTTTTATAGATATCCTTGTTAATTTGAGAACAGAAGCAAACATGTTCTTCTTGCCTTCTTCTTCTTCTTTTTTGAAAAAAGGTGTACAGATAATTTTTATTGGTAGCAGCTTGGTTTTTGTGGATAACCAGCAATTTATTACCAAGTTTAGGCCTTATTGCTTTTTCCAGGTTGTGGAAACCTATTTCCTTCATGCATAACACTTTTTAATTCATCACCTCCTGAGAACACTTAAGCAACTGTGATTCAATTAAAGCCATGTTCAGTGGATGTGCCTGTGTTTCACCCTTGGCTGATAAAAGAAAAAGATGCTATATTTTAGAATTATTGATTGACTTCTCTGTATTTATGACTCCAGTCAAAATCTTTAATGATTGCTTTAAACTGTTGTGTATGTGGTGTGCTGATCTCACAGAAGAAGCTCCAGGTGCAATCCATATTTGTCTCAGAGCTTAGCAATGCACCTTCCTTTTTTTAAAAAAAATGTGCTAAATAAGTTAGAACTGTGCTAAACGTTGGCAAAGAAATGCTCGTGAAATGACAGTCCTTATAGCTTATGATGATAGCCAATGATAGCCATACTCAGGGTAGACCCATTGGATTAAAATGATTTGTTACATAGTCCCACTTATTTCAAATGGGTCTATTCTGAGTATAACATTGAATATCACCCTAAATGAATATTTGCAATATGAACTTCAGGAATCAATATACAATACATAGTCAATGCTAATAATAATAAGTTCTTGTTCTTGTTCTTGTTTGTACCCCATGCATCTGACTGCATTGTCACAGCCACTCTGGGCAGCTTCCAACATACAGTGGTGCCTCACTAGATGAATTTAATTCGTTCCACGGGTCTTTTCTTATAACGAAAAATTCGTCTAGCGAATCCCATAGGAATGCATTGAATTTTTTTTTGAATTTTTTTTGCCCATAGGAACACATTAATTGAATTTCAATGCATTCCTATGGGAAACCGCGGTTCGCTAGACGAAGTTTTCGTAAAACGAATTCGTCTAGCGAGGCAACCTCTGCTCGAAAAATCCTTTCGTTAAGCGGAAATTTCGTTAAGCAGGGCATTCGTTAAGCGAGGCACCACTGTATATAAAAACACAATACAGTGGTACCTTGGTTTACAAACACAATTGGTTCTGGAAGTCTGTAGTTAACCTGAAGCGGACTTAACCTGAAGCGAACTTTCCCACTGAAAGTAATGGAAAGTGGATTAATCTGTTCCAGACGGGTCCGCGGAGTACTGAAACTGAAAATACTCAAACCGAGGCGTACTTAAACCGAGGTATGACTGTAAAACATTAAATGGTAAATTAAATTATTAAATTAACTTATTAAATTATAAATTATACACCTCATACACAATCACACACACACACACATCATAGAATTTCTGGCAAATATTTGGCATCCAAATCTATAAAGGAAACCTTGAAGAACCACCACCAACTTCAGATCTAATCATTATGAAAATAATTTTTTCGTGGGCATCGAAGTGGGTGGTGAAAATGCAACTAAAATATCATATTTGGTGGTGGTTGGAAAGAAAGTTATTATTATTATGACTGGCTGGAAACTGCCCATTTCACCCCATGCGCACACACTTTCCCAAAGTACGCTGGCAATGTGGCTACATCATATCCTAACATGCTTCTCAGGTCCTTCTGGTGGGGAAAATGTCAGCTGCCAGCTGGTCACTGTGCTGAGAAAAGCTCTCTTTGTCACAACCACTGCTGTTAAACTAGCTGCAATGAAAATGGTGAAGAAAGGGGAGACATTTCACTCCTCTTCTCTCCCCCACCTCTCCTTTAGAACTGAAATTCTTGGCTGAGAATGCTCAGTTCGGCGCTAGGGAAAAGGTTTGCCTCGTCCAGAATTCTGCTTCCCACAGTTGCAAGCCAGATGCTTCTGGGAAACTTGTAAGCAGGACAGGACATGAAGGAAACAATCTCTGTTTTTTGTTCTCTGAAGCTAGTACTCCATCATATATTGCCTTCAATTTTTTTTATATTGTTAATGTACTGTCTTTTCTCCCCACTGACATGGTTTGTTTGTGATTTAAACCAATGATGATGATGAAAGCCATGCCTCTGGACCAGAGATTCTCACATGGTGATGTCCATGATCTCTATTCAGGCAGAAGGCTGAGGAGCAGTTGAGATTATCTGTACTTGTTTCTGCACTCGGTTTCATTTTTCACTCAATGGTGATTTGAGGCCATTTTAGCCAGGACTGGATTATCAAAGAGGGTGGCAGGACTTTGGGTTAGGACCTAGATATCAGCCACACCCAAATCCCCATCCCACCCACCTCTTTCCCCCCTTCCTCATAATGTCTCAACAAGTAAAATTGATGTGTAGAAATGATGCATGAGACACTGCACTACCTTTGTAACCCAAGAAAATCCTTAATGAAAATAATTATAAAACAAAACAGAGCAGTCACAAAGCTGTTAGTTAACTCTTCCTCCCAAGGAAATGAGAACAGTGTCTGTGCCTAAAGATATCCAAAGGCATACATCATTGTGTGACATCCAATCATGTTCATCACAAATGCAATGAATTTTTGCTCCCATAACCCTCTGAGGCAGTTTGGGACAAGAGGCATGCAGGGGGTGGGGAGGAAAAGGAAGGAAGGAAGGATGGATGGATGGAAGGAAGGAAGGTCCTATTGCACGAGCAGATGCCCAGTTGCGTACCATTGGATATCACCCACTAAGTTGAGTAGCAACCAGGAATAACTGATACATCGGTTCAAGCAATTCTGGCACCGTCACAAAGCTGTTAGAAACAATATCTTAATTTGAATTGAAGTGCAGCCCCTAGATCTGATTTCAAATGCCAAAACTTACTTCAAGCAATATTACATAGTGCATCAGCAGAAGATCCCACTGTACCCATCCCAGCCTACATGTGATTTTTTTTCACGCCATCATGGCAGCAAAGCAGGGCATGATGGGAACCAGGAGGAAGTCATCGACACATGTCGCTAACAGAGCTTTTTGTACAACTTCATATGAGGAGACTTGAATTCTGAAATATAAATCCTCCCTTTTGGCTTATGTGGCAGTTTCCCCCTCTCTCTTTGGTTATAAAATATTTCATGCTGACACAACCATATTCCATAAGATAGTATTTTATTTAATTTTTTATATCCTTTGTCATTAGAGGTAGTTTCATTTTTCAGAACAAACCACCCTGTCATCTTTTGTATTTTCTCTATGTGTTCTGGCAGTGTCTTCCATTTTTAATTTTGTACATAATTAACAAAGTGTGTGGGGAGCAAGGGGTGTGTGAGAGAGTCTAGCACAATACTAAAATCTGCTATTATCTTTCACATTTCCCCCAGTGTTTTCAATTGACCAAATGCACAGAATTGGCCTTGCTGTCAAATACTGTCACAGCTATAGCAAACTACCATTGGGCTGCAACTCAGTTACGTTCTTCCTTCTCTCCTTTTCCTTTTCCCATTATCTGCCTGCGAAGTTGGATGTGATAAATTGGGCCGGGTAGAGGAAAAGCTACTTACAATAAACTTGTGACAAATTAAGCATGGGCCCTAAGCACACCACAGGGCACCCAGATTATACATTCTGAGCTAGCAATTGTCTCTTTGTGACCATAAATCTCCTAGATTTTTAACCATGTTATGCGCCTGCTGGTTGAGAGAAGGTAGCTTTCAAATAATCCCCCTTCTTCTTGGTATACCATATGTTTGTAATGGGCAGCAGCTTATAGGCAGAGAGCAAAGTTAATGCAATAATTTTGTGGCATACCCTTAGTCAGTTCAGTGCTTTTTTTCTGAAATAAAAATGTTTAGGGGTACTCTCATTTTGACTGGAGAAAATCACCATTTTATAGTTCAAATCGGGAAAAATAAATACAGTAAATGGACAAAAGTACAAAGAACATGCATTACCTCATATTACACAGCTGACACATTAAACGCTCACTTCCATCTGAGATTCAGGAAACACTGTGACAGGAAATAAGGCCGCCATTGCGGGAAGCAATGGAACTGACGATTCACCATGCTAGAGAATAATCTAAAAATTTATACAGTGGTGCCTCGACTTACGAATTCAATCCGTTCCGAAGGCACCTTCGTAAGTCGAAAAATCCGTAAGTCGAAAAACGCCATTGGAAACGCGATTTCCCATAGGAATGCATTGAAAACAGGAAAATTCGTAAGTCGAAGCAACCCTATCTAAAAATTCGTAAGTCGAAAAATTCCTATCTAAAACCACCGCTTTCCCCCCGGATGTCGAGACATTCGTAAGCGCGCGGCCATTACCCCCATTCGTAAGTCGGAAAATTCGGTTGTCGAGTCGTTCGTAAGTCGAGGTACCACTGTATATATTTTTAGTTTCTTCTCCCATTAGATTCACAAAATGTTTAAGGGTGTGCATACCCCTGCGACGTCCCCCCAGAAAAAAGCACTGCCCTTAGTTATTTATATGTGCAGTTATAACAAAAATAAAATAAAATGGTAGTATAGGAACATGACAATTAAGACAATTCCATCAGATTCATGCATTTGTTTCTAGTGATGGCTGCGTGCTTTGATTTCCTATTTTAATGTAACATTTTTGGACTAAAGAGCAAGTTGCTTGGTGGCAGTGCTCAAATTACAGGTGGGGGGCAGAGGGGGCTTCCCTCCCCCTTGTTGCTGAGTTTTTAGAAATGTAATAGGGCTAAAATTAAGGGAAGTCGGGAGTAGGGCTTGTGGATTCCACTACTATCTCTTCCCCCACTCCCACCCCCAATAATTATACACTGGCTAGATGTACGAAAGTGACAAAGTGGATTTTTCATTCTAAAACGAATCAGTGGGAAACCCCTGGGTTACATAATTATACACATGAAACCTGCACAACCCATAATCGCAGATGGTGCGTCCTTCTAGGCTTGGATTTCCAGGGGTGATGTCACTCGGAGGGCAACTCTTGTTTTTCATACTTAGCATTTCTACGCACACTGTAGGAAAATGGCAGCCCAGCATGTCGAGGAGCAGTTAGTGCACTGAACTGGCGTCCTCCTAGATGTGTGGCCGAGAGCGCTAACTAAAGCGAGAAGCCTGAATGCTTGCAGAAAAATAGACCAGGGTGGCCAGAGGAAAGGAGCAGGCAGGGATTGCAGGGCAATCTGAGAAGCATGTGGCCTGTGCTTTGGGGCCACAGAGAAGAGAAGCACAGAGAAGCATGGGAAAGAAGAAGGGATGTGGTGGGGAGCCCTGCAAAGTGTCTTCCTTAAGGATCCAATAGGTTGACTTATGTGCATATGGGCATTGAGAGTTTAACCATTAGAAGATAAATATGGAGGGCCACATACGAGGAAATTTTGATGAAATCAGATAGAGGTTGGAAATTAAAACTGTACGAAGAAATAAAAGAGGTATTGACAGGATGGTTGCAGTACCACCAAGTGAATGATGTATTGCTAAATGATAGGAAAATAGGCTTTGAGGATAAAAGGTCCAAATTTCAAAAGGAATTGTTGGAAGGCAGAGTGAAATTGTTGTCGAAAATGTATAATTTCTTGTTAGAGTGGTTTACAAAGGATGAGTTGACAAAAGATGTGATGATAAAATGGGCAAGAGACTTTGGGTACAATATTGAATATGACGCGTGGTTGAAACTGTGGAGTGAAACATTGAAATTTACTGCATGTACCGCTTTGAAAGAAAATGTAATGAAAATGATGTATAGATGGTACCTAACACCACTAAAATTAGCTAAAATGTATAGAACAAGTAGTAAAATTGTGCTGGAAATGTAAAGATAAAGATGGTGAATTTTATCATATGTAGTGGACATGTGAAAAAGTTAAAAGATTTTGGGAAATGATATATAATGAACTGAAAAAGATGTTTAGGTATACCTTTCCCAAAAAACCGGAAGCTTTTCTACTGGGACTAATAGGAGAGGAAATACTAAAAAGAGATCAGAGACTATTCATGTAGAGACCGTGGCAAGGACCTTATTAGCCCCAAAATGGAAATTACAAGAGATACTGACGATTGAGGAGTGGCAGATGAAAATGATGGACTATGCAGAGTTAGCAAAGTTGACCTGCGGGATCCATGACCAGGGAGAGACAAAGTACCTAAGGGAATGGAGTAAATTCATTGACTATATGGAGAAGAACTGTAGAAGCTTAAAGACACTTGCAGGACTGAAATAAATCCTACAAACTGGTTTAAAATGTGGGTAAAAAGGAACTGCGAGATAAGAGTGAGAAATAAAGCCGAATGACGGGAGGGAGGGAAGTCACAGCTCGGCAGAGCGAAATGAAATGAGATGGGTGAACATAAGATGAATTGTATAAAAAAAGTTTGTTTTTGTTTTTATTTTGTTTGTTTATTTGGAAAATTGAATAAAAATTATTATTATTATTTTTTAAAAAGAGAGTTTAACCATTAGGCACACAGTCCCTGGTTTCACTCTGAACTGCATCTTCCAAGGCAGCGTTTCTCAACCGCTGTTCCGCGGCACACTACTGTGCCGCGAGGCGCTGGCTGGTGTGCCGCGAGCCTCTGGGATTGTTGTTGCTGCTGCTGGCTGCCGGAGGCTCGGGGTGCTCTGCGCGCGCTGCTGGGTGACGACCCGGCAAGCCGCCTCCTCCTCCTGCCGGCTCCCAGAGGCTCGGGGCACTCCACCATGCCTCAGCCCCCACCGCACTGAACGCGCCTCCTTCGCCTCCTCTTCCCCAGCCTGCCTCGAGGCCGTGACGCCAGGGCCGAGCGTGCACTCCTCTCGCTGCTGCTGCTGTCCGGGAGAGTGACAAAGCTGAGCGAGATCCCCCCCCCGGTCCCGGTCCCATGGGGAGGCCTGACATCACCGGGGCCGGAATCTGCCCCTCGCTGCCTCCGGCTTCAGCCCCTGCGCGCTTTCTCCCGGGGAGCCTCGGCGCGGCGCTTTGCAGGCGGCCCCCACGGGAAGCCTGCAACTACGGCGGCGAAGGCGCATTGTGTGGAGACCCGACCTAGCGGAGGCAGGCCTCCCGGGCCATTTGCATTTGCACGCGCCGCAGACGGGAGTGCATCAATTCCCGCAGGTTGCGCGTGCTCGCCCTGCCTGCTCTCTCTGCAGCCCAGAACCGGTGGCTGCTGCAGCGCAGAACGCTCGGAGAGCCCAGCAGCGCCGCGGAGCAGAGAGCCTGAGAGGAGGGAGGAGGAGGACTCCTCTGTGCTGCTTGGCGGTGGCACATTAGCAGTACGGTCATGGACACCCCGGGATAGGGGCCCTTCCTGACAGGGTGGCTGCGGCCCCTCAGCGCAAGCTGAGACCCAGTGTCGACGGGGTGCCCCCTCCCCAGCCCAGCCTGCTCCATCTGAACGCGGGGAGGAAGGGAAGGCATGGACGTATGTGTGTGTGTGTGCGCGCACACACACATGGTCCAGCCCGCCACAAGTTGTAATACTGTATTATACAAGTACTGTAATAAAAACAGTAATAAATTTTAAAAAAATAAGACATCCCCTGACGGTGTCTTAAAAAGGGGGAAACACGGTAGTCAATATAGGGCGGCACAGAGTTAAATTTTTCAACTTTTTAAATGGTGGTGTGCCTCGTGATTTTTTTCATGGAACAAGTGTGCCTTGGCCCAAAAAAGGTTGAGAAACACTGTTCCAAGGGATGTGCAGTTGTTTCCATAAGGCTGAAGCTGTGGCTCAGCCCCTCCCCCACCTCTCTCCAGAGTTTTTCCTGTGAAACCCCTCTTTACTGCTGGATTTTGCAACCTGCAAAAAAACTGAATTGGCATTTGTTGCACTTCAGCTTTAAAGAGTGGGGTTTCACGGGGAAAGATCCGGGGTTTGGACATAGAGCTTTAAAGCACAGAACTGTGCCTGGAAAGTGTGGGGCAATATGTAAGTGTGTGTGGATAAGCCCTTAGTCAAAACATCCTCTGCTTCCATTGCTGAATGGAAGGCCCCCAGAGGACACCTGCTAATAGTAACCAGAAGAGGAGGTGGGTGGAAGTCAGTGGAGAGGGGGCTACGAGTAGGGTGAAGGCAGTGACTGCAAAAGGTCTTGCATTGGCCCTGAGTCTCTTATTTTTGCATGCTATCTTCATTTAGAACTTAATGGAACTTAGTTCTCATTTTTTTCATGGACATTGAAAGGGGTTGGAACAACAGAAATGGTTTTAATATTGTTGCTCTGGTCCAAATTGTGATACATAATCTGAATGTTTTCAGGTCGACCAGCACTTAAGTATAGTAGTCAATGAGAGATCCCCTGCCACGCTGATTTGTAGATAAAATGGACTCTGCTTTGGAAATTACATTTCCGCCATGAGTTATATTTTTAAAATGTCTTTCGCGGAGCAACATGTTGGAACCATATGTGATTACAAAGCTCTGGTTGGCCAGCTAGTTTTATATTACACCCAGTTCCCCATTTGTAATTCTCATTTGCAGTTTGATGATATGAGAGACTCATCATGTCTGGTCACTTGCGTATCACTTTGTGCTGACCTTTCCATGGGAAACGATGTTTGCGGCTGCTGCCGCAGCAACACACAGTGTGTGTATGACACCTTGGACCATTCTAATAAAAACAATTGAAAATAAATAAAAAGAACTGGAGGTGCAACAAAACAAAGATAAAGAGAAGAACAAAAGAAAGAAAGAAAGAAAGAAAGAAAGAAAGAAAGAAAGAAGGAATTTAACAACGGATCCCATCACTCCCATGATTTTTTTTTAAAAAATAATATTTTATTGTTTAAAATAATACAAAACATAACATATATATAATATAGGTACAACATAAATTTTCTTCTCGTTGAATCACTCCCATGCTTTTGTATGCAAAGTCACAGCAATATTTTGGGTGGTGTTTCTTGGACCTGGACATGCACACGCACATGTCTGTAAGGGGCTATGTTTATATTCTCACTGTGTAGTGGCGAAAGATTGATCAGCAGAGAAGACACCCTTATATTTTGAGATTGGTGATCTTACGACATGGTAAGGAGATGGATCTAAATCTCTGTAGCCGCCATTCTTAATTGTCATCCTGTGTTCCAAAGTTAGCTAGGGGAGAGACAGCTGAATGTCCTTGATTCTGGGAGGGGGAAGAAAAATAATGGGCAGAAATCCTGGATTATGGGTTTTACTTTTTTCAAATGATATTGTCTCCAAAGCATCTCTTCCCTCAGCATTGACCCTGTTATCTCTCCAGTCAGCCTGTCATCTATTTAGCCCTGGCATCTAGACAGACACTGCTGATATTTTGTTATTAGGGCAATACCATCGGTACGAATTGATGACCCAGGTGTGGCTTTTTCAAAGTGCCATTAACTGCTCATATAATAAGTACTCCAAAACTAACAAAAAATCAGAGGAGATGGAGACCATCGATTGTTCTTGGGTATAAAGATCAATGTCATTAAAGGCAATTGGAAAAGCCAAATTTACCCAAATTTACCCACTGACTAAATCTTCTGGAGGCAAAAGCTGATAGTGAGGGAAACATGTCAGATTAGGCCAGCTATTGCTGGAGATGGCATCAAACACCAGCTCTGTTTAGATAAAGGGTTTACCTTGGATTTAATCCTTCTCCAGCCTAAATTGCCACTGCAGCAAATATTCCATCTTTCCACCTCACCTACTTTCCAAGACTGCAAAACTGAAAGTTTCTCTCTCTCTCTCCCCCACTCCCCACTGCCGCATTAAAAGAAGCAAATGGTGCTAAATGTGTGGTGGTTTTTTGCATTTAAAGTTCAGGGTGTGTGTTTATTTTAAATGTAAGATGCATCATCCGCTGAGGGAAAACTGATAAACAGCAGGGATGGGGCGAGGGGTTACTCCTTCCTTCCCTGCTGTGGTCCTGGAGAACATCCCTCTTCAGTTTGCTTTGGGGGCGGGGGGAGGGAATCATACTTTGGTGCCACAGCACTGACATTTCTAAGGTTCTTTATAGTGGGGGGGGGAGGAGTAAGAATTGGTCCAATCACCGGTTGGCTCAGTAAGGAGGAAGCAAGTTGTGCATATGAGAGTGAGATTTTCAGTCTTTCTCTGAGGTGGACTTGCTGCCCGCCATTTGCCTCCTGAAAGTTGCTTCCTTCCTCATCCCACAGATTCATTCTGGCATTCAGTTGCCACTGAACTACAATTCCCACCAGACTTGAATGGGGCTGATGGGAGTTGTGGTTTAGCAACATCTGGATTGTTCCTCTATCTTCAACAAAGCATGCCTATTTTCTAATGCGATGTCTTCATCAACTTAAGAAGCATATAAATATGGAATGGAAAGGTCATTTTGTATTGTTTTTAAACCTTTTTTTCCTTGTCCAATGGTGGAAGAACAACTTCTTCTTCTTCTTCTTCTTCTTCTTCTTCTTCTTCTTCTTCTTCTTCTTCTTCTTCTTCTTCTAGATTTAAGGTGCTGGTTTTGACCTTTAAAGCCCTATGTGGCTTGGGACCCTCGTACCTACAGGACCGCCTCTCCTGGTATGCCCCGCAAAGGACCTTAAGGTCCACAAATAACAATATTTTGGAGATCCCGAGCCATAAGGTGGCTGGATTTGCCTCAACTAGGGCCAGGGCCTTTTCAGTACTGGCCCCGACTTGGTGGAACGCTCTTTCACAGGAGACCAGGGCCCTGCGGGATTTGACATCTTTCCGTAGGGCCTGCAAGATGGAGCTGTTCTGCCTGGCCTTTGGGCTGGACTCAGTCTGACCACTATTTTTCCCCTCCCTTGTGGTTTTGATTTGGGCCATTTTAAAATGAGGCTGTATTTAAAAAAAATTTTTGAATCTGGTTTGTATTTTAATCCACATTTTAATCAATTGTTTTTCTTTCTTTTACGTTTTGTTGTGATCTTGTTGATGTCAGCCACCCTGAGCCCGGCTCTCACTGGGGAGGGCGGGGTATAAATTAAAATTTATTATTATTATTATTATTATTATTATTATTATTATTATTATTATTCATCTCCCACCTTTTCCCCAGTCTGGACACAAGGCGGTATGCACATATAAAACAGAACAAGCTAAAAACATAGAAAATGTAATTAAATACAAATAGAATTAAAATAGTATTAGAATTAGACTCCGTTGTTTTGTGGAATCACCTTAAGACTAATGCAGAAGGTGATTCACAAATTAATTAATTACAAACACACAATAAATATGCATATACACACATGCACTTTGTATGAAGCCTTAGAATAGACCTTTGGCAGCTATAGCTAATAAAAGCAGTTTAGGCCCGCTATGTTATCCAAGGCAGCCACAGAAAGATTCAGCCGAGTCAGCAAGAGAACCGTTTGCAAACATAACCCAAGAGCAAAGTGCTGCCAGCAACGTCGATTACAGAGTGTGGTTTATGAGCTCATCCGCTGCCAGGCTTGCTTTGTGTGTGGCCATGGGTGTGTTAATTAGCTTCAAGTCAAAGGAAACCTGGTGCCAATGTTATCCTTCACTCACTTCAAGAAAGAGCAGCTCTGATTCTGCAGACCCCTGCGCAGCCCATCCTCTCTCACTCTTGTTCCTGGCCTGGAAATTAGAAAGAGTACCATCAGCGACCCCCAAGGTTGTACATATGTGATGTGTGTGTGTGTGTGTGTGTGTGTGTAATGCCACACATTGCGTCAGCCTGTGAGTAATACTCAGTGGTACCTCAGCTGTAGAATTCATGTGGTGAGGGTTGCTTTAGAAAAAGAAAAAGGAAAAAGACTGCTCTCAGATGCATGTGTGTGGCTTCTCCTGCTTGGAGGTATTTTAAATATACGTCCTTCATGAGGAAGACCTGTTGGTTTCAGTGGAACATATTCAAAAGCAGGGTGAGCTCCTGTTCTAAAGGCACGTCAACCTGCAAGAATTTTTCTGCTTCCACTTCACTTCACTAGCACAGAACTAAAACAAGGAGGAAGGAAGCAGTCTATGGGAGAAAAGAGTTGTTCAAGGTGCAAATAAAAGTCTCTGTGAGAACGGGCATTTCCAAGAGGCAGAAGATAGTGCTCTTTGAACGTAAATGGATGAAATAGTGCAAACTATCAGCTTTGGGCAGGGGCTGGTCCCCGTGCTTCAAATATAGCCCTTCATATATTTTGGATTGCAATACCCATCAGCCCCAGCCATCCTAGCCAACGGTCAGAAACGACGGGAGTCCACAACATCTGGAGGGCACTGCATTGGCTATCCCTGATCTACACCAAGCAGCTCAGTCTGTGAGTTGCCCACCATTTCAGTCATCTACAGAACCTCCAACATGGGGCTGCAAGTTAAATTTCCCAGAATGCCCTGGCAGCAACACTAAGCCGTGTGGATAATCTGAGCAGCCCACAGCAGATCAAAGTGATGCTTCTGCTCAATCGCTAGGTCCGCCAGAAGGTATTTTGCCAGGGCCTGCTCAAACTTTGAGGACCAGCTTAACCCAAGTGAAGAAGCAACAAGCCAAGTTGGAAGCTGCCTAAAGGTATTTTCCTGAAAGATGACAGTGATGAAAACAGAGTTCGATACACTTGCCTGTAACCTCCTAGTAGAAAAGGAGGTAGCTGCTCTATTCCGAGTCAGATCATTGGTCAATTCACCTCACTATTGTTGATACTGACTGGCAGTTTCAGCACTTCTCCAGGACTTCAGACAAAGGACATTCTCAACCCTGCCTGGAGAGCCCCAGCGATTGAACCTGGGACCTTCTGTGTGCACATGAGATCCAGGAAGTTTCCTGAGTGTATGGTGGGCCACAAAGCTGTGTAGTCCTGCTTCAGATTTTAGATGCTTCTGGTTATTCCCTGCTTCTGTTCTCTTTATTGGTGTTCTGAGCTTCACTTCAAGCTTCTGCAGAAGTTCCTTGATGATCCTACAGATATCGGTCTTGAGGCGTCGGACTACAACCATGTAGCATGTGGGAGTTATCCCATTGTATCAGGATAACACAAGCTTTGGAGACCGAGACATCATTACATTGAAGGGGCAGGAAATCCATGCTGTTGTTGTTTATATGAACTGGTTGTTTATATAGCTGTATTTTACAGCTCTATAAATGGATATGTGGTTCCTCCCCTTCAATGACTCTGTGTGGTGGATACAAATATTTAAAGTATTCAAAAGTGCACCGAGCTGCCTTCTCATTCTTCTGTTCCTGTCTCAAATCTTGGAAATATTACTATTCAGCAATGTTCTCAATTGCTTTCAGGTCACGCAGCACATACAAGCAGACCAGTTCCTTTGACCAAAGAGGAATCTGTGGCCTAACCTCTAGCTGAACTGAGCATGAACCTTCTAGAATTCTAAAATAAGTGTGGGAAGTTCTTTCTTTGAAAAAGAAAAGAAAGGGAGAGAAAATAAATTGAATATTCTGGTTCAGCATGCAACAGGAAGTCAAACATTGCTGAAAAATATCCCTCCAAAAGGCTATTCCTAGAGTATTTACTGGACAAGCCAAACCCCAGAACGTCCTGGAAATCTTTCAAGAAATCCTGCTTGAGTTATTTCAAGTCTCAAGTTCCAGACCAAAGTGGTTTGGATTTGAGCTCCAAAGTTTGAAATCTTATCTGCTCCATTTCTTTCTTTTGAGAACCCTGAACCAAGTAAGTTGAGTCTCAAAGTACTGTGGCATTTCCTGTAGGAAATCCATGGAATTGGTTCTCACTTCAACCAGTTGCGTGGAAAGTCCCATCAGAATGAGGGTCAGTTCAGGACTCTTGGAACACAACTAACCCTTTGTTTTTGCATGGTCAAATTGGGAATGTATATTTCAAAAGTATGGATGAATGAAAAAAAGACTGAACATTAAAGACAAGAGCAGATGGTTGGGCTGAGGGGCATTTCAGTGTTTTGGACATACTATATTTGACCTTAACATGATTTTAGAACCGCAAATGGCAGTCAGTTGCAGAGTTGAAAATTCATGAGAATTTGGCTTGAGATTCTCAAATCCAAACTAAGATATGGAATGATTGTAGGACACCCCTATTTTCATTTGGAGAAATGCTAGAGGGTATGTTCTCAGGACAACACAAAGTTTGCAGAAGTGCACACACACACACACACACACAGAGAGAGAGAGAGAGAGAGAGAGAGAGAGAGAGAGAGAGAGCGCTTGTGAAAAGAAAAAAATGGAAAACTGGGGTGAACGAAATGGAGTATCATGCAGATGGGCATGACTAGCCGACTGGGACCCTGGAAAGCAGCTCTACTGTTAAGGGATGAGAATATACTGCAACATTTTGTTACAAGTCCTTCTGGTTAATTGCAAATTTCAACAGGTTCCAATTAGTTCTAAAGAATCCTGGCTCTGTCAGCTTTGATGGCTTTCCAGGATTTGTTCGTTTTATACATTTTATTTGCTAGGAGCACTGAATTAATTAAAGTAACCCATAAAACACTCTGAAAAATCTATGTATGGAACTTATTGTATGAGTGCCAAATGCTCATGTTATTCATATCAGCAATGATTTCTGAACAACCTTTAGGGCCAGTAAATATTATACTGCCAGTTACCAATGAGAGGTGGACTCTATGCTTCAGTTGTTTAAGGTTGCCTTCTCATGCTCACTCAGCTGGCTGGGAGTAAAGCTCACTGAACCCAATGGGATTTAAAGTCATACCTTGGAAGCTGAACGCCTTGGCTACCAAACAGATTGGCTCACCAACGATCGAAACCCATAAGTGAGCGTTCCGGTTTTCAAACGATTTTCAGAAGCCAAACGTCTGGTGTGGCTTCTGATTGGCTGCAGGACATTC
The DNA here is from genome assembly GCF_963506605.1 of Zootoca vivipara. Lineage (NCBI taxonomy): Eukaryota > Metazoa > Chordata > Lepidosauria > Squamata > Lacertidae > Zootoca > Zootoca vivipara. The sequence goes on along the minus strand of NC_083285.1, from coordinate 24,805,017 downwards.
CTGCAGCCAATTGGAAGCCACACTTGGTTTTTGAACAGTTCCGGGAGTCGAACGGACTCCCGGAAAGCATTCTGTTTGAAAACCAAGGTACCACTGGACTTCTGAGTTGAGATTACAGAATTCCACTGTTACTCTGCATGGTGCTACAAAGTCTTGTTGCCATAGACTACCCTTTAGGAGGGACAACTGGATATGTCAATTTCAGTTTCTCTCTCTTTCTCATTTTCCCCATCTTCATTCCTCCACATCTCCATATCAGTTCCCACTTTTGTTTTGCTTTTTTTTTTAAAATCATGGAAATTCACCAGCATTTTAATGAAAAATTCTGTATGCAATTTCCCGCAATATATACATTTTTGCAAATCAATTTCCCCTCATGTAATGCATTTTGTATGTTATTTTTACTAATATGTGGATTTATGTCGCCATAGTGTGTGCATTTTTGTACACATTACTAGGCTGCAAATTTCAAAGCGCCGTTTTCACTGCTTTTCGGTTTTGGAAAGTGGGAATTAGGAAGGCTTGCCTTTAAATGTGAACCAAATCAATTTTTGTCCCATTTCCACTCTCTGGAAGTTGTTCTTCAACATGCAGACACACGACCAACAGATGGATGCAGTTTCTACATGACCAAAGGATGGGGAGGTGCCCAAAGAGGGAACAAATCTGATTGTGTGACATAGCAATGTGTCCTCCTTTCTTGCCTATCAATAGTAATTAAATGACACCACTTGCAGGCCCAGGTGTTATCTGATTCCCCCACTCCCTCTCCCTTCTTTTACAACAGCTCCAGAGCTCAGGTGGGCCAGTGCTATTTTCAAAAAAATCAGATAGATAAGGATTGATTCCTTCACCCCCTTTTCAAACTATTTCAAGCAGCAACAACAAAAAATCTAGGATGCATGTGTTGTGAAGTAATTTATCTGTGTAATGTAATCTCTGAGCGAGAACTTACTGACAGTTTGTTCAAGGGCAGTCAAATTGCCTCAAGAGGTTGAAGTCTCTGAGAGGATTTTTAATCACATTTACCCCCCCCCCTCCCAGCTGAGTAAATTTACACGGGTTTTCATTGGGCCACATGAAGGGGCAAGATGGGTGGCGGCTGCTTTGAGAAAGGTGGCAGAGAATTATCTTGGTTTTTTGAGTTACAGGCAACTAGCACACAGCTGCAGTTGAATGAAATTGTCAAGAACCAGCCCATTCCCTCTTAATATTAGCTAGCAAAATATTAATATTAATATTAGCAAAAACATGGTCACAAAAGTAGGGGTACAATCCACAGGGCAGTTCTCCTTAAAACTGATGAGATCTTCAGGTGAAACTTGGAAAATTAGAATATCGTCAAAACGTGCATTTATTTCAGTAATGCAACTTAAAAGGTGAAACCAATATATGAGATAGATGCATGGCATGCAAAGCAAGATATGTCAAGCCTTTATTTGTTGTAATTATTTGTCGTTAGGCGGGTCAATTATAAATGGAATGTAATTAATGAAATGTAATAGCCATGTTTATTATTGTATTATTGTAACTATTTGTTTTATTACTGTGGAATTTCCAAACGAAAGCATTTGTGAAAATAAAAATAAAAATAAAAAAATAATAAGTTGCATTACTGAAATAAATGCACTTTTTGACGATATTCTAATTTTCGGAGTTTCACCTGTATGCAAAATCATGGAGTGGTATTCCACTAAGTTTTACAAAGAGTAGACCCACTGAAATTAATGAACATAACTAAGGGTGTGTTCACATTACTGCATACTGTGGCTCCAGTGTGCTGCCGGCACAGTGTTTTTTTAAGATGGGTTCAAACAATGTTAGTTGCAATCTGATTGTATCCCATAGCTTTTAGAGAAATACGCCTGTATGATGTGTTTCCCCCTCTCAAAGCAGCTTCCGTTCCATTCCAATATGGAAGTCACATTTCCATTTTGGTGTGAACAGATTGGGAAGATTTTGCACATGTGCAGATGTTGGCTTGTGTACAGATGAAATCTTCACTGAATTGAAGCTTGATGTGGGAGAAGACATCCCTGCCCCCGATCTTGTGTGAACTGCAGCTGAAGAAAGCAGCTTAGAAACACAGTGGGAGGAAATGACCTCACAGCGTTCCAATCTGTAATGTTAAGGTACCATAAATTAGGACCGTTAATTTTAGCAGCTCTTCTCTGAATATCAGCCATGGAAAGGACGAAAAGGCATCAAGTATTTCAACTGAAGCACTGTGATTATTGGGCTATGGTAATGGCTTCAGCAAAACATTCCTTTTCTCTGCGGAATACAACTTCACAGAAGTATTCTTGACATCAATCTCCCATTCAAATTGGACTTGTCCCGAAACAGGAAGTCGGGGCTCCCATTTTCTAAAGCTCTAAATCAGGCATCCCCAAACTGCGGCCCTCCAGATGTTTTGGCCTACAACTCCCATGATCCCTAGCTAACAGGACCAGTGGTCAGGGATGATGGGAATTGTAGTCCAAAACATCTGGAGGGCCAAAGTTTGGGGATGCCTACTCTAAATGGAACAAAGAGAGAGCAATTAAACACGACAGCAACAACACTGAAAACATTTTATAGCATATTATTTAAAGTCAGACAAACAGAAAAGCCTTTTCCACCCACCCTTGTTGCACTTCAGATATTCCTTCTGCGTGAAACACGGAGCAGAATATCCATCACTGTGTGGAACATAATCTCGTTCCTCGGCTCTGTTTACGGCACTATAACTTATCTTTGCCCAGGATTGTCACGCCATAACAACTTACTTTTCCCTTGGTGTCACTCTCACGAATAGAATGGAGGCCAAGAAAGGGGGGGGGAGGAGAATGATTAACGGTATCTATACAGGCAACACCAGAATAACAGATCACCAACCTGATTTGACAAGTGCAAGGTGTTAATTTCAAAGAACGCTGCACCTATGGAAGGGAACAGCTCTCCTGAGCCCATGTATCCAGTTGAGTGATGTGAGCACCACACATATTGTTGAGAGTAAAGAAACAATAACAATGTCATCGCGTGCCCCTCGTGAGAATCAAATGACATTTGTACGAGGTATGGGCAGGGGTTGTTTATTTCCAGTTTATTTTTAATCCGGAAGAGAAAAGAGTGGCCGAGTTTTATGTCAGTAGCTTTATTTAGGATCCATTACATTACAGTAATTCTCTCAGCAGTATTTTGTTTAATGTAATGGGTAGATAGTCCAAGCCCTGCTTTCATTCACTTCCACTGAGGGTTTCCATTTGTTACACATTAAGCAGCTACCCAGGTATGCAGGTGTAAAGGCCTGCATGCTTGGTAGGAATGGGAATAGAGCTATAGAAAGGGTCCCATGTTTCTACTCAGCTGCAGATACTGATACAAATCGATTGTCGTAACTAAGGGGGGAAAGCAGAACCATTCCTTTCACCTCTATTGTTAAAAATTAAATGCTCCCTCACCAACTCTCTTGTAAATATATTGCAATATAAAAATGAGAACTCTCTCTCTCTCTCTCTCTCTCTCTCTCTCTCTCACACACACACACACACACACACACACACCTCTGAAAATTGCCAGATTTATGTATAAGCTAAACGAGCTATAGCTTAAGGCCCCATTCTCTTGGGGCCCCCCAAAAAAATAAAAGAGAAAAAGAACTGGATGTACATTTCCAAAATATAAGATAAAAAACAAATAAAATAAAACCTACATACCCCAACAGTGTTATGTGTTGTGTATGGACCTATTAGGTCCATAAATTACCATATAGCATATATTCAACACAAAAAACCGGCGACAATTTGCTGTTGACAAAGGACAGCTGGACATATAAAGGGCCCCATTACCTTGTAGCTAAGGGCCTCATCAAACCTAAATCTGGCCATGCCTCTGAAGAATGCTAGCTCTCCTCCCAAAACATTTACATGAGAAGTGGCTCTTCAAGGGAACTTTCCCTCTGTCTGTCCTGCTGAACTCCACCTAAAATAGAGCCCAGGCTACTTCCTTCCTCACCTGAAAGTTGCAGCTTCTACAGCAGAGGTGCAGAACTAGTGGATTTGTCCATTCACTATGGGGACCACTGCTGGATGAGCATCATCCCTGGCTAGCTTGGGCTGAAAGGGGTTGGAATCTAACAACAGATGAACGGCCACAGGTTCTCATCCCTGCACAAAGGGCATCTTCTGAGGCTCTTCTGCCATTTGAAGTGAGCTGGGTATCAACCAGAGACCACCTTTTTAGTTGCAGCACCTAAATGTTGAAATATCTTCAATAGGAGGAGAACATGGCATCTACATCATCATCTTTTCAAGAGCAGGAGACCTTAGACATTTGCAATTATTTTAACACAGCCATTAAAAATTTGTTGCGATTATTTTATACTCCTTTTTTAATGATTGTAAACTAACTATAGAACTTCTGTGGCTGAGGGCACAGCTAAATGATTTATTAAATACAAACTCCACACTTCTGGGTTTTTTTGTGTGGTTTTTTAAAAAGTGACCTCAAGATTGATTGATGCCCTACCCTTAACGACCAATAGAAAGATCATGCAGAGAAGTGATGAGTGGTTCTAGCAATATGAAAAACAGAACAGAGCGTGCAAGCACAGAAAGAAAATAGAAAGAAGGGGGGAATCCAATACCAACCTAAAAGGGAAGAAGCAGCCTTTTGAAAACAGGGTTGTAGCATTTGCAAGGCTGCCAAAGAAATGGATTTCCAGTTCTCTGAGGAAGTCTGACCCTTTAGCCTCACACATTTTCTTCTTGGATCGGGAGGAAAGTCAGCGTTTGGAAATTTTACATTGGGAGAAAGGCTACTGAAATGTTTTATTACTTCAGTGTGAAAAGGGTAGGATGACAAGGGTTTTTGGGGGGGTGGGGGATGGTTGGATGCATGGGAGGGTCTCTGAATGTGCAAATCTTCTTAAAATGAGTAGCAGTGGCCATTTTTCTCAGAGCCAGGTTTTGCCTGTAATCCTCATCCTATTTATTTCGAAGTTACTCACAAGCCCGATGTTTGCTTGGATGCATGTGGACTAAAAGCAGCGTGGAGGCACACATGCAAGTCCCAACCCCACCCCACGTCGTTCCGCACACCAGCTTCTCTCCAGATTGAGATGGAGGCTCTGAAAGTGGGATCCTGTGAGACACCAAACAACTTCTGTGGTGCCGAACTATGGCCCTGGAGGCAGGAGAAGAATAACTGAAGTAAAAGGTAAATGACCCCTGGACAGTTAAGTCCAGTCAAAGGTGAGTATGGGGTTGCGGCGCTCATCTCGCTTTCAGGCTGAGGGAGCCAGCATTTGTCCACAGACAACTTTCCGGGTCATGTGGCCAGCATGAGGTCTTTGGAGGTCTTTAAGCAGAGGCTTGACAGCCATATGTCAAGAATGCTTTGATGGTGTTTCCTGCTTGGCAGGGGGTTGGACTGGATGGCCCTTGTGGTCTCTTCCAAATCTATGATTCTATGACTCTATGAGTAAACTGCTTCTGGCATGACAGAACACCGTGTTGGAAACCAGAGCACACGGAAATACCGTTTACCTTCCCACCGCAGCAGTACCTATTTATCTACTTGCACTGGTGTGCTTTCGAACTGCTAGGTTGGCAGGAGCTGGGACAGAGCAACGGGAGCTCACTCCGTCATGGGGATTCGAACCATTGACCTTCTGATCGGCAAACCCAAGAGGCTCAGTGGTTTAGCCCATAGCGACACCCGTATCCCTCAATCACTGAAGTACAGTGCCTGCAACCCCATCTCCCTGAGCCACTCCAGTAGGATATTGTGGCCAACGGTATTGAAAACTCTTGAGAGGTCAAGGAGAATGGGCTGGATCACACTTCCCCCATCATTTCCAGTGGAGGGGGAGAGTTATTGTCCAGCAACAGGGTCACAAATTATGCCATCCCGGTTTAAACATATCCCCCCACTCCCCTCCCCTGTCTCTCCTGTGAGCTATTGCAGCAACTAGAAGAAAATTAAAATTAAAGTGACTCCAAATAAGTTCCAAATGAATATATGGCATTTGTTTCCTAATGAATGGAATATTGAAAGTCTTACATTCATTTCTTTACTAGCAATAAATGAAATGAATGGTTCCCAATTGTTTCATTGTCCGACTCATTACCATACAAAAGCACAAAAGCACACCCCTATTGCACATTCCCTCTTTGTACGAATAGCAGACTGCAACAGCAACCTTTCTAAATTGGCTGCAGTGTTCAGCCCACCTTGCTTTATAATTTTATATATCCTGAAATGGGGCGACTGCCTGGAAGCACTTTTTGGGGTTGTTGAGGGGTAATTTTGCCCATAGTTAAATGGGAATTAGCAAACTTCTTTTAATTAGGTTTCAAGAAGATTGAGAAAACACAACACACACACACACACACACACACACACACACACACACACACACACACAACTTTCCCCCATGGGGCAGCTTTGAGCCTCTTTCTCCCTTCCCTTGCTTTGCCTCACTCATCACTGGCTCAGACCTCTGTGACTTGGTCAGTGGTAAAGACTTGGGCTGGAGTGGTGCGCACACAAATACCCTGGGCACTAACAACCTGCGCTACACCACTGGTTTGCATGTGCAGGTTTTTTGCATTAGTGTGACTCTGAGGGAACAGAAGAAGAAGAGAAGATTAGTTCAAGCATCTACTGGAAATAGGTACGAGCACAGCCAGAAGAGAAATGAAAGAATTGAAGAAATAGTGGACATGGAAAGAGGAGCACCTGAAAGTAACAATTGAACCGCCCACCCCCAAAATTGTGTGTGACCCTGAGTGGAGTAGTTTGGAGTCTGGTTTCCAGGGTCAGCCACCCCATGTGGCAGAACTGCAAGAGGGGTTGCTCCTGAAGGGGAACCCCCCCCCCACCTCTGTTGCTGATGATGATGAGTGGCTCAGGTATTTATTATTATTATTTTATACTTTCCAGGTTTATACATTTCACTAATTTTACAATCATTTTAACATTTCAAAGCTTGACTTCCTTCCCCCTCCTTCTGAGGTTCCTTAAATTTCTTTTTAATATCTTCAGCATATCCAAATTAACTTAATTTGCTCATTTATTCACCTTCTTTAAATATATACTTGTGAGGGACAGGGGATATCGCGAAGTCCCTCCCCTCCTGAGTTCAAGCCAATCACCGAGCACAGGGGAAAGCAGAGAGAGTTCCGATTCCAGTGGGGAAGCAGGAAGTCGTGTCCGAGGCTCAGGCAAGGTAGAGGAGCCAGGGTCCCAGGTGGGACAGGAAGGGGCGAATAAGGGAGGGAGACCCATCCCCCCAACGCCAGAACTACGCAGAAAGAGGAGGGGAAAGAGGATGGGTCTGCCAAAGCTTTTGTGTTGGAGAAAGACGCGCCAAAAGCCATTAGGAGGTTCTGAAACCGACTGATCACATCACTCCGTGTAAATAGCAATGACTTCAGCACTGTAAATACGCAGCACCAATAAAAGAATAAAATGCAGAGCTGCGTAGCGTCGTTACTCTGAAGTAGTCCACTCCGGCCACTGTGACAGCAACCTCCTAATCCTTTTGGGGCTACTTTGGAGTTGCCGGGATGAGCGTGTCAGAGGCGGAGAGATGGCGGCAGATCGCGGAGCAAGCCCAGCAAGAACTGCAGCAGCTGTCGCTGCAGGCGCAGGGGGAATTGAAGGCAGCTAAAGAAGAGACTAAGAAGGTCCAGGACGACCGGCTACAACTTGCGGAACAGGTGAGAGCGCTACAGGAGAGAGAGCCAAGGAAGCGTACAAGAAGGGGGCAGATCGCCACAGGCGACCGGGGGAGGTCATTAGGGTGGGGGACAAAGTTTGGTTGTCCTCGGAGGGCCTTCCCATCAGAGGGCGATGCAAAAAGCTGGCGCCCAGAAGGTTGGGCCCCTTCACGGTCACGCAACAGGTCAACCCAGTGGCATACAGGCTGGCACTGCCAGAGGACATGAGGGTGCACCCGGTGTTTCATAGATCGCTGCTGTCGCCGTACAGGGAAAGCAGCAGGCTCCGAGACAGCGAACAAACCCCTGAGGGAGGGGGGGAGAGGGAAGGCAGGGAGCAACTCAATGAGGCCACGGCCATCCTGGATTCAAGGTGGGGGGTGGGGGGACTGGAGTACCTCATGGCATGGGAGGATGCTCCACCGTCCCAGAATGAATGGGTCCCAGCCACTCAGATACAGGAGGAATTCCTGGTAGAAGAATTTCACGCCCTCTTTCCCCATAGACCCAAGCCCTGGCACATGGAAAGGGAGGGGGAGGGGGAGGAAGCACGGGAGAGCAGTTCACCATGGCGCTGGGAAGCGGAGTTTGAGGAACCAGAGGATGAGGTATGGGTGTCACCGAGATCCACCCAGTCAGAGGAAGGAGCAGATTGGCAGAACATTTTTACCCCCACCAGCTCTGACGCCACGGACTTTTTGGGATTCCCATCCTCCCAGGCGGAAGGGGGGGGCTTGCAGGACTGGGGGGAGGTGTTCACACCAACGGGCTCGGAAAGCACTGAGTTCTTAGGCTTCCAGTCGTCACCGACACCTGGGGGGGACCTGGGGAGGGGTGAAGGAGAGCTTGGGAGGGGGGTGGATGTGAGGGACAGGGGATATCGCGAAGTCCCTCCCCTCCTGAGTTCAAGCCAATCACCGAGCACAGGGGAAAGCAGAGAGAGTTCCGATTCCAGTGGGGAAGCAGGAAGTCGTGTCCGAGGCTCAGGCAAGGTAGAGGAGCCAGGGTCCCAGGTGGGACAGGAAGGGGCGAATAAGGGAGGGAGACCCATCTCCCCAACGCCAGAACTACGCAGAAAGAGGAGGGGAAAGAGGATGGGTCTGCCAAAGCTTTTGTGTTGGAGAAAGACGCGCCAAAAGCCATTAGGAGGTTCTGAAACCGACTGAT